>NW_028289044.1:2143750-2450000 GCF_059628265.1 Tinamus guttatus
CCGGCATGCAGAAGGGCAGGAGAAACCTCTCAAGTAACTAATGCAAGCTTGTAGGCTATACTAACTCCTTGGAGCAGAACTTTACATAGGTTAGTAACCTTCAGGAAGGGTTGTTCAGTGTATGATAGATCAATTTGAGTGTTGTAGCCGTTGTCTGTCATGTAGACCACTATCATCTCCTTCCTTCTTGGCACTTTGTGACCTGTCTCTCAGAGTTTGGAATTAGGAGACCACTAACTGATCCTGTGTTTCAAGTAAACTGTAACAGCACTGAAACTGTGCTGGTAGCAGCCAGAATAGACTGCTTCTGCTGCCAAACACAAGTTCTTGGTCCAGCAACTTCCTCTCCCCATTTCTGATGGGTGTCCAATTCCTATAATCAAACTGTCAGTGGAAAATAATAAAGGTGAAGAATTCACACTCCTGCCTGAAACTTATCATGATGCAGAAGAGCCTGAAGATACATTCTCTCGGCCTTTACCATCATCACTGACCAAGCAGCACATACTGACTGCACACACGTTGTTGAAATCATCCCAGTGCAGCATAATCCCTCCCATGAGACCTGCTCCTCCACGCTCTGCACCATGTTAGCGCAGAGCTCTTCAGCAGAGCCCCTGTTCTGACTTGTCTGCCTCATGTACAAGTGGAGAGTGCTCCATAATGGTCCAGGCAGCAGTTTGTCTTGTGTTTTGTTCATAAAATTGTGACTAATAGTATTGGCAAGGATTGGCAATCAGGATCATCTGGTTGTCCAGAGGCCATCATATCTGGTTGTCCGGAGGCCACCATCTATGCACTGTGGGCTAGTCCACAGTGGGCCATCTAGAGCCTGGAATAGTAATAATCTTTGTTTAACCTAAAAAAACCCCAAACAAACAAACAAAAAAACACCACAAAGGGGAATCATAGAAGAACACAGCAGTTTATTTATCCCAAAGATTTATTTTACAACTGGAAATCTTAAAAGTCCAGTGAAGTCGGTGACTGAAATGCTACAAACCAACAAAGGGAATGGGAAGGGACATACCAGCAATGTTCCCTGCATCTCCCAAAAGTGGCCCTGCAGGGGAAGAGCAGAGGAAGCAAGATGCCCTTGGGTTGCCCTGTGCTCCTACACACTGGCTCCCAAAGAACCTACAGCTGCAATTCCTGGGGATTCACCAAACCCTGCTTCCCAGAAGTTCTGGATCTACTCTTCAATCTGCTCCATAACACTTGGCAAGGACAGCCTTCCTGGAGATGTACTTGTGATGTCCATTGCTGTATTTGCCTGTGTTGGGATTTGCAGTCAATGACCCAGGTTGTGCTTTTCATTTGACAGTAACTGACTTCTGGCAGTCAGTGCAAGTTGAACATTAGTGTTTTCCAAATTAACAAGGCAAACGACTGTGAGCAGCCTTCAGTTTCTGCCCCATATGAATGAAGAAAGGATTTCAATATTGCTGAACACTTCTTTCAGTATAATATCATTTCCATCTGAGGCCTATCTCTCATCTGCCATAGGTGGCCCACTACATTAGGTATCATATATCCTAACACAAGTGCTTTCTGTCCTCCATTATATCCTGAGTCCTAGGAGAAAAAAACAGCTATCTCAGAACACCCATATGAAAATAGCTCCTGTACCATTTTATCTGGTGTCAGGCATACTCTTGGATGGCAATGCTAAGAAAAAAGGAAGAGAGAAGGTTCTCTTGAGGGAAGGCTGTTCCTCTGGTTCCTTGGCTGCCTCAGTGCCTGAGAATGGAGAGCTTTGGAAAATTTTGGGAAGTCATAAGCACTGAAACTCAGCTGTCTAAGGATGCAGCGTTGCTAGCAGGGAGTGAGTGAAAGGCCCGTCACAGCTAGCTAGTTGCCTGATGCTTCCCAAGCCAGGTGCTGTGAATATGCTCTCCCAGTCTGTGTAACGTGGATCATTTACCATCACCTCCAATATCACCATGTGCAGACTTTGTGAATGGTAATTTACAGCAGGTAGCCTGGGAAGACACTGTCTAGGACATCTATGACCATCACACACAGCGAAGAAGGTATGTTTCCATAATGGTAATGTCTTCAGCAATTTCTCCCTTTTTTTTGGAACACAAGGACAAATATTTTGTGCTATGCAGATTTACTTTTATTGCTATAGATTAAAATGAAATCTCATGAAAAACAGTCAGCTTTAAACATTTATTGTTTAGTAACTACCCACATAGTAAAAGACATTCAAAAACCTTTTCTTAGCCTGGATGATATTTAACCTACATTTGAGTAGGAGAACACCCACCAACCCATCAATAATTAATAATAAACTTTCCACAGCAAAAGTGTCCATCTCTGATCCGTTTGCTGTAATTCTGCCTTGGAAGTACCTTTTTTGAAATATTTCTCAAATGCAGCTTCAACTCAGAAGTCAGACTCATCTATTTGAGGCTTAATTTGAAATATGCACAGCATTACATGTCACCAAACATATTTTGACTGTTAAGAAATCTCTTACTAGTGGATGAAGGGTCAAGAAAATATATTGCCTTTGGATTTGATTAACTTTGATGTTTTTCTTTTACATTTAAAACAATTCAATTGTTCAATTCAATTAAGACAATTCAAAAAAAAAAAAAAAAAAGTAACCAAGTTTCTGAAACATGTTGGGACATCTGTGCTCTGTTTCTATCCACAATGCAGAAAGTTCAAAACATCAAGGGAAACCTTATTCTGTAGGGATGCAAGTCCAGCTCCATGATCTGAAGAATTTCATATGGTTCAGATCAGTTTATAAAAAAATTTCTGAATTGTTTTACCCTTAGATAGCATGATTTTAAACTTCAGATTTTGTAACATTAATTCAACAAAGCACTAAATTATACGCTTAATTTTAACCACCTCTAGTTTTCAGAATCATATTTTCCTTTGCTCCTCTGGAGTTTGTTAATTCTATTAAAAAAGAGAAAATAATAAAGTTTTTTTTTTCTGAGAGCATAATATAGAATTTAAAAAAGTACTACAGTATTCTAAACTTTACCATTCCACTCACTGACTGATTTGTTTGGTATAAAGTCAAGTCATGTTGTGAATCCAGGAAAATACAAAATTCATTTTTTTTTTCTTCTCAAACCACTGCTTTATAGAGCAATTCTGAACATTGCTGCAGTCAGAATATTACACTAACCAGCTGCTGAGCAAAGACTCTGGTGAAACTAGGTCAGGTCTAATTTGTGAAGCTGGTAGAGTTAGTCACTGTGGCAGCTTTCTGAAAGGTACAGATGGAGAATCCATGAGCTGTGGGAGCAGAATTATGGGGCTTCTTCTCACCATCAGTTTTAATGAAATTCATTTTATTTTCTTTTCCAGGAGTTCTTGCTCCTAGAGTTCCTAGTAAAAGAGAGATTAAATATGACAGCCACAGCTGTTTTAGGAAATTCCGGTGGAGATATTAGACTGGTAGCTGGATCAAGCACTGAATGCTTCGGGTCTGAGCAGGTGGTCTATGAACATTATGAAAAATCTGTAGCCTTTTATAGTGGCTTTCATCTCAGGATCTCTAAGTGCTCTATAAATATCAGTTGATCAGGCCTTACAACATCTCTGTGAGGTGATCACTTTGTAACTGAAGGGAGTGGGCTTTATGGATCACAAATTTGCTGCTGGCTGTGAAATCCTATTTGTGACTCACACAATCTCCCACAAGCAGAGCAGATGTATTGCTGCTGTGTCTGGAAATAAGAGGTTTTTGAGATGCAGAGCTACTTGTTCCACTCCTGCGAGTCCTCCTTTCTGAGCCTACTGTGCCTTTTTCTTTCATTCTCATTCCTCAGCGTCCCCTGCCAAGAGCCCACACCAGTTGTCATTTCTTTTGGACATTCCACTTTGTTTCGTATTCATTCTTTCGAAATTTTTATTTCTTTTTTTTTTTCCTGTCTCCTCAGTCTTTTTCTGTCTTTTCAGGCTTCTCTGAGGCATAGTAGGGGAGAAAACAGCAGTGGGCTCTACTCTCACTTCACAGTAGAGGATTATTGTGGTTAATTTATTAACTTAGCACCACAGAGATCACCTGGATAAACAATGTCTGCCTGAGCAATGCCCTGAAGCTACCAGAAGAGGTTTGTTGCAAAGCAGTCCTGCCTATTGCACAGATGGAACGAAGCATCAGGATCACCAAAGACATTATTTAGATGAATCTTATTTCTGTATATCATAAGAAAACATGAACAGACTAATTTTAGAACTTAACATCACACAGTGATAACATTTTGGTATGTGTGCATCTATATATAAGTATATATGTGTCTGTATGCACTGCTTGCATAACCACCACCATTTCTTAGCCTTTAGCATTTGGGTACAAAAATAATCTTCTGGGGGTTTATTTTTGTCTCTATTCTGTAGAGGCTGTAGGGGCTATTTTTATTGAGCACTCTTAGACTGGCTTGCACTGAACATATTTAAAATTCAGCCAGATGATAGAGTCTTTTTGGTGCTGAAAAGATTCTGTCACTTTCATCAGTAAAGCATGGAATGGAGGCTATGAGAGAAGAATAGTATTGCAGCTGAAAATGCACGTGGTTGGATAAAGACATGGGGCTCTATTGCCTGTAGAAAATCACTGGGGCTACAAATAGTGAATTCTAACAGTATCGATCAATAATCCATATAATGCTGGCTGGTAAATCCCCGCGTGTTCTTTCATTCTGTATAATAAGGTTGCTCTCCAAGGCTGAATGGAGAGTCCCCCACTGTGTTACTCTGAAACCTGTACAGTATATTGTACTTCTTGCTATAATAAGGTTGGTTATAGAAGCTGGTCCCAGCCAATATTTGCAGCATGATGTAATATTTCAATGCAAAAATATTTAAGTTTTTTATACTGGTACACCAAAGGAGACCTTGACGTCAGGTTTGCAAGTGGTTATAATTTATAAGTTTTCTTTGCAAATGACTTTACCTTCCCATTTCTGTAGCAGTTAGCACATCTGGATTTCCACCCTGATTGTAAACTCTGGATACAGCCATGACATAAATGTTAAATAAAAGTAATTATTGATAAAAAGTGGCCAAATTATTTCTTGTTTTGATTTTTGGTTTAAAAGATTTCTGTGGAAATGGGCTGTTACCGATCTATAGCTACCATGAGATAATACAACAGCTAGTGTCTGAGGGTACTGTCACAAAATTTAGAAAGGAGGATTATTTTAGATGGCTGAAGCAAAGTGACTGAGTTTAGCATTCAGTCAATTCCCAGTTTGACTGTACCACAACATGCTGCAGATATTTTAGCTAACAATATTGAATAATCACGTGGAACTCATAACCTCCTGGGAGAAACTGGGAATTTTATGGGAGGAGAGGAAGTAATGAGAAAGTTTACTACTGTAAAAGTTTGCTTTGTACCCCGTGGAGGGAAGGAAAATAATAGTTTCTTGGAGGAGATTAAAATGTGAAGTATCAGGCAAGCCTTCATATACTCAGAGCATCCAGTTCTTAGCACAGCAAACAGTAACCTAGAAACATATGTGGTGAGCAATAACACTCATAAATCTTATGAGATTATATGTTCCTAATGCGAGACTTCAGACTGATCTATTTTGTTAAGTGCCAAACTTCAGCATGATTCAATCAAGTTTTGTTTAATCTGAGTTTATTTACTTTTGGAGATGATGATTCATTAAACATGTCTGTAGTCCGGTCTGTTGAACTAATTTATCAGGCATTTTGACGGACTGGTGATTTGTCTTTTCTGAACATTTCATGGTTTATTTATTTATATCATTAAGTGAAATCTGGATTGTGTAGAACAAGGGCATCAGTTCTGCTAAGAATTATACACTGCTTATTGATGCCTTTAATAACAGGAAATACTTTCTAGATAGGTATTTGTGTTGCAATTCAGCCAAACAGCAAATCCAGGAAAACTTCTTTTCTTATCTGCACATCCAATTCCCCTAGCTAAACTCCTATGCTAACCTGAATAGACATCAGAGACACAACCCTGCAAAGACAGAGGGACAACAGTGATGAAGTTTGCCATGAAGGACATAGAGTTCTCCTGGAGGCCAGCCCAAGAGTATAGATCATCCCATGAAGAAATAAGACACGAGAGATTTGCTCAGACACTCAGATTAGCATGTGATTACTGTGCTGAGAGGCCTTCTCACATTAAATGTACTGTCTCATACGGATAACGGTAGCATATGGCCAGGCCAGCATGGGTCTAGCCTAAGTTGGCAAATCACAAATTTTCCCAGAACTGTGCTTTATTTGCTGTTCCATATTCAAATCCATACCCCTATGGCCTCACTATTTTATCTGCTTCTCAAAGGTAGCCTTGGCACAGCTACAAGAGGCAGGTATGCTAACCCTCAGTGCAGGCACATTGCTTTGACTTTTTCATTTCTAAGGGAATATTATCTCATTAAAAGTTTTTTTAGAAAGACTCTCCCAGATCACATTTTTGAACTCTTTATCTATGAGAGGAATGAAAGAACAAAAGAATAGAAAAGCTCAGCTATTTCCCCAACTGGAAGGTACTTGGCCTGTGTGAGTGCGGAAGAAATATCTAGACCAGACTAGACTAGACTAGAAGAGTCTTCGTTCCCTTCCAGTGGGGCACAATATTCTAATCTGACACCACAGCATGAGGGAGATGTGGATTTACTGGAGTGAGTCCAGCAAAGGGTCATGAAGATGGTTAGGGGATTGGAACATCTCTCATACAAGGAGAGGCTGGGAGAGATGGGCCTATTCAGCTTGGAGATAAGAAGGCTCAGAGGGATCTGATCCATGTGTACAGATGCGTGTAAAGAAGATGGAGCCAGACCCATCCCAGTGGTGCCCAGTAAGAGGATGAGAGGCAGTGGGCACAAATCAAAAGAAAGGAAAATTCACCTAAGTATGAGAATATGTGAGGGTACTTAAACACTGGAGCAGGTTGCCCAGAGAGGTTCTTCAGTGTCCATCCTTGGAGATTTTCAAAACCTGATGGGCACAGTCCTGGGCAACGTGCTTTTTGTGACTGTGCTTGAGCAGGGGGTTGGACTAGACAATCTCCAGATAACCCTTCCAAAATCTCCTGGTTTGTGATTCTATGAAATTATAATATCTCAGCTACTTTTTAGCACAGATTTTCCTAGTAAATGACAGCAAAGAACAGGGCATTTCCTGTATATCAGGTATATGATAATTCTCTTGGATAATCCTCTTGGATGTAATCCTCTTGACTCTCAGGAACAGAGGGTTCATTTGGTGAGCAGGCAAACAGTGGATTTAAATCAAGCATTGTTACTAGAACAGAGGCAGAACAAGTATATTAGTCAGTAGATGAGATGTTGGTTATGAGGGTGTAGGGACGTGACTTAAATACTAACTGGATGTGCTTTATTTATGACCTTTCAAGGACTTGTGTTTCTTCTTCGTCAGCATGTCTGGCCAGTGAAGTCGGAGTTTGTTCCCTGTGCTGGTGGCTGTTTTAAGCACTACATCAACCCTGAACTTGGCTCAAAGATTTCCTCAAGATTTGTGTCATTTGGGGATTTTTGCCTAGTCATTAGAAAGAAGTTGTAAAAATTTAATGTCACATGAGTTTAGACCATAAGTCACTCGGGCTATGAATACTACTGATCAGGGCATAAATACCTTTTTTTTTTTTTCTCCTGTGAAGCATTCTTCTGGCTTCCCCATGTAGTGACTTACTTTGCAGGTTATCTAGCCCTAATGCCAACCCATCAATGCTCAGCTGGGGACAGTAAATTCATGTAAGACATCCCAATCATTTACATGATTGATTCTGTGATTTTTATTTCTGTATGTTAAATGCAATGTTCCCAGCCTTCATTCTTTTTCATCTTCAGGGGTGTATATTCAACTTTTCCTGTCATTCTATATATTTAGAGCTGGAAGACCCACTTGCATACAGGCCTAACTGTATTAAACAATTGGAATTACTTAAATCTAGATGTTTTTATATTGACTTTGATTGTGGTAAGGGATCTACATTGCCAGGAAAAAGAAATGAGTTAGTTAGGCTTTTTTGTATAGACATATATATTAGATGATTTATGGATTTTTAATATAGGAAAGAAGCTAGCCTCATTAAAATGAACAAAGAATCCATTATATAACACTGTTTTTGTTTGCTGGTGCTACATGGAAATAATTCTATAGTGGTCAGGGTAATTGGATGTGTGTAAGATCTGCGGAAGATCAGAACTGAGATGTATGCTTTCAGATTTATTTTAGGTTCAAAAATCAGCACAAGAATATGCACTGTTTCAAAAAGAAGATATTTAGGTTTCTTATTCAGTTAGAGATCCTTTTTTGATACCTTAGAAAAGAGCCAAATTCAGCTAACTCGACGCTTTTCACAATATGGCTTTATATTTTTATAACTGAAGGATAGCCAGAATGCTATAAAATTAACTCGGATTTGTGGGCAAGAAGATGGTGCGACAGAAAGATATGTACGCTTGTTTAACCAGTATCTTTTTAAGAAAAGTTTTTTCTTCTATTTTCTTCTGAAATGCATTAAACCTGTTTGAAGATAGGAAAGTGAAAAAAGCATTCGAAGATAAAAGCCTATCTTCATTACCAGCTATGCCATTGCATCTCCATATACCACCTGAACTGTGCTGTGGGTGCAAAAGTCTCAGTTCTGTTGTTTACTCAGCTGTGGATCAGATGGTCCGTTATAAGGAATTTGTCTTTTCAGTTTGCTTTGGTAAAATAATCTAGAAAACCAACTTGCAACAGTAAAGAAAAAAGCCTGTAAGAAAAATAGCATAATTGTCAAGCCAACCTTGTCAAGCCAAAGAATTTCAGAACTAAGGTTGCCATAATTCAGACCCGCTGTGTGTATTATCTTTCAGTTTGCAATCACATGACAACAGTCTGTTTTTACTTTTTTTTTTTTTTTTGCCTTTTTTTTTCTTTCACTGTACAGGATGGACCTGCTGTGGAATGAATCATGGTTACTTCATTGTAGAAACTGAGGAATTGGAAGGTAGTGGCAAAGGAAAGATAGGAAAGGATTGCCTTGTCGTTTGTGAAACAGTGTTGTTCTAGCGTTGGATTTTGTTGCTATTATGGATTTCATTGTTTTTGTCTTGAAGATCATTGCTAAGTAATGCTGGGCAGGTCACTTAGCTTAAAACTTTTCACAGATGGTAACGGATTTTCTGGAAGCGCTGACAACTGGAATCTGATTTCGGATACTCTGAATACTCACTATTATGTCAACTGTACTTGATGAATTTTATAGATTATGAGGAAAAAATGTTGAGCATCTCAAACTAGAAAACAATTTTATGGTTTCTCTTGGTAATTTTGACTTTGATTGCTTTATATCTCAGCTGTCATGAGTAAACACAGAAGGCAACACTCCCTGTGCACTGTGAAAATAAATCACTAGTGCTTGTGGAACATTAAGATCCTGCAGAGAAAGGGTCATGAATGCCTCTTGGGGATCAATGCAGTGCCAGGTGATGGGTGCCCTATCCTGAACAGCAGGATAAGATTTTTCATAGAGTGATTTCCATATAGTGAATTGGGAGAGAATTGTATAGCAAAGCCTCCAAATGTTCATTTAATTCACGAGTCAGGAGTCAGAAATCAGGATCAGCTAGACCTAATATTTTCCTACTTATCTAAATTCCACTAACACATTTTCACAATCTCCCTCCATAGTTTTCCATTACTTTACTATGCTTACCATTTAAGAAGTCTTTCCAAACAGCTGAAATCTTTCTGCCTTCCCAGTCCTCAGCAGAGATGGAGACGGGCTATCTAGAGACTGCCTCGCAATACACGTGGAAAAGTGAACTGAACTGAGAGGATTCCTTTATTTCCAAAGAGATTGAAGCATGCCCCAGACAAATGGCCTGGGCTAGTACAGGTTAGGGGCCAACTGACTGAAAAGCAGCTTGGCAGAAAAGGCCTTGATGGTGCTAGCGGACAAGCTGACCCAAAAATGAGCTCTTGTAGCCAGGAAGGCCAATGGCCTCCTGGGCTGCATCAGGCTGAGCGTTGCCAGCAGATCAAGGGAGGTGGTGCTTCCCCTCTGCTCCGTCCTGGTGAGACACGTCTGGAGCACTAGGCCCGGTGCTGGGCTCCCCAGTCCTCCATGGAGCTCCATGGAGCTACTGGAGCAGGTCCAGAAAAGGGCTACAAAGATGAATAAGGGATTTAATCTGAGGAGAAGCTCTGAGAGCTGGGCCTCTTCAGTCTGCTCAGGGGAGTTCTGTATATTTATACCAACCTATGTAATTACCTGATGGAGGCATCTAAAGAAGACAGAGCCAGACTAATTTCAGTGGAGCCCACTGACAGGATGAGAGGTGATGGGCACAAAGAAAACACAGGAAATTCCGCTTAAACTTAAGAAGAAACCTTTTAAGTGTGAAAGAGAATGAACTTTTGTTCTTTGCATTAAAATTGGAGAGGGTTGTTTCACTCAGGGACTGTCTGTAAAATAAGGGGAATCGAAGAAGAAATGCCTAATGACTGGATATCTCTCATGATTCTGTATGGTGGAAGTTTGCCTTTGCTCATGAGGATCTGGAGTTTGGCACCTTCCCAGCTCTCTGGAAGTAAGAATAATTACTTTTTGAAAATGTATTTACATTCCTGTTTTTTTTTTTTGATTGACTATTGCATAAGTAAAGAACTGCAGCTTGTTATCAAGTCTAAAGCTTACCTCATTAGACTATTAAAATACTCCTCACTTTCTCTTTTGTTCTTTTATCTCTGGACATCTGGAAAAGCCAAATCCCAGTGTCCTGTGTTTGGAATTATGATGATCAATAAATTTCTCCTCAGTTTTTCTACTTTTCTGCTTCCCTATAGCCCAAATCTTGATACCTCATTTTGTAATATATTATAGCTTTCTGTCTGGGAAAAGGATCTGTCTAAATGAAAGGTAATTTTCCAGGACATTCCTGCGGTGCATGGAAGAGTTTTAATGTCTTGAAACAATGATCTTGCAGGATGCTAGCTAGATTAGCTGATTCTGTATCCAAAACTAGATCAGAAACTTCCCATGCTCTTTCCTCTTCACCCTCAGATTGTCTAAATTCCTAAAGCATTTACATTTCTGCTAGCCGAATTCCTCTTAGCTTCTAGTCCTGCTTCCAGGGCCATACAAACCTGTGCTGAGCAGTCACCTTTGAAGTTCACATCTCCTAAGTTGCCATCTGCATTTTCCTTCTGTCGAAGGCCTTTCAGAGTCCCTCATGCCCTCTCCCTCCTGAGAAAGGACTCAGTGAATGCTTTCCTTTTACTCAGTAACTCCACTATTAAAAGGTGAATGCTGAAACATTTTCTGTGGTAACTGTGAGCTAGATCTTTACTCTCCCATATGATGAGAACAGCATTTTCATTTCCAGTCCTGTCTCTAGTCCACTTGAGTGGAGCTGAGTGGATAAAAGCTTAAATGGGAGGGTTGGTAATTGGAACTCCCTTTGCTAGGATGCTCTTCAAGGAGCTATGAGATTTGGGTTCTGCCTGACAAAAGCAGCGTGATCTCCCTGGTGAATATGCCAGCCCACGAGCTGTTAAGTGTAAAGGTCCCTTGATGCAGATCTGAGCTTTTCCTCAGTAAGGCTTGTTGCTGCAGGCTCATTTTAGCTCCTTGGCCTCTCTCTTGCCCTTGTATTTTCACCAGCTTTCCCCTGACTTTGGGATTTTTCCTTTCCAGACAACTGCTGTGCAGGCGGTTTAGGATAGACTTACCTCTTCTTAGGATTTTGCAACAGATGACACCTGTTAGTGTAAACAACCCCTTTGATCCAGACTGCAGTTACTGTGGCCACCATTTCCCTGTGTATTTTTTCAGTCCATCCTCTTCAAGACAAGAATCTGTTTCCTAGAATATGCTCTCTCAGATGGTTTTGTGCAATCTAGTTTTAAGGGATTCAGAGAGAAGAAATGTCAGACTCCTCCTCAGGTAGCTGATTCAGAGGGCAATATAACTTACCCTGTCTCTGAGCGAGCCTATATTTCTTTCAGTTTATTTCTGACCCTCATTCCCCCCCCACTTCATAAATCAGTCCTATTCCTCCTCTGTGGTGTTTACACTGTCCAGATAGATAGGCATATACATAAACAGATAAATAAATAGGTCCCTGGAGTGGTTCTTCATCTCCAAAAGATTGTCTCAACATTAACGCCTGAGCACACTCTGCTCTCCTTTCTTAGTCGTCATGCAGCCAAACTCATCTGATTGACTGAATTCCTCATAAATCAATAGGTTCATATACTTACCCTCTTGTTTCCTTTGGGATGAGTCTTTTCCACAAGCTCACAACCAGTTTGTTGGTCCCTGCCGCCATTAGGACCTCTTGCTTATCTTCTGTAAGTGCATTTCTCCACTTAATCTCTGTATTTAAGCTTTTGCTTCCTCCTGCAGATTATTGTCTTGTGCCCATCCACTTGACTGTCATGTTACATCCAGCCTGTCCAGATTTCGTTTTGCGTCTTGTCCTCACTGGTTTACACAACACTTCTCTAATTCATGGGGATCATTACATCAAATATAAATTGAATGAATGTGCTGTTTACTGCTTCCTTCCAGATCATTAATAGACATTAAATAAAACCAGACTTAGTGCAGATTGCTAGCCCTCCTTCCCTCCCCTTTCCACACCCAATCTGTGCCCCAGATATTCTCCCATCAGCTCTTCATGTTCATGTTTATCTTTCATCCCTCTTTGTTTATGGACCCACAGCCTGTGTTCAATCTCTGTGACAGTACTCATTTCCCAGCCAACTTGCATTTATTTTTCAAGTCATATTTTGTGCTGAGGCTTTTCTCAGGACTGACTATAGGCTGCTTCTTTATTCCCTTCATCTGCTAATCTTGAAATTCAATAAGAAAGGAGTGATCAGGTTTGTTTGGCAAGATGTAGTCTTTATTGATTCTTTGGGATGAATTTCATGCTGGAGCTAAGCAAATGCTCCATCACTGATGATGGGGGATGTGCTCCTGTTTGTGCCAGCAATGCTTTTTCCCTGTACGCTTCAGGGCTTACTGTATTTATTAATCTCATTGTATTATTAATCCAGCATAGAATGTGGGTCACTATGACCAACTGGTTGTTTTTCCATGCTGGCTCTCATCTGCTCCTACCAGTGAACACTTTTTCCCTCTTCTTAGGAAGGTCTCGAGTTTGTACCAAGAGGAAAGAGGTTGTCACTGACGAATTCCGAGAAAAAAAAATGTGAATTGTCTGGAAGGGTGGAGGCAGGAGAGAGAATCATGTGGCTAAAATGTGATCTCCAGAAGAGGCAGCACTGCAGTGGGAACTGTAATACTGCAGCAGCCGGCTCTCTGCGGCTGGGTCAGGAAACAGGAGCCAGTGGGACTCGTCTCTTCTTGGCTCCTCCTTGCCATAGCTCAGCTCTACGGGTCAGTGGAGAGAAGACACTGAGGGGAATCACTAAGATCTTGGCAGGAAAGACAGGCATGTGCAGATTAGCCTCACTGACACCTGATGCAGTTGTGAGGAGAAACACGTAGGGTTTCTGTTCCACTGTTACCACCAATAGGCTATTCAGAATAATGAAGAAAAATGCCTGAGAAAGGCAAGTCAAGTTTTTTTTTTTTCATTTTTTTTCCTGAAAAGAAAAAGGACCTTTTGGTATCAGAGGTGACTTAGCAACTCTTTCTTTTCAGCTGCAGGTTCCTAACTTCCTGTTATAGAGGCTCTGATCTGTGATAGTTTTAGGCTTCTCCCTGTTTTGAGAGGTTAGGGAGGGCACTGATGTTTTATGTTACGATATCAGATGGATGGAAATGGTTGACAGGGTGGGGCAGTATGAATAAACAGTAAAACGGGACAACCTTATGAGTGGTAGTTTTGTAAGTCACAATTAGTGACTTAGCTCTGGATAGGCTTAGTGGCAAGGAGAATTTGCAGAAAGTTTTCAAGATGTTTAGTGAGCAAGGTGTGTGGATGTTCATGGATGTTGAACAAGGAAAACTGGTAGGTAGGAAAGACAAAACTTAGAGCTTCTAGGCTGGGCAAACCGATGTGGGGTACAAGAGGGTTTAGAGGGCTTAGAGGTACAGCTGAGCCAGGAGAGGGATGCGAGACCTTGTGTTTGATCCAGCAGGGAGCTGGGCTGGAAGCAGGGGCCAGAGTCCATAGTCCTGACCAGCAAATACCGGGGATATGGGAATGCAGGAATTAACCAGCCCAGGAGGACCCAGGGGAGGGTGCAGGATCCAAGCACTCTGTGCCTACAGCTCTATTTGCAAATTAAATGTGCCCCTGCTGAATCTCTGGCACTGAGGCTAGCTGGCACAGGATGGGCCTTATTTATTGCCTTACACTGCCTTAGCCTCCAAAAAAGGATGACTGTATGCAGACCTCAATTTGAGCTACTTCCCAAGTCATGCCTTCAGATTGTTTAGGAGTGTTTGCTGGTATGGATTCAAGCCATGACAAGGGCTGTGTGTACAACTTCACAGTTACTGTCATTGAGTCCTAGCATCCGGGAACAGCCTCTGGTGCTTATTGATTTCCATATAAAGATGACACTTTATATGCAGCAAGGGACAAGATGGAATCTAGGCCAGGTTTTGGAGAAAAATTGAGTAAAGGAGTCCAAAGAGACAGCAAGGAGTCGCAGGAGTAGGATCAGTCAGCATTGGAGCAAAGCCTAGCAGGGTAATGAGCAACAGGTCGCACAGGAAGGTGGCAAAAGGCAGAATCAGGACCCAGAAATAATCTTGTTAGGGCTTTCCAAAGCCAGTAGCCTTATAGAGGTGAATCTGCAGCAGCTCCCTGTTACCAGATTGAGCCAAACAGATGTATGTAACACATATATACATATAAACATGGCCACCACACAGATCAAGATAGTCAGATACACTCAGAACTCACTGAAACACAAGCAGCACCATCCTGGTCCCCTCTCCGGCTGTTCAGGATGTAGATTCATTAGTGGGAAATGAAAAAAAAAAGTATATAAACATATGGATCCCTTCATCAGCTAGCTTTAGACATTCTATCCAGTAGCTGCCCCTGGCTCCTTGGTCTCCCTCAGGGCATGGCTGGACAAGTGTACAATACCAGTGCTGTTTACACTTGACTGGCCCCCTTATTAAACAGAATATTTATTCTCTATTCCTCTGTTTTCCCACACTTGTTCCTTGTGAAAGCACCTTGCTCTGTCCCTTTACCCAGCTATGGTACTTCCCCTAAACATCTCATAATAACTTCTGTATAATCCCCAGATGCTTCTCCCTTCATCCCATATCAAGCCCCCAGACCGCATGGCGCATGATCTTCAGTTTGTAGTGTTGTGGAAAGCCTCTTCCACCAACCTATCTAGATGCCATTACCCCTGACCTTGAACTGATGGCCCTCCTGGGGCAACCCCAGAACACATGGGGGAGGCCTTCTTTTCTGTCCTCGGGTCCCTGGTTTCCTACACCTGCTGTGGTGCCCCTGGGTGTGGAGATGAGCCTTTGACCACATAGCCTAACAAACCTTAACAAGCTTGAGGCAGAATCAGAAACCTCAGAGTGAAGACTACATTTTAGAAATAAAATGTAGCAATAATAGTAGCAGAAATTTGAAAAGCGTGCATGGATACAAAAAGCTCGCAAAAATGTCAAAATGACGGTTATGAATTGGAATGATAAGCAAGTCAATGAGACCAAGAAAGAAAGACAGCTTCCTAGGGGAGGGTTAGAGGTCTCATGTTGGGCTCTCCTACACAGATAGCAGTTAAATATGTGTTTGTGGATGAAACAGGATTTGTGTGGTGCCTGTCTGAACTCCAGCATAGGAGGTTCCACTTAACAACCAACAACATCTTTACATCTTTATGTCTGGATTTCCAGGACCAGGATATAACTCAAAAATCTGCTCAGACAGAAACAAGGACAAGCATTGGTGTCCTCACTCTGCTCTATGGCTAGCCAGCCAGACTGGCTGGGAATAGATCCAGTACATTAGGTTTTATGTCTCTTCTTCTGCAGCCTTGTGAGGAAGACAATAGACAGGTCACTGTGAACCATTGCCTGGGAATATTCCTGTGAGAGCATTTGTGACAAAGTATGAAACTCCCAAATGTCCTGGGAACTCCTTGTGCAAGGAAGCTGCCTACCCAGAGACCACCAAAAAGAGCATTTCCTTAGCTTTCCTTGCACCATTCTGTGGTTGCTTTTTGTCGCTTGAGCTGAGGAGGAGAACACATACATCTTGTTTCTTTGCTAATAGATTATGCCTATGATTGAGCTACTGGCAAATACAGGTGAGATATGGCTCTTTGAGCCTTAACAGAAGCCTCATTGTAGAATTGCATGCTTTCAGTAAAGATACTTCAAATACTAAAGCCTGCTAACTGAAGATACTTTTGTTATCGTAGGATATTGGTGATTTTCTTAGGCTCATCTAAAAAGCATGAGGGTCCATCTATTACAGAATGAGGACACCAACAGCATATATGGCAACATCTAGCAAGGATGTTGCACAGAGGTCCTCATTCTTGGATACTGTAGGAATAAATGTGTAGAAAAAAAGAACATTTCCATGGCTTTTAAGGGTCAGATTTTCATCTTTATTTTACACCTAAGACTCTATCAGGAACAAGTGTACTAGACTAGGGTTTGGCTGGAGTGCTCTGTCTTGCAGTGGATCCTTTGAGGACCAAAATCATTACATGGTACTAAGCTCCTCCAACCCACTTTGAGGCCAGAGTACAACAAAGGACCAGAATCCATAAACTACTTCTGAATATCCCTGTTCCTTTTTTGCGCTAAGTGCTCTCAGCTGCTGTGGGGGATCTGGACTTTTCTGTTCACGAAAAGTATTCTGAACAACCATGCTTATAAAGGGGCAAAGCATCAAATTGCAACAAGTCATGTTGCCTAAGTGCTGTGTTTAAATGGGTAAAGCTATCCATTTTTGAATAAAGTTGAATTTCAAACGTCGTTAAAACGTTACTCCTCAGCCAGCACGGTGATTCTAAACAGAGGGTCCCCAGTGTGGAGACACAGCAGCAGGAGCTGCCAGTGCAATTCCCAGCCCCGCAGACTGTGCCGTAACCACATCTGCAGGAATGACAGCAGACCTGGAAGCCTTGATGTGGAAAGTTATGGCAAGCCTTGGTCTCTGGAGAGAGGAAGAGGGAAGGGCTTAGGGTGACTTTGCACCTGTGGAAAAATGTGCTGCTCTTACAATGCCCAGCACCAGCCAATCTTTGCTCCAGGGAAGCCTGGAGTGCTTTAGAAAGCTTTTTGCAACAACTATGGTCGCTATAAACACAAATGGAGAAAGCAGCTATTAAAAGATTTTTAAAAGGCCTTCTGTTGGTTTCTGCTCTCTCTAGCTGCTTTTGGAAAGGCTAAGGATGTAGTGAATGCCAAATGATAAGCTTTACAGTCCCCAGTACTCCCGAGACCTGAAAGAAATCTGCTAGTAATTGTTTTAAGCTAATGATTCCCTGCAGGTTGATTGGTGCTTATGTGCCTAGGGGTGAGAGGCTGCAGTTATAGAAGCTATGAAAACAAATTGCCTGTGTGTCAAGGAATGCCGAGCTGCCTGTTCAGCTTAGCTCACTTCGGCATTTTTATTTTAAGGTCTGTTTGCAAACTCGGAGCTTGGATCCTGCTGATTAAATAGCCTCCTACTAGGATTTACTGAAACAACAGTAGGACATTGATACCAGGACACCATCTCTCCTTGTGAAAGATAAGGAGGACTTCAATTAATTCCATTTAATGCAAATCACATTGACTATTAGATTTTTGAGAAGCAAAGGAAGGAATAGAGAATGACAACTTCCTTCCCTTGGAAAAACAGAAAAATTTACTGTGCTTTCACCAGATGGGAGTTGCATTTAGTTCCCATCTGTGGCTAATAAGCTGCCTCCCAAATGGTACAAAGCTGGAAAATCACCTGGTCTTCAGAAGAGCCAACAAGGAGACTTGCTTTCGAGACTGGGTTCTGAAAAGGACTTGAACACGTGTCCTGTCTATGTGGCTCTGTAAGAGACAGAGTACAAAATATCATTTCCCAAACACCCCTCCTTGGACTTGTCTTATTTTGGAGACATCTTAGGTCCCTGGGGAAAGGTGCAAGAAAGGTGAACACCTGTTTGAAATTAGTATTATGTGGTAAACCTAGGGGGATGCCAATTTGCTATACAGTGGCTGTGCAGAGCATTGTCCCTGTGTGCCTCCTGGACCAGGTTTCAGCAGGCACAGGAGGGTCAGAGTGGTCTCCTCTGCACCTGGAGCCAGGCGTTGTGTCCTTCTGGCCACTAGGAATGGTTGAGCCCAAGATTTTCCAAGTGTTCTCAGGTTTGGACATTTTGCACAAGCTGCAGCCCAGGCAGAGTGTGTTCACATGAAGGGAGATATGAAGTTATTTTTTAACAGTGAGGGTGACAGACCACTGGAACAGGCTGCCCAGAGAGGTTGTGGAGTCTCCTTCTCTGGAGATCTTCAAACTCGCTTGGACGCAGTCCTGTGCCACGTGCTCTGGGTGACCCTGTGTGTGCAGGGGGGTTGGACTAGATGATCTCTAAAGGTCCCTTCCAGCCCTAAGCATTCTATGATTCTAAGTGCCTACTCTTACTCTTTCCTGCCCTGGGTTATCTGTTGACTACTGTTAGCAGCTAGTCATTCCTCCTGGTTTGTGCATCACTTCCAGGCTCTCGGCTGAGATGCCCAGTCAGACGCCGAGCCAGTCTAGGCTCTCTGTATACTTAGGGCAGAGACTGTCACCTTCCAGGGCAATCCAGTGTGTATGAGGTATATGGTTGACCTGGCTCCTGATTTAGCAACTCATTTAAGTTAGATGGGGTGAATCAAGGTCTATGGGACCAAAGCAGGGTGCAGACTGCCTTGGTAGGTTAGTTCCCCTTTGTAGGCTTGTCTTTGGCATCCCTGTAGTGCTGTCTTGAAAAGAGTGTACTGGAGAGAAGAAAGGAAAAGTCCACCTTAACCCCTGACATTGCTGGCCAAGCCCACATGTTGGAGAAACATCATAAAAACAGTAGAGAGAAACTTGTGAAAGTTTGGCAGGACTCCACAGTGATACCAAATATGTGTGCATAAAGGCAATGAAAAAAAAACACAGGGATCTTGTGTTGAAAGAGTGCTTTTCAGAGCATCGTAGAGAGAATTAAATTTAAAAGCCTGCCTACAGAGGGCATGGAAGAAGAAAACTGCTCCCAGGAAAGGACTCCTCTGCCCCTATACAGCCTAATGACCAGCAGTGTGCTGATGCCTGGATGATTTACAAGAGCACCTTTGCAGGAGACACTGGACCCTGCTTAAAAAAAACACATTGGACTGGGAAGTTTAAATCAGTGACGAATTTTGTGCTCATGTGGCCACTTGCCCTCAGCTGAACAACTGTGTTCAGCTATTAGTAACAGGATGTTCCTGGTACCTCCAGGAAGTAGAGGGGTAGCAGGTAGAAACAAGATTTTGATGATCTGCAGGTCACTTAGCCACCAAAAGCTTAGGCCAGCTAGCAAAGGAGCAAGGTGAGCAGCACAGAAACTTTCCTTGCTCATGTTAGCAGACCTGGGGATACAGTCGGGGAACCGATGAACTAGATATGAGGCTCTGCTGGGAGCCCTCCACAGTAAGTGCTACTGTGCAGAGGGACATGCTCCTCCTGCCTTTTGGACACAGGCAAGATCTGCAGTTCATATTGCCATTCCTCCTGTTACCAAAGCAGTTGGGGCCTTTTCAGCAGGTGATGGTTTGTGTTCGAGCCCGCCACTGCCTATTATAATATAGCTTGCCTTTCACTACCACTTCTATGACAATCTTGCACTACCTCTTGCACTGTCACTTGCATTACCAAAATCTACACCACTGCTTGCCGAGAGGCAAATGGCTACATGGTAAGATGGATTTAGGTGGTCTAGGCAATATACAGCTAATACCTAGCATTCTAGCTTCCTTTTTCAAGCAAGAATTCATTTTGTCAGTGTAATCTTTGATGGTCCATTAGTAAAAGTACTACTCCTCTTTTTTTTTTTTAATACTATCCGTCTTATCATTGCTAGCCCGCGTGATAGTTCTAAAACAGTGGAAGAAGCCCTAATTTTTATTTTCCATCATGTACAGGAACTGAAATTAGTCTGTAAATGCTCAACAAATATGACATGAGCTCCATGGGAACCTATGGATTTTATGTAAGGTAAATATGTGATCATTTTGAACTCAGAGGCTATTTTTTGTGATGTGGAGGAGAGACACTTAGAGCTGGAATTGAGGATGATTTCAGAGGCATGCTGAGTTCTCCCAGGAGAGGTGAACTTTTACCCCTTGGAGAGGTCTTTCAGTGGAATCACTGTTACGTCTTCTAGAAATCTAAATGGAGCCAACACTGGGAAAATATCTGTTATTATCCACTGAGGGAAGAGACAGGCACAAGACATATCAACAAACAGGATTTTTTTTTTTCACAAATAGTTTAAAATGATCACTACCAGAGTGGAAGTGAAGTGTTGGACATGGTATTATTATTCAATTTTTCTACAAGAAACCTGCTCTTTCAGAATCAGCAGGTCCTTCACAAATGTTGCAATAGGCAGTTGCTGCAGAAAATAACGTAACACAGACCAACAAGCCAACTGAAGGCAGGAACAGCAAATTGCTTGCACATTCTTGGTTGCCCTTAAAAATCACAAATTCATTACGCCCCTCTCTGAGAAATATTCCTACCAATTGAAATCACAAATTGATTACACTCCTCTCTCAGAAATATTCCTACCAATTGCAATACTCTGTTCAGCTGTATCTAGCTGGGAGCTTCCAAGTCAAATAAGCTAGTAAGTGCATGCACATTTATGTTTCTCTTGGTAATCATGACCTTTCCTTAGTATTCTGCAAGTGAATGCTCTAGCTGTCAGTGATATAATACAGATGCAAGTTTCTCTGTCAAATAAAAGCTGTGCACTAGACATGCAATCTCATTGCTCTTGAAATAAAATCAACATGGAAATATTTTTATTTCTACAATAACTTAAATTAGCAGAAAAATTGCAACTGACTATAATCCCCAAGCAAATAAATGGTATGTGTTTTGGAACTTTCTTCTCCGATAAATTGACTACTACAATCGATATGGTCTGCATCATCTGCATTAAAAGAGTACTCTCTTCCCATCCTTAAAATGAGGCACATAATCACCTCTGCTGGCCAAGAAATCCTTCAGCAAATACACAAACAAAAAAACATAACAGCTGAGGCTCACAACATACATCTGAACAATTTCTATTGGTGGTGTTTTTGATACTGTCTGTCACCTCATCTTAGATTTCATTAAGTGATATGTATCACTCACTAGTCAAAAATTATGGTTGTCCATTCCAAGAACATTTCTGTGCCTATTACATTTGTTACGAGATGAGGCAAATTTTTAGCAGCACAGCTCATAGATTCAGAGAATTTTTAAGCCTGGAAGAGGCTGCCAGCTGAGCCCAACCTCCTGTGTATCGCCAGCCTTTCAGTTGTTTCCTGTTGTTTTTATTCTGAGTCCAACAACTGGTGTTTTACTAAAAATTAACTTGCAGAAAGACATCCTGAACAGTCCTGAACAGGAGACATTAGGAAAAAAAAATGGAAAATCCATTCCTTCTTCTTCTTCTTCTTTCTATTTTTTTTAAAAATAATCTGTGCTTTATTTCTAATGTGAAATCATCTGGCAACCATGGTTCTAATTAGGCTTTTCTCCATGAAAATGAAGCATCCCTTCAAATCTGGTATTATATCTTAGTAAGGTGCTTCTAAATTAGTTCTTTGTCTTTTTTTTTCTTCTTTTCTTTTTTTTT
Organism: Tinamus guttatus; assembly: GCF_059628265.1. Lineage (NCBI taxonomy): Eukaryota > Metazoa > Chordata > Aves > Tinamiformes > Tinamidae > Tinamus > Tinamus guttatus. The sequence continues at coordinate 2,165,531 of NW_028289044.1, forward strand.
TAAACTATCTTGACTGCCTGATCTCTTTAACTCTCCCACTACTGAGAGGTATTTTATCCAGCCCTCCAATATTTCAATGGTTGTGCTGTCCTCAGTTTCTCAGAGGCCTTTTAAAAAACTCGAGGAAGACATGATGATGCAATTTCGTCCTTACTAGTACCCATACTCTGTGGCAAATTTCACGTAGTTTACCAATTATTCACCAATGATTCCTCTACAATATTGCACTGGAAGCCTCTTTTAAGCTTGCTTTTAAGTTTGCTGTGATTTCTAGATCAGAGTGTGTCAGAGTCACACATCCCAGGCTGGACTCTTTCAGGTCTGCAAAGATTTGGGCTCCATTTCCCTATAGTTTATAATTTGTATTTAGCTCCGTTTATCCATATTTGGATAAAAATGAACTCATATGCTCAGTTTGTACAGATCATAGAATCATAGAATCACAGAATGCTTAAGGTTGGAAGGGACCTCTAGAGATCATCTAGTCCAACCCCCCTGCACACGCAGGGTCACCTAGAGCACGTGGCACAGGACTGCGTCCAAGCGGGTTTGAAGATCTCCAGAGAAAGAGACTCCACAACCTCTCTGGGCAGCCTGTTCCAGGGCTCTGTCACCCTCACTGTTAAGAAACTTTTCCTTAAGTTCCTATGGAACTTTTGGTGCTTCAGCTTTTGGCTTTACCTCTAGTTCTGTCAGTGGCCACCACTGAAAAGAGGCCAGCACCATCCTCCTCACTCCCTCCCTTGAGGTACTTCTAGACACTGCTCAGGTCCCCTCTCAGCCTTCTCTTCTCCAGGCTGAACAGGACCAGCTCCCTCAGCCTCTCCTCACAGGGCAGATGTTCCAGGCCCCTGATCATCCTTGTGGCCCTGCGCTGGACTCTCTCCAGCAGCTCCACATCCCTCTTGTACTGTGGAGCCCAGAACTGCACACAGTACTCCAGATGCGGCCTCACCAGGGCTGAGTAGAGGGGCAGGATCACCTCCCTTGACCTGCTGGAGATGCTCTTCTTAATGCACCCCAGGATCACATTGGCCTTCTTGGCCACGAGGGCACACTGCTGCCTCATGGTCAACTTATCATCCACCATGACACCCAGGTCTTTCTCTGCAGAGCTGCTCTCCAGAAGGTCGGTCCCCAGCCTGTACTGGTGTCTGGGGTTATTCCTCCCCAGGTGCAGGACCTGGCACTTGGCCTTGTTGAATTTCATGAGGTTTTTCACCGCCCAGTTGTCCAGTCTATCCAGGTCCCTCTGGATGGCAGCGCAGCCCTCTGGGGTATCGGCTACTCCTCCCAGTTTGGTATCATCAGCAAACTTGCCGAGGGAGCACTCTGTGCCTTCATCCAGATCTCTGTTGCATAACTGTCCAACCCTCACAATTTACCTCTTGACCAATCTTCCTGTTACCAAATATCTTATTAGCAATGATTTTTTGCATCTAGATCATTGGTTAAGATGTTAAACAGTGCCAAGCTCAGCACCCACCCCAAAAAACCTGAATAAAGCCAGACTAATTTGATAATGGCTGTCACTATGGTATATTGGTTGCTTATTAGCTTGATGTTTACTTAATGGATATTCCTTAATTCCATTTTTTTTCATTCAAAACATTTTGTAGTGCTAGGTTGAGTATCTTGCAGAGACGGAAGCATATTATCCATACAGATATGCCTTTTTCAGCCAAGGATGAGATGACATCAGAAAAACAAAGTTGAGCTGTTGGAAAAGGACTACGCTTTACATGTATATATTTTAAATTAATTGAACAAACCTTAATCAGGTCTAAAATTTTAAATTGTGATGCCTATCCACCGTAAAGATATTATAACTCTTCAGTTTGGGTCTCACTGTGGTGGCACAGAAATCTCAGCCATCAGCACTTCCCAGATCTGAGAAGCTGAGAATTTGGCTTCTCCTACCATGGACCATCAGGGAGGTCCAGCACTCATGCTGTTTGTCCCACTAAACGCCAGCAGGAGGTCTGAGAAGGAGGAGGTCTTTATTTACACTCGCGTCAAAATGTTTTTTGTGTCAGCATGGGAGTGCTTGTTTAGCACTTTATGGTACTTACCCATCTGTGGTTGCCTCCTGCACAAGTCCCCTGTGGCCCTCACCTGTCAAATGCCCTTTCTTCTCCAAAAAGTAATAGAGCAGTAGCCCTGCATATTTCCATTTTGGGATTCCTGTCCTTCCCCAGTGATCCTGTGCAACTGAGAAAACCACATCTGGCCATGTAGTCCAGCTTTACATTCTTTCAGAGTGCCGTGGCAGCTCTGATCAGTGCCAGCAAAGCTGGACTTTGCTTCCATAGTGTTTGACTAGCAATTACAACAAACGTTCGAGTGGCCAGAAAAAAAAATGCATGACCTGCAAAGCATGGGAGGACTTCTTTCTTATGTTAGCAATTCCTCTCTAGTTGCTCCTTGGTGGAAGGGATCTGCTCTTTTCCTTTATAACTAGGGAGGCTCATTGCAAGGTGGGTTTAGGCAGAAGTGCCACCCTTTATTGCTTGTGTGCATCAGTGGCATTAAAATAAATCAACCATTTGTCAAAGCTCACGAACATATATATGAATAAAAAACAAAGAGTAAGGGAAAAATTCATAGCACCAAAAGCTTAGTGGGTTTTAGTCAAGTTCAGTTATTTCACGAGTGAAGCTTTTAGAAAACAGGACCAATAAATATGTTTGTATGATCTGCGAGTAATTTTAATGACATAAATTTTAACTCAGATTTAGCCATTTTCCTGTAGAATTTGTAGCCCAAGCACTGCCACGCTGAGTTATTGCAGGAAAGCCAGGAAAGGAAATTGAGCAGAAACTAACTATAAACAGCAATGAAGCTAACTGAATTATTTTAAATCCTGAGTCTGAATATAAAGTGGAGGCTGTTAAAATACGGACCATTATACCACACTCATTTACCTTCTCTTGGCAAAGATTGGAGTATTCAGAATAGAGAATTCACAATTCTTTCACAGAGTTTGAAAGTACTGATGCTGTCAGTGAACATTCTGCATTGAATGCCATCTTCTGTAGAGGATGATTTGCCTCTGAGATGACAAAAGACGAAAACAAAAACACTGTCCTGAGTATCAGAGCAGGAAGCTAAGAAGAATGCCCCAGACTCCTAAACTCCCTGTGATGCTTGCATACCCTGTGAACTTTCAAGAGTTGTCGTCTTCCATTTGAAGGTTAGGGGTTTGCCAAGGAAGAGATATATACACACTCTTATCTCTGTTCCACACCTATCTCTTCTCTTTTAGGCACTTTCTAAAAGTTCTCTTGGTCCCTAAGAATTTCCCTTCTTAAAAGTGTGCAGCTGCTTATCAACCCATAGGCTGAAGGCATCTTTTGCTGGACAAGGAGCAGGAATTGAGTGGGTCTGCTCAACACACGGCTTACTGATGACATGCTGCCCGTGAAACAATTTTTTTCCTTGAATCTGAAAGGCCAGGCAACCAGGGAGTACTGAGTATGGTGGTATGGGGAGCTGAAAGGTCATGGTTGCCTTGCTCTGCTTTACTTCTTCTGAGAGCTCAGTTCTGTGTGGGAGGACTGTGGTCTCAAGAGCTTCTCTTCAAATGGAAATCTGGTGTTCGTGCTAAGGGGGTTTTGTGGGGTCGGTGCAGGATCTTACATGACGTTGACAAGGCTTCATGGTTTATCTGCTGTTGCATACCCATGAAAAGAAGGTTAGATTTCCTCATGCATGTGACAACCAGTTTGCCAAGGGACATTGCCTAGTAATATAATAGACCCTTAGATTAAGAAGCATCCAGCACGCAGACTGATTCTCTGAGTCAACTATGTGTTGCTCCATATTCTGGGCTATTGGCAAAGCTACATTCTGCCTTGGAAAAGCTCAACAGATGAGAGTGCTGCCAACACTGATTTTAACACAAGTCATCATATTTCTGTTTTTCTTAGAGCTGCAGAGAAAAGTAATTGAGTGAGAATTTTAGGTTTTATTTAAAAAAGGAAGGACACTAGAGGAAAAACTCAAAACATGTTATGCGTATGCATCCTCATTCCTTGGAAGACAGAGGGAAAAACAAACAGCAAAGGGGTTGCTTAATTTCTTTCTAATCTCCTACTTAAACAAATGTCATGATATATTTTTTTAGGTATTTCTCCTGAGTGCTTGACATCTTTGGGGGATACAGACCCTGTGTCAAGAAACCAAATAGAAAGCAATAGGGGAAACTGAGATAATGAGTATTGTTGTTACAGGCATTACTACCAGCACAGGGTGAAGGAGCAGTTTAGATGCTGTTTTTAAGCTGAGCATCTGCATTTATGGACAACTTGAAGCAGCTTGGTGGCAGCTGAAGCCATTTGGGGTGTGTTTGCCTCAGGTCTGGCTCACACCAAATCTGGCCAAACCCAGCTCCTCCTACACTGACCCAGGTGAACATGGGGTGACCAGGTGCTCACATGGACCTAATGGAAGTGGGAAAGACACCCTCTGCCTCAGATCGAGTTTAGTGAGCAGGCTGGGGTATGCCTCCCCAAGCTTCCTCACATGCTGTCACAATATTTCACTGTGAGATGTTCTTCTGGGAAGCAGACAGTGAGACTGACCCTCCAACCCTTCTTTTCCTAGATGAACTGTAAAAGGTCAGAGACTCCTTCAAAAGTTTCCTCACTCTGATGTGCTTCTCCCACAGGATGAACTTGGCGAGAGGGGCACCAGCCTATTCCACTGGTGGTGGGTTCCAAAATATCTTGCCATTGGGAAGCTTGATCCACAACGAACAGCTGTATTAGCACGCCCTTTGAAAGATGCTTGTCCTACCCTCCCTTCTCAGGTGGACTTTTATGTTTCTCATGGCCCTTACACTGTGCAGTCCTGCCAGAGTCAGAGAGGACACCTGTGTAACAAGGAGAAAACGGGTAACAGAGATGAGGTTTCCCCTTTTATACTCAGGGCATATGAAGACACTGACTGATGTATCTCGATCTTTCTGATGTGTCTAGAGGGATGATATGTGGTGGTGAGGTAAAGGGATGGCTACTGACAGGCGCAAGCCAGTTTGGATAGGAAAATGAACACATGGCCAGCAATAATATCAAAAGGACAGTAGAAAAACTACAGCTGCGAGTCTGGAATGCAACACAAACATAAAATAAACCTTAAAAGCCCCCTGAGAGAATTGCAGATATGCCTCCACCCTTTTAGGTTGTCAGCAAACATCTCAATGACAAGGAGAATGGAAGGCATCTAAACGCACTCAAATGTCTGCATCCCTGCAGGCTCATAATGTATGCACCTCGTAACTCAAGAAACACAGGCACCAGCTCAACAGGCAGACAACAATTTTTAATCTCTTTCCGTATAATCTTTCTTTTTTGACAGAAAAAAAGAGGTTATTGGTTATAATTTGCTCCCCAAACAACAAGATGAATCATACATTTATATTCAGTTGTTTTCCAACTCAAAGGATGGATTTAAAGTTTTCCTTTCACTAATAAAACTCACGGGGCTAAAATTTGATAGTTACTGCTGGCAAGTCTCTTCTGATGTGAATAGGTGTCCTTCACATGCAAAAACTCCATCAAAGAGCCAGAGTTTGTATTCAGAGTGTATTGGTCTTCTAAGCCTTTCTGAACTGGGTCCATGATCACTAAATCTATAACATGAGGACAGTGTTCTCAATTACAGCACAGTGAATAATTGGCAGTGACTGATTTGCTGGGTGAATGTTACTGGCCTTCTAAATAGACTTGCCCCAATGTTCCTAGATGTATTCAATGTGAATTGTTCATGCACAGATGTCTACGCATCGTTCTGGCTTTGCTAGCTTTCTTGGAAGCAATTAATGATGTTAGTGTTTGATGCTCAAAATTCAGGCTGCACAGCTCTCAGGAGTTTCTTTCCTCCATCAGAGTGAACACAGTTTGTATTATCCTGCAGCCCCAGTTAAAGAAGCATATGCAGATAAGTAGATGGGGCCAAAAGCACGTTCCCAGGATGGATGTGTGCAAAGCAAAATTCTTTGTTTTCCCCTGTAAAGTTTGCTGCTGCTGTCCTGCTCTGACTAACAAGCCTGCCAGTACACTCATCAGCCAAACTCAGTGCTGCAGGCAACTTCCTTACCAAATTTGTCAAAGATTCATGTTCCAAAAACTCATCTTTCAGTTATGAATAAAGGATGTTTATAGCCCTCATAATTGGGGAATAATGTGAAATTGTATGTCAGTACTGTCTCTAGAGTCTTTGTTCTTTGCAGGCAGAGTTTAGGTTTCTAAACACTCTGAAGGCAATGGAGAGATTCCTCCCTGCTTTGACAACAACCTTCGAAGCAGGATCTGTGTTTCCTGAGCTACGTTTCCCCTGCCTTGTAACGGTGGCCTCAGGATGCCCAGGAGGACTGACTGTAATTCCTGCCATGTTTGGTGCAGGCAGAGGTTCAGCCAGCACTCCCACCCTGAAGGATGTCCCACCTGCCAAGAGGTGACGAGGAGATGCATGGGCTTCTGCACCCGTCATCTTCCAGAGCTGTGTGGGCAGAGACTGTGAGATTAAATGCCCAAATCCTGGAGGAGACAGCTAAGGGTGTCAGGCCGCTCTACAGAGAAGATAGTGAATCATTCAGGCAAAGCAGCAGTCTGACATAACACATAGCATGTACTTAACTTTAAGCCTGCAAGCAGTTCATTTGAGAGTATTCATAACCAGAAGGAATGAGAAGAATAAGAGCTGTCCTATATTACATTTTTGAGCAGATTCACAAGCCTTCAGTATAATATCCTGAGGATGGCCATATCTTTTCTTTTCTTACTGGGAGAAAAGAAATGAGACCTTTCAAAGCTTTTAAATTATGCTGTCAATAATTTTTAGACTTACTAGTAATTACTAAGAAGGAATGTGAAGTAGCAGTCAGATCTCTACTCCTTAAACCCTCCCAGGTAAACTTCCACTCTCATGTCCTAGTGCTCTGATCTGCTCTTCACTGTGATACAGCACAGCACAAGTCTGTAAATATGTAATGCTGAAAGAAACTCCACCACAGTGCAGCGTACAATCCATCCTTGTATATTTAAGCTGCATGAGTCAGAGTGTATTTAGAGATCTCCTTCCATGTAAGTGTGATCTATTTACAAGCATGCGTAGGTTTTCAGAGTTTCACAATAGCTGGCATAAGAGCATAATTTATCTGAATACTCAATTTGTTCTGGACTGTTTGCTAGTCATGTGAGCATAGCTGCTTTTTGGAAAGACAGTGTTTATCTCTAAATTCAAAATAAAACCTTGATCCTGTGGTATCTGAGGTGCTTCTTTTTCAAGAAACTCTTTCTACTGACAGGCCTTTGACACTCCATGAAGAGTGTTTTAATGCAGCATAAATGTGAACTTAATGTTTGTGCTTCTTGTAAAATTCAGTATCTCCATGTACTGTACATATTTCAGAAGTTGAGGGCATTCAGGCATATAAAAGCCACTGGGTTATGCCTAACACAAAGCTGGTATGAAACACAACTTTTAAGAGCCTCATAAGATTAATTTAGACTCAGAAATCTTTATAATGCTCATTCTTTCTCTGCAAGCAATAACAGGAACTCCAAACTGCCATCGGAGGAACCACCCAAGCAGAGAGTTGGTCACTGACAGATCTTTTGTATTATACCACAGGGGCTAAATTCCATTTCTGTTTCTGTGCGTAACGTTTCCTACTGACTAGCTCTAGGCAGCTCCCTACTTACTGCCTTATTTATGTCCTATGAATCACTCTCAGAAGCACCCCCACTGACATAAGGAGATAGGTGAAATGTAGGCTACAGGTTTTTCTACACCTACACAAAGGCAAGGCTGATTTCAGTGCAGCTGTGCATGACTATGCGAGCGCACAGAATAGCTGCCGGCTCCCTCTTCACTGACACATTTGCACATCCCGTTTTTTGCAGGTCCTCTGCGTGTGTCATAGCAGTGACATGCCTATGGAAGATCAATAACAGGTGAAGGTCCCCTTTCTTTCAGCCTTTTTCTTCTGAATTGTAGCAGTGTGAAGCAATGGGCTAAATCTTACTCTCACTGAGTCAGAGGCAAGAAGCCAGCAGGTATAATCTCTGCAAATAGGAATATCGAAATAAAGGAGATTTGTGTAGCAGTACAGCAAGGTCCCAAGTCCACAGTCATGGTGTAGCAGCACTAATTCTCTCCCGAGTTAGAGTTAGGTTCTGGAATAGACTCCTTAAGGACCGGGCTGAGGATGGAGTCCTGCTCTGCCATTTGGCCTTCCATGTAACATTGGGAAAACCGCATGGTCACTCCAAGCTCAGTTTCCCCATCTGTCAAACGGGGCAGGGAAATGCACAGCCCTGTTTGGCAAAGCATTTTGAGTTATTTTGCTGGAGTGTGCTAAGTCCTATTACCATTATCAAAAGCATAGTAAATAAATTAAGAATAAAAGTGCAACAAATGTAACACAGCAGAAAAATCGAGCTTTCACTTTTAAAGGTTTCTCAGGTCCCTTCTACATTTGCAGGCGGTGGCCTCTAGCATATACTGTAAATCCACAGGTAAGGATTATCATTATGTAGATAATAATGATAAAATAAAGGCAAGGGACCATCACTAGTCATGTCTATACGCAGTGGTGGCTGTGTGAACAACTAGTCACTGGTTATTCACACCAAGGAGCTGACTGGATCCACTGTGGTTCTGTCTACTCCCCTGCAAGGTGTATTAGGTTGTAAGTATCACTCATGGTCAGGTCCTACCAAGTATGGAAGAGACAGAGCTTGGGTTTGTGACTGTACCAAGATGCTCAGAAGCACTCCAGGACCAGGAGTTCACACATAATCTATGTTTTTGTTTTGTTTTGTTTTACTTTTAATAGAAAGAAACAATTCTGGTGAGAGGTGCTTGCTTAGACCTCATGCTTTGGGATTTGCTCCTGTGAATCTGATGGCAGAATTTAAAAATGGCAAAAATTTGCCAATTGAAAAAACATTACTGGGGAAGAACCCATCTCCTGGGGAAAGTAGTCTTGAAAGCCCATGAAACGGACCTGCCGAAGCCTCCTGCAGCAGACTGCCTCCTGTAGTCCCTCTCTGTGGTGTAAGTCAAGCAACCGCATTAGTGCTATCACTCTCTTAAAGTGGCAAATTCCTCATTGCCTCAGTGGGGCCAAAATTTTACCCAAGAATTTAAATATATACTGCACTATAAATATACATGCATAAATGTATATGCACTATAATTGTCTTTCTTGACAACTGGGAGAGTTCAACTTGTTTTGTAGTATATAAAACCAAAGTATTATAAGGAAGATCAGGGTGTTGCTAAGACCCTTTAGACCCTTTATGTTGCTTATTTGAGCCATAAAACCTGACAAAGAAAAGTAGGAGCTTTTGTTTTTGAGGGTAACATTTTTTCAGTGTTGAACTGCTTAGAGGATCCCCTCCTCAAGCGCTTCAGTTTCGATAATCAGCTGAGGGACAATATTGTAGCTAAAATATGGCGATGATAGCGGTAAGGAAGACCATCACATTCAAGTGATACATAATAGTGGTTAACAGCACATTTATTTTGTCCCACCTCACATTTATGTACCTACAGATGTAAAGGCACACACCTGGTTCTCTAGCAAAATGTACCAAGGCCAGACTTTCCCCAGACCTAACCTCCTTTGGTTCTTAAACCCAAATTGAGAGGCCATTTTTAAATCTGAACCTGGAGCAAACTTGGTAATTTTCTTGAAGATTTTTTTTTAATCACATGATTTTAAAATAGATCTCCTCCCCAGCTGCATACATTCAGATGAGTAGTACCTGGCAGTATCCCGCTTTAATATTGACGAGAATTTAACATCAGAGCAATTTGCTCGGGATGTGTTGGGCTCTCTGTCAGTCATGTGTTTGTATGGGTATGTATTGCAAGAATTTAAGGACACGATGGAAAGAACATCCCCAAGACTTTCTGCATGACACAAGAGATCAGATGTTTTTAAAGTACCCCTCCATCTCTAGACTCTACTAATTTGAGACGTCTTTGTGCCAGAAAGAATAAAGACTCCAACACGCAGAAAGATCAGTATGTACTCACTGTGGATCAAACGGCTCCGGGGTCCAAGAGAGAGAACCCTCCGTATTTCTGTGCATGACTTGATTTTGTATACATTTTCCTTAAATGTTTGCCTAATTTTAACTCCCCTTCCCTCCCTCCGCACTCTCATTGCTAATCTGAAAGTGTTTTTCTTTAATTTACTTAGTTTGGTTTTGAGAAATTCTTTATAGGGACAAACACTGCAGTATTTGGGTAAGATTTGCATTGTTCTTGCAAAGAAGTAGATCTAGTCCAAATCTGCTCACTTTTCCTCAGCCCAGCATGCAGTTCTTGGGAGCGAGATTCAAATACAACTGATAACACTGCATATATGTTGGGAAAGTGTATGGCCTCCTTTAGGTGACCTCAGTAGTTTGGACCCGATTCCCCATTTTCATGCCACAAGACTTCTTAACGTGTGAACTTGGCTGTGTCTCTAGAGGCGATCCAAAACCAGAGTATCTGATTTGAGAAAAGTTTGTAAAATTTAGACTCAGGCCGAATTGGCCTGAAATGTTTTTTCCTGTCTTTCCTGCTTACACCCAGGAGTTGTAGCAGTTGCACCCTGCTGTTTTGCCCTGCAGACAGAAATGCTGGGGCTAGTCCCAGTCCTCCCAGGACTTGTCTCTGCAGATGGGAAGTCTGCGTGCGGCTCGGTGGGACGCCAGGGTCCATCACACCCAGGACGTTGAACCTTCTTGCTCCTTGGCATCGTAGAGCCTCCTGACCCATACGCTGCCAGGTTGGGGACTGGCTGCCAAAGGCTCTGCTGCTGGGACTGCCCAATGAAGAGCCCTGTACTGCTAAAAGAATATAGTTGACTCAACTGGCTGCGCTGGCCAGGAGTCACGGGCCTGGGGAGAAGGCCTTGTCTTCGTATTTGGCCTGGAATCCAGCCAGGGTTGTGTTTGTTTAATTTGGTGGAAGCTTGAATGAACAAGCAATTTTCAAACAAAATCATTTCGAGAGTAGAAAAGTGTCTTTGCCAAGAAAACTCCTTGCCTTCTTTTCTATGACTATCAGTAGCCACCAGGACTAGCAAGATGCTTCTTTTCAAAGCATATGCCTGGAGTCTAAGATATGAAGCAATGAGTCTTCCTCACTGATGTTTCCTACTAGCCACTACACCAATCTGCATTACCTTTCTGACCTCCACAGATTTCTGAAAGACAAACTAATTTCATCGTGATGGAAGCTGACCAGTTCACAACAGATGCCCTGAAGAACATGGAGCTGCTTTAAAGGATCCCATCTAATCCTGCAGTTTTTTTAATGGAAACCTTTTGTAATTGTGCTAATCTTCAAAGGAGCAATGTGAAAAAATCATGAGAAACAAAACAAGTCACAGGAGCTGATATTTTTTAAAAATATATCATTTGCCAGCGCTGCCAGCTGCTGGCCAGACATTGTGTTAGCCGCCTTCCTCACACAGAGATGTCCCCCATCTGCTGAATAAATGCTCCTTTTGTGCACGTTTTTGCAGCTGAGGCTTGAGCTGAGAGCCTTGTGGTCTGCAGGCAGCAGCTCACAAACAGAGCCAAAACTGATTCTTGCTCTGGACTAGACAGGCAGGAAGCTGAAGCCTTTCTCAGCTGGAAGTATTCTTTGCCTATCTCACAACATCCCTTCCAATCATATAAAAATCTTTGAAGGAGAACATCTCCCTGCAATCCTTCACAGAGCGAATCCACTCAGGCAAGGCATATTTCTGGGAAGGAGCCAGCTTTGCTTGGTGGTCCTGGCTTTTGGCATATACCATGACTCAGTAGGGAAGAGAGAATAAATAAAATACAATTAAGAGGTACAACAATGTTACCAAATGGGATTGTGCCTTTCCCAATTAGAGATGTTTTTCCTACCTCCATATGTTGCATATTACAGAGCCCTTTTGTTGGTAAACATATCCATGACTCCCTGCAGAGATGCCAGGGCCACTCACCAGGAACTTCGAGACTGAAATTGTGCATAAAGTCCGATATGCCATGCAAAGATGCTCTTATTTCCATGTGTGCTCTCCTATAACACAGAGGGACTCTGAGAAGCTGGAAGCTGCTGGCAGTTGGCACCACAGTTCTTCCACCAATACCTCTCCCTAAAAAAAATTAGAGGAAGGATGGGAATAAGTTTAGCGATGTGTTTCTTCATATGGTGGATCCACAATAAGAATAAACCAGCTAAAACATTTCCATTGCTCCTTTCCATTTGAGGGCCTCTGAGACCTTAGCAAGGACCATGGGAACATATACTCGTTTGCAAGTCAGGCAGTATTTTCCCACTTTGAGAAGAAGCAAAGTGATTTTTCCCAGGGCTCCGGCACAGGAGCCAGTAACATGTGCTTAACAACCTACCACGCATCTGCTGAGCTGTGTCTGTGTTTCTGCTCTCAGCCGTGGCAGATGTAACTTAAAGCTCTTTCACTGTGTACTAGGTTGTTACCTGGCATTTAGTGACAGACGTAGGGGATATAAACACATGCACAGACTGTCACTGGCTTAAGTGTTGTGCAGTTATCTGCTGCATCATGGTAACTTGTCTTTGTGTCTAGGCCTCAGAATCACCTGGCACACTGTTGGCAGAGCAGGCAATAAAATTCCCAGGTCCTGGTTCTCAGAGCTGTGCTTTAAGCACTGGCATGTCAGTTCATTTAATGCTGCAGCAAACCAGGCATGGCTTTGTAACAAAACCTGAGCATGAAACACAGGAGACTCAATTTTCTAGCCTAGGTGCAATATCGGCTTTGAAATAGGATCTGCTCCTCACTGCAGCTGTTATTTTGTTAGCCTTTCCTGGCTAACTGAGAAAAAGTTGATGGGCACTGGAAAATTCCTTTGTCATATATTTCTCCATTAATTGCTCCTAATGTGTGTGATTCAAGAGTGATGTAAATCACCGTTGCCACCTCACGCTATTTATCTGTTTCTTTAGCAGGCTCTCATGGTAACCAGCGACTACTGTATTTAAAGAATGCACTGCGCCACACCTACTCTGTGTTGCACTTTGCTGGAGAGGAGTGAGAGAAAGAAAGGGAAAAAAAGAGAGAGAGGAAAAGAGAAAACGAGCTGGAACTAAAAAAAAAAAAGAAAGAAAGAAAGAAAGAAAAAACGAACCTTATGTCCTTTATCAGAAGAGGGGAAAGATTAGATTTATTTCTGGAGTGACTATGAATACCAGACCAGCTAGCTGCAGTTTAGGAGGTCTTTCTATATAATCTACCCAGTCCCAGTTATTTTAATCCTGTGTTGCCAGCTGGCCTCTGCAGAAATCTATTCAGGGTTCAATTCTAAACAGTAATGTTTGGGAAAAGTACAATCTAAAACAGACAGATCTGTATGTGTTTAGGTTTTGCTTTCTTTCCCCTTTTAAATATTAAAAATTGACTCCAGCTGCAGGGTAAAGTAACGCCCAACCTATAAAGACACTGACAAATAAATCACAATGCAATTTGCTGTGCATTTTCTGAGGTCTAAACACCAGCTCTTGAAAGGAATTTTCCATGATTACATCTTGGGAAGATATCTTCACTACCAACAACTCCTTTGACTTTTATACTTCTTAAAAGTCACCACATTCCCACAGGGTCAGACCCTGCAACTACTTCTCTGCCACATATCTGAGAAGCTAAATGAGCTATCTGATGCTCAAGGTATCTGCTTAAGATATAAGGAGAGTTCCACTACCTCAGTCTGGGGTGTTGATAATCAGAATAGCTGCCTTGGGTTTTTAAAATGCACTTTTGATATGGGTAAATTGTTGGCCAGTTGATCACCTCCTCAGTTGGTTTGCACCCGCTATCTGAACTGCTCAGTTCCTCTTCTTTGCTAAGTCAAGTTTTGGCAGCCTTGACTGAAGTTGAGGCTTTTATTAGTATTCCTCTCAAAATTGCTGGAGAATAAGAAGTTGCGTGCTTCAATAGGGTACATCCCAGACAAAGCAGGTTTGCCTCCTGCCTTTTCGCAGCCTATAGTAGTTGTCCAAATGTCCCGTCTTTTACTCCTCAAGAAGAGATAAATAATTAGTGTTCAAAAGAGAAAGAAGACGGAAATGTCATCTAACAGGCACCACAATCAGGGAGCAGTCATTAACCCACAAAAAGCTGTCTTCATTTGCACAGCCTGGATAATAATCTAGAAATAGCTTCTATTTTAATTTTTAAAATGTGTTTTTAAAATGAGAAGTTAACTTAGAGTTGAAAAAAACTAGCTTTGAACCCATCCCTTTGAACTATCCTATTCCCATTACTAAAAAAAAAAAAAGGGGGGGGAATTTCAGGGCATTGCCCTGTTCCTGCCAAAAGCTGCTTTTTTTTTTGGTGGAAAAACAAAACTTAAAAACAAAAATATCTGACCACTTTCTGAAGACATCACTGGACCTGCCCACAAGCTGTTCCTGTCACTGCCCTGGCCCTGATGTGCGAGGCTCTTCACCCAGGTTATGTGGGGTGAAGTTAATGCTGCAGAGCATCTCCCATCCTAGGCAGATCCCAGAAGCTTCTCACTGGGGTTACAGGATCTCCTTGTCCATGAGAAAGATGCCCAGAGCAGCCAGCACAGCGCGTAACCTTCAGGGCTTTCCCATGGAGTCTTGGTCTCTGTGGGCTAGAACTGGTGGCTGCAGGAGCTCCTGCCAGGGAAGGATTTTGCACATCCTTTACTAACTGCCTGCAAAGCAGGAAGCCAAATTATTGTTCTTCCTCCCATGCGAAGGGGTTAGGAGGTCTAATAAACGCTGCAGGAAAGAGCAAACTCTGAGCAGGTAAGGCAGGAATCGCCATCTCTGCGCATCATAAATACTTGCCAATCTGGAATGGGAGGGCAAAGCAGCAATGAAAAAGGCTTAAAGCCTTAAAGCAGTCACTGACAACAAGAGATGTAAAAACAAATGATCAAAAAAGTCTTTCATAAATGCAGCAGATGTAAATAACTCAGAAGGTGAGGAAATACCAGATTCTATTGATGAGGCTGGAAAGTGATACGTTTTAATCAGCTGCACAGTTTAATTAATAATAACAATAATAACAAGGAGACAATGCCAAAAAGATAACAAAGAAAAACCTGGACTTGTTAAGAGCAGATCATATCAAAGCAATCTACGTCCCCTCCTTGAAAAGAAACTGCATTGTGGAAAAGAAGGAAGCTGATGAGATCTGTCTTGATTTGAGTAAGATTTTTTACATTTTTGGATAAGGTATTCTCATACAGAAACTTGTCAGTCTGGTCTCTCTGAAATTGCTATGGGGATGGTGTGCAGCTGGTTGGAAAATGTAACTAAGAAAGGTACTCAGAAAGGAGTTCCCAACAGTTTGCTATCAAGTGGGCCAGGTGGCATTTTTGGGGTCCCTTAGAAATCCATTCTGAGCTTGGTAGCGTTCAGTATTTTCATTAATGATTTGAATAGTGGAAGAGCAAACATGCTTGTGAAATTCACCCAGGACACCACGCTGGCAGGCTCTTTGGAGGACAGGAGAAGCATTTAAAATGATCTTGATAAATTTAAGAAATGGTCTGAAATCAATTAGGTGAAATTCAATAAAGGCCAGGACAAAGTCGTAGACTTGGGAAGGGAAAAATCTATCACACAAAGACAAAATAACTGCAGGAATGTCTCTCTCTAAACACAGGGCAGTTTTTAAAGCAGAAAGGATTTGAAATTGCTGTCCAATTTTCATAAATCCTGAGGGCAGTGAGAGTGCCAGTAACAAATGGGCACATCTTTAAGATCTGGACCTTAGCTTTTCATCTAAGGGAAAGATCATAGAAGTTTTCATGCATCCATTTCCTAAAAGATGGGGATCTGACAAAAAGCTGACTTTGCTCTCCCCCCGTGGTGGGACTCTTCCTTACTGCGTTACTGCAAGGAGGTAAGGTGTATTTGCAACCCCCTTGAGGAAATAATGAGGAAAAAATATGTGCCTTTTGTTTGCTGAATAAATGCCAATATATCAATATCAGTATCAGACGCCTCTCTGTTTTCCTGGCTGATAATATCCTGCCTGGCCACATGGAGTTAAATCAAAGCAGGCTGTTAGTGAGAAACTAGCAGGAAATGAAACAACGTGAGGGTCTAAGGAAGGATAGATGGTGTATGGTCCAGCACGGAGAATACCGAGAGTCCTTGAGAAAACCAGGGGAAACCATGAATGAAAAATGGTCCCTTCCCTGGCTCCGAGAGAGCGTGGTTGGTCACTGCCGTGTCCTATAGGAACCCAGCTCTGCCACTTGCCCTCACCACTGCATGGAAGAGACTGGGGTGACAAGCTGCTCACGACTGTGCTGCAGAGCAGCTCCAAATACTCCTCAGGCATTTCCTTTCTTTCCACCAGGTAAACGCTTCTGTCTGTCTTCTCCAGTCCTGTTCCTGCACAGCCCCTCAAGTGGAAGGTGGAGCAATGAGTATGAAGAAGTGTATCTAGGTGGGAAGATGCTTTTTCCACAAAAAGAAGTCTGTGCTGAGCTCTGCTCTGCTGTGGTAACAAGGGAAAGCCTTGTTTTACAGGGGTGCTTTTGGCTCTGGGAGCTCTTCTCACAGTTTTCCAGTCACCCGGGACTGCGGGGACTCCTGGGCGCTGACCCAAGGCAGATATCACTGCTCTCCTGCGGGACCCCAACGGGGCCTTTTGCTGGAGGGATGCACTTCAGGTTAAAAGCAGGGCTGACAGAGCAACTCCATCACTGCAGCTCCATGGAAGGAGCAAGACACGTGTGTAACTCATCTTAGTATTACTCTTTCTAGCTGTGGCCTGGACCAGAGGCACGTTTGCTTTCGGAGCAGCGATGCTCCCAGCTCCCCAGCTCCTGCTCTCAGCGATAGCGTTTCCCGCAGCGTTCCTTTGCCAGCGCGAGGCGACTTTGGCTTGCGGCGCAGCGGTCATGACCGGGGCTCCCTGAGCAGCCTGGCGGTTCAGTGGAATGGGAGGGTTTCCCCGCGGAGCAGCGGGAGGTGCTGCCTGCGCCATTCCCGCGCTCCCGCGGGATCGCGTGAACTCGGCCTCCCCCACTTTTTTTATGGTGGGGCTCTGCTTGTGCTGCAATTTATAAGCCAAAGCGTCCTGGTGGATACAAAGGGCGTAGGCATTCCTGAAACCTTGGGAGTTATGTGGGTGTAGGAGGGAGCGTGTATGTCCTACGCAAACAGGCTAAGCAACGTGCAGAAGGAGAGAGTGAGAGACAGCGCCGTGCTGGAAAAACTGAGCAAGCGACAAATGTTCTCCCTCTTAGCAAATGAGTAAGCAATAAAAGAGCGTAAACACAAATTTACTGTTTTAAGTTAGAGCTGGCTCTTGCATTCTTCAGCGCGTGCTATTCCTGGGCACAGGGGTTTCCGCATCATGCTGGTGTAAAGCTGTATCTGCAGGTGCCAGAGAGATCAGTGGCTCGTGTCAGAAAACTCTTTGGTTGCTCCTGCAGTGTCACTGAGCTGTAAGAAATCAGTGGCCATTTTGCAAGCAAGCTAAAGATCTCTCTACTCATATGCCACTTACAGCCCCTCATCAAATAGCATCCTCTCATTTGAGGATGGCAACAGACTGAAATCAAACTTCCACTAAAAGCCCTTCCACCAAAACTACTTCCCAGCAGAGGGTACTTTCTTTCTCCTTGTCGTTATGCTGCAAGGGCAGACTAGACATTATTTTCCCTAAAATATCAATATCACAAAGGCTACCACAGTGTCACCCAGCGAGTCTTCAGAGAGCAAGAACATGTGGGTTCCCTGCTCCTCAACAGCCCTCCTGGAGTGAGGGCACTGGCTCCTGCCTCGGATGCTGCTTGGTCCAGCAGAGGCTGCTGGCAGGGAGCTGAGGGCATCGTACAAGGACCACAGGGGTGCTCAAAGACTGGCAAAGGGGCTTCGTGTACTCATATTATGCCTAATACGACTATGACCATGACTGACTTGCTGTTGTAGGTAGGACGGCACTGCAGAGCAAATGCCAGGCTTCATTCTTCTCTTGTCCTTTGCCATGTCCAGGTTTTCTGGGTTTCCACTACAAACACAAATATATTAGCCCTCCTACCTGCACACTAACAAATCCAAGTATAGGAAGGAAACATTCTCACAATTGCTGTTCTCCAGCTGAGAGCATTTTTGTGCTCAAGGACCATGCTCTCCCTAGAGACAGCGGCTTTCAGCTGTTGCATCTTTGCTTACTGTCTCTTAAAGAAAGAGGAGGGTAAAATCAGCTGTTATCTGCCAAGGATGTGTTCAGTGATCCACCTAGCTTGGAGGGAGTTTGTGGAAGAACTCAGCTCTGCCAATGGTTATTGCTGTTACTTCGAAATGGTTTTGACAGAAAATGTTGGTTTTCTATCAATTAGCAATAGCTAGGAAAGAAAAAACAGATTTCTGAACCAAGCTTATTTAGAAGATCAGCTTCTGCTTTTACTTACTTTTGTCTAAGAAAAAATAACTGTGAGCTGACCAAGCAGATCAGTCAATCACTTTCCTGCTGACAGGTCGAGGCCAGACCTTCTTTTAACATTTCCAGCAACCTTTCTGCTGGTGGCAAAGCAGCTGGTGCTGGTGCTGGTGCCCTGCATGCTGACCGGGCTCTCCCTGTATCGGCTCGCACCAGAAATTTCAATTTTTGTAAGAAGTCACCCAGGTTGAGCTGGCCTGGAGGCGACCCTTGCTTGTGGGAGGGAAGCGGGTGCGAAGCAGGGGAAGACAGGAACCACAGCAGACATGTCCACAGCCAGAAAGGCAATCTGCAGCACTGAATTTCAGAAAGTGCACTGATTTAATGTGATCCATGTAAATAATAATTAAGTCGAGATAACTGTGTACATATAGGCCAGCTGCTTGTCACAATTTGCCTTAAACTGGATTTGAAATGCAAAGAAAAGCACTTGTACCTTGCTTGCACTGTGTTTGGACATTTTTGCAATGCCAGCAGCTGAGTCCAGTGTTACTGCCGTTTATTGGCCTTGCAACTGGAAAGAGACACCAGTGGGATGGTTTACACTGGGAAATTACATCATGTTAGAACATGTTGCTCGGCAGTCCCGGTGACTACCATTTCCCATCAAAACAAGGCCTATGAGACAGCTGTTTGGAGGCCGAGCTCGGTGGACAGAGGCTGATGCTGCTCCCAGGCGGGTGACTCAGCCACGCAGCGGGTGTCCTAGCGGGGGGCAGCGCTGAGCCCCAGCCCCAGGGACCGCTGCAGCATCATATTTTTTAATGACCTTCAGAGAAATAGATAATATCTTTTTCAGCCTTGAGAAAAACTGATTCTCCCCTCTCCTCCCAATAACTCTGCTGGCTGCAACCACGACCGGAGTAAGAAAGTGTTGGTTAACAGGCTGGGTGTGCTCTGCTGGGCGACTGAATGGGCAGGTAGTGCTTCTAGGCAAGGATAAATTAGGCAAAACATTGTGCAAGCTTTGAGGCTCCACTATTTAAAATTCGGTTGTTCCAAAAGCTAGGGTTCATTGCCTCCCTGCTAGCAGGCAACTCTGCAGAAATAGGAAACGAAATCTGCAAGAACTGTTAATTTACAATTTAAATGGGAACCTATGATTTAATTATGTAAAAGGAAAGGTTAAATACTGAAGGATAGTTGTTGTGCCCCAGCTTAGGTTAATTATTCCCAAGTCATTCCAAACTACTCAGGCTCTGCTCATATCTCTCCAGTCACCCTTCATACACACTGCATCACTTTACCACAGGGCCCTAGTGAAGGGTGGTCGTTGTGGGACATCTCTCACCAGATTCTTGAGGGAGCTTAAGTAACACATTATTTTTGCATGCTGTAGTGTGTGCATAATTTATAGGGCGAAGTAGGAAGATTTTACATCAAGATAAGAATAGCTGTAAGCAGAAAAAGCTATAAAACTAAACCAGCCAAAAAAAGGAAAAAAAAAAAAAAAAGAAAAAAAAAAGTCAGTCAGATTGGTGCATGCCTCTGATTTTCCACAGGACCACAGGATTGCCGCAATGAGAGGAGGGAAGATGTGTGCAGATGGGAAAGAGGGATGATGGAAAAAGAAGCTCTCTTTTACTGGCCATCCCCCATTAGATTGCCTGGAATAATCTGTGAAACCTGAGGAACAGTCACATCCTTTAGGATCAACCCTTGTTCAAGGACAGAGTTTGAGGAGTTGAAAGATGAGCAGAGGAAATTGAGGTTATCTTTGGAATGAAAAAAAAAAAAAAGTGATAAATGGGGGACAGTCCTTGACTTCTGAGATTGCAGGAAGATCATTTTGGACATGGAGTTCCCTATCCGTAGTGCAGCTTCATACCCTTGGGCTTGCTTAATACATTTCTTGTTAGCACTACACTTCTCTGCTAAAGCTCCCATGCAAAGCAAATGGTAATTCCAGCATCTTCAGTTTCTGGTGAAGTGCCTTGAGGTGACAAGAGTTTCAAGATGAGCTTCCGGAATCTCTTACAAAGTCAGGACCCCATGTAGCATTGCTAGATGAACTAAACAAAACGCAAGTCTCTCAAACCTCCAGTCACTTGAAAATCTCTGTCTGTCATTATTCTCCCCTGGCTTGATGACCAAGAAGCATAAAAAAGGATAAGAGCTCAGTCTTTATAAGGACATAATTTTTAAGCCATCCCTACAGATGATTCTCTTTATTTAATTTAAAAACACCTTCCATTCAATTACTGTGTATTTTTTCCCCTTGTGGTTAGTATCATACAGAATTTTACTGAGAAGCAGCTCACAACAAACCACTTCAAAGATAACACAGTGTTTGTGAAGGAAGGAATTTATCTCTGACGGTTCAGTAGCACCAGCATGTGCTGGAAAATAAGCACGTGCCACTGGACAATCTGCTGCACGCGGGGAACCCTAAACAAACAAACTGGTCCTAACGAGACCACACGCAGAGATCTAACATGTTTCAGCAATAGCTGCTTTCAGTACCTTGGAGCGTGGAATCAAACTGCACAGAGCAAATGGAGGTATTGCAAATTGCAGTTGGTATCCATGTGATAATAATTATTAGGGTGATGATATTATCATCATCTTGTCCTGTTTGTACAGCATGGTCTTGGGCCGTGTGGGGAATTGTAGGTACTACCAGAATGCAAGTCATTAACAGCAACAGAAATAAACATATCCTCCCTTGTTGAAAATATTAAGTTTTGTGAGATCTCTTTTCACATCCTCAGACAGTGCAAAACTGAGCTACCATTACCGAACTAATGCATTACAAACAGCTTGATCCTTGCAATGTGCTATTCAAAAATCACTGCCTTGTCTACAAGTGGAATACTTGCTTGAACCATGCCTGCATTTCCAAATTCTTGACATTTTCTTCCAAATAGATACAAGCAATACATAGAAAGGAAACAAATAAAAAATAAACACATAGAATTTGGCCCTATAAAATCAAGTTAATGTCTAGCTAGTAAGTTGTAACTGAAGCTATTGAATGACTGAGAAAACTTTAAATGCCTAGTCAAAAGAGTTCCCAATGATTGATTTTTCAAATGAAAATTTTAATTTTCTTCAGTTTTTTTGCTTTTTTCTTTGGTCAGAAGGTTTTCTTTTCTGGAAAAAAAAATATTGTGAATATTCATTTGAAAACCAGAGCCTGAGTTGTGCTAGTTATTAAGTTAAAAAGAACATCTATTTTGGTCTAGCAGTGATAAGACTGCTAATGCAGATTCAATATCAATGAAATCAATGATAAGGCAAAAATAACTAAAGGATATTTCAAACAGCTTTGTCTTGAATGTCCATGCAGTGCTGCAAAACATATTAATGCCACATCCCTGCCACTCCTGCCTGCAGCAATGGACACTTGTGCCTGCCTGGGGAAGGTCTGTGATGCTGGTGGGGTGTTTATCTGTGCATCAGGAAGCCTTATTTCCCAAACTAACCCCATAATCCTGTTAAGCAAGCAAAGAGAAGTTATTTTATTTTATTTTATTTTATTTTATTTTATTTTGTTTTATTTAACATTTTTTATCTGTTTGGATTTTTTAAAAGGAGCAAAGGCAGGAGCTGTACAGACAGACTACAAGTGATCTGAGAAGTCCCTCATAGCCTTAATGGCATGATTGCTGCTCTGCCATTCCCATATCTCAGGAGGGGAGGGAGAAAGGGAGAATGTACACACATAAAAGATCCATCCAGAAGGATAATCTAAAAATTAAAAAGTCAGGGAATGACAGCAGACTTTACAGGAAGGTGAACACAGCTTGTGCCCAGTATATAAAGTTAAGGGAAACGTGTTAGAGCCTTTAAATCCCCAAATACCCTTTCTCAGACAATCTAAATCAGCCTCAAGAAAATAGAGGAAACATCAAAAGGCCTCAAAATGTCAAGCACCTAAAATCCCCTCTGACTTACAGTTTCTGTCTGTCTCTTGGCTATTTTTAAAGCCAATCACCACAGTTTCTGTCATATGTTTCACATAGACATGTTCCGAGCTGGCAAACTAGTGGGTGCAACACTGACCTATATAACCATGGTAATATATGAAGGTATCTGGGCATGCTCTGAACCGTGCTTATTTATATAACAGAAAATGCTGGGTTTGATTTAGAGAGAGATGAGTGGGTTTCGCCATGAAGCTCTGCTGATAGCTAGTTCCACTACGGACAGAGATGGATCCTCTGTTCCCCGCCAGCATGTGCACTGGAGCTTGGATCCCAGACCTTCAGGAGAAACCCAACAAAGCCCATTTGCTTTATGAGAGTATATTACAGAACTCAAGAAAACCTTGCAGACTTGAGATTTGGGTGGAATCCATTTATTCAACATGTGTGAAGACTGGATTTGGAATTGGAGGATCCACAACCACCACATTGAACCCTGTCCATGTGTTACTCACATAAGCCACTCTTGATTGAAATCCTGTAAATCTTTTCCTTATATAATATTTTTCCTTGTCTGGTACAGCTTGATTTCAGTTTATACTGTTCTTTTTTTTTTTTCTTTCCATCATGTTCAAAACTGTCATAAACAGTCTGTAAACTCTGTATCGCAAATGATTTTCTAATAATAAAAAGGTATTTTCAGAACAAAAATCAGTTCCTCATGTCTAAGTTGAAAAAGGGACACTGTCACACAGTCTCAAATAAATAAATAAATAAAAACCCTTATTCATCTTAAAGTTATTATAATATGGTAAAAAATATAATAAATACAGGGAGGAATGTTCTGCAGATTCTAAATACAGAACTAAGTTTCTGGCAAGAAAAGATATACTTTCCCCAAAGGAAGATAAATCTCATGCAGCATCCCTGATGGAAGTATTTGATATATGAGTTGTTTTTTAAGAACTTGAAAACATATTTCAACAAAACTGTCCAGGTCTAGAAAAAAAAAAAAAAAGAAAGAAAGAAATCACAGGAAAAATATGCATTTTCGTCACTAATACAGTTAGTCTCTTCTTCAGTGAAGTATTTAAAACCCATCATTGGTTTGAAGAAAATGCACCCTCTCAGATCCCCTTGCAAAATCTTAGAATTCTGTGTAATTATATCTAATAATAATTCATCACCATCACTACACTCCAGCATCAAATGCTTCAGGGATTTCTACTTGCTATTTCAGGAAACATCTGTGTCAATACATCTCAGTGAAGATGTTCTCTGTGAAAGAAGCATATCACCATGTTCTTAATTTATTATTATTTACTGTTGTTCTGTCTAAATAATCCAAAAAGTTTATCCACATCTCTGAAAATCTGTACAGATTTAGCATTACTGGTTTGATGTTTTTACAAGGATTAAAGTAGCATGCTGAAACACTGTAGTAAATATTTCTTTAGTTGAAGCAAAAATACTAGACTTTGATCTTGGCGTTTATGAGAACTAGTTTATAATCAGGATGTTTTATCTATTTTTATAAGTCAAAATGGTACATTTATGAAATCATAATTTCTGAGGAAAAAATATTGAATCTTAATTTAAAACATAGAAGCACACAAAGATTTTGTTCTTCAGAATGTGAAGAAAGCTTGTTTTCAATTCCCCCAAATATTTTAACAAGAAATATTGCATATACACAAGCTTTGTGATACCAATTCACTAGTTATTAAACATATTTGAGCTCTTCCCCTCCTCCTAGCACACACTCACACACATATACATATGATATTCATGTTAACAATTTATTTCTTGGAGAGAAAAAAACAGTGATTTCTCAATCCAGTTCTCCAGAAGGTTGCTTCAGGTTATTTTAGTTTTTATGTTTAATATTGCAGGGATTTTATGGATTTACCAAAATACTATAATTTTTATTTTTAAATCACTTTTTTTTCCCCAGATAGATCCAATCCAGATCGGACCTTATCATGCTCTGTTTCAGGTCACTGCCACCATATGTAAGTGTTGTCAAGGCTATAATACATAAAGTATCTGCCCTCAGGGCTGGTTTCACTGTGGTTTTGGAACACAGATTTTATAATAAGCAGTTTCCTTCCTCTGAAGTCAATGGACTATTCGGTGGAATAAGGTTACTGAGGCACAGGTCAGATCTTCAAAGGTACATAGGCACCTAAATCCTGTTTAAGGATATTCCACTGATTTGAAGTGAGGTGCCTATCTTACCCTCTTCAAAGTCTCCCCCAAACTATAGCTACAGCCATTGAAATAGACACTCAGAAACCCCCTTAGTGTCAAAAATCCTCCAGGCAAGCAGTGACTTCATGTCCTCTAGCCTTACTAGGCCACTAACGTAAGATCTAGGCAGGCCCTCTCCTTCTTTAGATGACATTTAATTGAGGCAATATAGAGTCATCCTCTGAATTGCTCTAGCTCAAACTGAGGACAAGGCTGAAAGACCTGATGGATCTTTCGCCCTTGGACTGCTGGAGTTCCCTTGATGATACTGCATGCACGTGTGCATGAGGCTTGCTGCACAGATGGTCTGTACACACATGCTTCTGGTACGTACATCTGACACTCCTGGGACACACCGGATCAACCGAGTGGGAGCAAAGCAGCTGGAGAGCACGTAGGGAGCAGTTGATAGTGTCCAGGAGCACCATGCTTTTTGCTTGTGGTCTGTGAACGTGTGACCTCCGAAGCTGCCCAAAAGTACCAGACCGCCTGTGCTGGTGCATGGTGACAACAGCACGTGCCTGCAGCAGAATTTATCTCCTGAGCACGGTAGCCCCAGCTGGGAGTTCTGGAGGGGCGCCAGTGCAGTTGGAGTTATGAACTGGGCCTTAACTAAAACTGCTGTACACCCAGAAAGCCAGCCAAACACAGAGAAATCCTCAAAATTAAATTAAATTAAATGTCTTGGAGAGAAAGAGAGGACATGTCCGGAAAAACTCAGTTGTGTGATATTTTGACACCCAGATCCAGATGTAGCCTTGTTTGGCTGTCACCAGGACTCTGGCCACCTCATTTGAACTCATGTTTTCTGGTATATCAATGTTCTTAGAATGGTCCAGATTAGTACATATAACAGTAAACTTAGGTCAAATTTTTCTTTAGCAAATTTAAATTAAAAAGGTAGCAGGATGTAAACTGGGATGTTCAATGTTGGTATTTCAATGTCTTTCCATAAGACAGGTAACAAAAGCTGGCTGAATGCTCCCATAGAAGCATCTGAAGATGCTTCTCATTCATTTCAGTAGGAGAATATAGAACATGCATGCATATAAACTACAGACCAAAAATGATATCACTTGTTCTGTGTGGGTAATACACCAAGTGGTCTATAGGACAATCTCAGCCAGCGTTGGAAAGAATATATCAGGGAAAACAAAAACAAAACAAAACAAAAACATAATTTCTCTTTTATACATATATTTTTTTTCCAAAGTCATCACTAGTCATTCTCACTTCCATCACCTTGGTGAGTTCTTTGGTATTTGGGGTGAGGTGTATGTTCAACTAGATATGCATAGGAAAATTATTTCTTTGAATCCACAGCAAGTTTCTCCCTTTGTCCTGAATCTGAGGAAAATGCAGGTCTTTAGGCTCATGCTGGGAAGTTCCAGGGGGAGGGATGCAGACTGGGAACAGCAGGTTGAGGTGCAGGGGCAGATCTAGCTAGCAAAGTGGTCGGGGAAGGCTGGAGAAACCCCACTGCAGCGGTGGAATGGATGAGCACCCTCAAGGATGAAGGATCTGTGCAGACATTTGTGTGAAACCTCGCAATATCTTCTAGCTAATCCTTGCTACAATTTTTCCTCCAATAAAGCTGATTTGATACATCATTTGCATTAGGCAGCAGGCAGTTTTATCGCTCTTCATTTCTGAGAGGTCTTAGACCACTTGCTTTCAATCGTATAGTGTATGCTGACATCTGGTGGCATTCAGTAACCAAAACTTTGTCAAACAAGTAGGTTTTAGGTTTAAAGAGTCCACATTCTTATTTTTCCTTAGATGGATCAGAAAAACTAAAACATCTCTTAAACCTTTCCAGACTGGGCACTTAGCCCAGTGCACACCTATGTGACTAGCACAGCTCAGGATCTCTTCCTCAGAGCCCGGCTGCCAGCTAAGCAAGGGAGCACCAGTGGAAAGAGCTGGCTGTATTTAAACACAGTCATTCCACTACAAAAAGGAGCAGACTGCATCTTAACATTTCTCAGACTGAACAGGCAGAAACGACTGATGTAAAACTACCATGGGCATTAAGAAGAACAGAGTCAATGCACATCTTTAGATGGTAACACTTTTAGTATAATTGATATCATCTTTACTACGAATTGAAAAGAAGAAAAAAAAAAAAAAGATGCAAAATGGGATGTTTGACCAGCGAATGACACATGGTACAAAAGCCTTGTCTCATGGAAAGTGAGAATAAGTAGCACAGAGTCAGCTGTCATAATTTCAAAGATATCCATGATGTAGCTGTTCCATTAAAATTTGGATTAAAATCACATTTACATTTCATTTCCTCCAGTCTTTATCCTGCTTTCGATTAGTTTTAAGAGCGGTTGATGGTCTTGTGATTTGAAGATTTTGCATTTTGAATTTTGTGTACATGGCCTGGAACTTTATGTGAAATTGTGCGTTTGATCTTTGACCTCTGTTTACTACAGTCCTGATTTGCCACTAATTTGATAGCAAGCCATAAGGACCTACTGTAAACAAGCTGCTCACTTTACATAGCTATGTTTGGCTCCTAAATGATGAGGTATGCATGGAATATACTTTGGGTACTGTAGCATACTAAAGAAATAATAAAAAACACATCACTGCTTAGCTCTCCAGGTAACGTTTACATTTGGAGAAAATAAGTTGAATGCCTAATAGAGAAAATGCGATTCTTATTCATCTTAGGTTGGTTTGTTTTAAATTGTTCTTTAAAGTATTTGAGAGCTCAGTCCCTCTCTTTTGAAGTCAGCAGGAGCTTTGCCATTGATTTCAAAAGGATCAGGATTAAGCCTAAATTGCAAGGTCTAAAAGGCAAAAATGAAAATGTCTAAAGTCTACAAATCTCTCATTGATCCATCATCCAGAGAGGAAGGACAAAAGTCTTCTCCGAGGTCTTTTAAGCACATCTTGATTCCAGAACACCTGCATTGCTGTTTTTCTTATATTTGTAGACTTCAAGGTGGAAAGCAACTTCCAATCAGAACTGTAATTGATAGCATATGAAGCTGGACAGACTTGTGCCACAGACTTGTAAAGCTCCTGGGAGAAGGGAGATGAAAGCTGTTTGTTATAATCAGCAAGCTGTCTGCACAGGTCTTGCACAGGTGGTCCTGTGCTACACTGCACAATATGCCCTGCCTGCAGCCTCCCCGCACAAGGTTCCCCTGCTCACAGCTTCAGGACTTCAGGTATCACTGACGTCTTCACCTTACCTTGCCAGAAGTGCATCACAGGCTTCTGGGCACTCATCTCTGGGAAATGCATAATGAAAAGCAAGCAACGGGATGCTGGCAAACAGGCCTGCAAGAATTCAATGAGTATATACAGTCACTGTCCTTGGCAACATTTCTGAGGATCTTGCACAAATATAGCATTTTGTAGTGCTTATATGACATTAGCAGCCATGTTCTCTGAGCATGTCAAAGTCAAAGCCAAGTCATTTCCTTGATTCTGCACCAGCCAGCTGGGAACATCCATCCCAGCAGTGACTTACCCTCCATCACCAGAGCTCTGTCCTCGCTGCAGAGGACTGTGGAGAAGCTTAAATATCCTGAGGGAAGGGCTACTATCTTCTTCAAAAGAGGACAGAACCTCTTTCATGTTCTGGCTGAGGGATTGTTGTTAGCTGTGACCAATGTCCAGCAGTCCAGGATCTGGATCTTAGATAAGAAGGAGTTTATCCACAGTGACAAAGTGAAGACTCAAAGAAGCAATGGGGCATGGATTGGCAAGAAAACCTTTCCAGAAGCAACGATGGTGAATGCTCACTGTAACTCCAAGCCCTACCCAATTAACATACATCAACATAGACTTTTAGCAGGCAGCAAGGTCATTTGAGAGGAGATCTGTGCTAGGTTAGGACTGTTATGTGCTAAATCACTCTTCTGGTAACCAGACTATTTATTCCCCTTTCCATTCAACTTTGTGCAGTTTCTAGCTTGCTTTTTCTTGTACATTGTTTTCCATAAGTACTTTTGTACTTTTTCTTCTGTATATCATGTCATTTGAGGCTATATTTCCATCATGCTGCTTTCAGAAGCCACCAGAAATCGCACCAGTAGAAAAAAAAAAATAGAGCTGACTAGGTGCAAGTACAATTAACAAAGGATAATTTTTGATAATGTGATAAGTGTTTCTCTGGTCCTTTCTGGCAGTGAGGCAGGTTCCTCAGAAGAATGTTACAGAATCACAGAATGGTTGAGGTTGGAAGGCACCTTTAAAGATGATCTAGTCCAACCCCCTGCTCAAGCTGGGACACCTAGAACACGTGGCACAGGGTCTCATCCAGGCCACCCTGTCCATATTCTATTTAGTGATCATTCTGTTCCTCTCTTCTAACTCTTGCAAAATTTGTAGGGTACCCAGCAAGCACAATACAGCCTTAGTAAGAGTTTTGAGCTCCTCTCAAACATGAAAGGCTCTCTTATTTGCTTCTCAGATATGCAAGTGCATTAGGTGTCTGAATAGAAGTGAATCTGGTGCCAGAGCAAATTTTATGTGGATGACTTCCAGAGCTGAAGGCAACCAGAGGTAGGCAGCTATATAGCAAGGATGGCATAATGACCCTACTGCTTTATGTTGTCCAAGCATCAGCTGGACTAGAGTTTTGGAAGACATATGGACCAGCACCTTCTCTGATTGCCCAGTCCAAAAGGTTACAAAGCATCCGTTGCAGTCTGCAAATCCTTGTGACGCAACAGAATAATGTCATATTCTGTTAATAATATCCCATGTTTGGCCAGGCAATATCAAATAGGAATACAATATCAAAAAGAACTCAAGCAATTGAAATCCACAATAGTTTTTGTGTCTCCATTGCTCCAAAGGAACCCAGACTGATGTACTACAGAAGATGGATGTCATTTTTCAGTCTGTGCAACACTCTCTCTCCTATCCCAACATGTCTTGCAATGGAACGGGAGGAGCCAAAGATTGTTTTTCATAAACTTAAGTTTAATCATGCTAGAGCAAAAAAAAACAACTCAAGCAGCATCCACCCCACCTTCACAGGTGCTAGCTACCTCCTGCTATGCGCTGCTCGCAGGGAAATGGGTGGCTGAGTCTGACGTGGTCCAGTCACCTTAATCCGACACAGATCAGTGATGCTATTGCTCCTGTCCTAAGAGGG
This sequence comes from Tinamus guttatus, assembly GCF_059628265.1. Classification (NCBI taxonomy): domain Eukaryota; kingdom Metazoa; phylum Chordata; class Aves; order Tinamiformes; family Tinamidae; genus Tinamus; species Tinamus guttatus. The sequence continues at coordinate 2,195,235 of NW_028289044.1, forward strand.
AAGACACACCAGGCTAGCAATAGCAAGTCAGGCCATGTTTTTGAAGATATTTTTCTGAGCTACTCCAAACTCCCTATAGTGCAACAAGGACAACAACCCAAAACACACATACACACACGGGAACCATACACGGTGCAGTCTGATCGCATCCGTGGTGATATGACCCTGGCTCACTTCTGTGCCAAATCACTGCTGTGCTGTCCTGCTAATTTATTGAAGTGTCCACTCAAAACACATTTCATTTTCATGGTTTGAAGTGGCCCTAGTCTATTCTGCCAGCTCACCTGGCAGAGGACACACCTGCTTTGAAGGAACCTCAAACAGAACTTTGTTTTGAGCAGAAAATTGTAGCACAGCCGAGTTCTGCTGGAGAATGGAAATAACTTTTTCAGTGAAAACATCCTGCAAAGTCCCCATCTTCTGCTTCTACTCCATAGGGCATTTCCCAAGTACCTTCACACAAACCAACTCATTGTCAGCTGTAGTCTGAAAACCAGCCATACACAGCTGTAGAGACATTTGCTTTTAGTGATTTGGGTTTAGTAAGAGAGGGTGGCAATTGAATATAAAGAGCTTCTAAAATACTGTTTTCTTTCTTAATAGGGCCGGCTTACAATCCAGAGAAAGGTCAAATTCATCTGAATAACTTTGGGCTATTACACATGCAAGGCAATTTGAGATTTTTAATATATAAAGCATGCCATAGCTGTCCCTAGAGTGTACGTAAGACAGAGTGGGTATGTCTGGATCCAGTGTGGAACAGTGATCCATCACTGCTAGACCAATTTCAAAAGCAATTCAACAAAAGCCCACCACAGACACCACTGCAGAAAATCTGCTCCAATAGCTTTCTTATGCAACAGAAAATCACAGTCACATCACATTTGTATTTTCAGTTAGTGGACCAACAAGAAAGAAGCAAAACAAGACGCATCCTTGAAAGCTATTTTCAGCTGCTCCTTGCACTGCTCTGTGCTCCTTTTCAATCTCTTACCAATTAGGGCTTTTGAGCCATAGAGAACCATACTGCGGAGGTCATTAGTAGCCTGATTAGGGCTGCTGTGGCTTTTGGCTACCAAAAACAGCCTTAGACACCTAGCTGGTAAAGTGTCACTCTCTTTGCTCCCCATTTTGAGCTGGGACAGAAATGATTTTCATGGAGGAATCCAAGCGCCTTTCCCAGTCCAGCAATCTTTGACAACCAGTTGCTCCTTTTCCTCTTTGCCCCAGGATTTGCCATCCAATAAGTGCAAATTGAGGATGACAAATAAGAACATTACCCTGGTGTTTCTGCTAAAATGATCTGCCTTGAAGTAGATGATGTTGACACTTAACTTGTCAGCAGACTCCCAGTTTAGCGCCCCAGTTGGAAGAATGGGCCCATTCACACATCCCTCCGAGCTATTGTTTCAGCCCTCCCTAGACCCAGGCAAACATCACTGTAGCAGTTTTCACTCCAGTTCCACTTTAAAGTTTTTTTTTTCTTTTTTTATTTTGCAACCATAAACCAAATTGCCTAGAAACCTTTTTTTTTTTTTTTAATGTAAGCTCAGACTCCAGAGAATAATTACACAATGCTGTAAAAATAGTCTGCAGCAATTTACACAGCCTGAAGAGTGAAGCTGCTTCTCTCTCAGTGTGCATAGGTGTACCTGGCTGCAGCTACTCCCAGTGTTTACAGAGGGCTCACTGGAGTTGTGATCACAGAAACCAGTATTTCAAGTTAGACCACACACATGAACAAAACGTTTCCTGGTATAATGCAAGGTTTCATATTTTGGGGTGTTACGTCACCATCTCGCTGCTTCCCCCTATCTCAGTTCACCTTCTGCCTGGGTTCAGATAACATCCCTGTGGCTAATGCACTCATTGTTTATATAGGAAAGCTGCAGAGTATTGATTTAACTTCAGCTTCTTTCCTGTAATTACGTGCTCTTCCCCTTTGCAAATAAGTTAATCATGCCGAGGGGCTGCATCCTCTTCTCTCCCTCTGCAGCCAGCTTTGGTGCTGCTTGTTTCTGCTAGCCCAAATGTTGGCTTCATCTGCTGGAAGTTCACTCCTGAGCCTGCTTTCCTACCAGCCAACCTGTCCTCCTTTCTGGATAGAGCTTGCTGATGGCTGGACCACCAGGACCACTGAAATGGAGTAGTGAATCCCTTTTCTTATACATAAAGGCAGGAGAAAACTCTGCTGTATATACATACGTGATGTATATATGTGGTATAATGAGTGTCTGTTGACCCTCATCTGCTAAAGACATTGTCAGGACTTTGGACACTTTCAAGCCCGCCTGATAACACTGCAAACTGAGACAGCCCAGTACTTCCACGCTACAGTTTTACGAGCTATCTAGATTACAAGTAGCTATCCCGTCCTGAGCCCAAAGATGCAGGGGATGCATTTTTGTTCTATAATTTCTCTAGATGCCCATTTCTGTCCCCCATGTGTTTCTGCCAAGTTCCTATCTTACGAGCCCAAATATTTTGCTCCCTTTAAGGAGTTTTTTTTAGTTGTTATTTCTCCCTCCCCCTAGAGAGCTTAAGTGATCAAATCAAAACTAACAGAACAATTATATGAAGCCACAGCTTGAAAACAAACCCAGTGCTTGAACTCTCTGCAAAGAAATGGTGCAGGAAACACAACTAAATATTACATGACAGAAGCAAGAATTTAGGTGAATGACTACATGACTATGGATCTCCCCTTTCCCCCACCCAAGACTTGCAACCTGGCAGCAAGAATGAAAAATTTGGCCATTAGATTTTGGCCCTGATTTGAAGGAGTTAAATTCCCAGGCTGCCCTTTCTGAGCAGGGTGGGGCATGGGGGAAGGTAAAGAAAAAAAAAAAGGCACCTGAATGTCCGGGGAGGGAGAGGAACAGCAAAGCCCGCTGGAATCCCGCTTCCCTCTCCTATGTATCTTGCCACAAATACCCGCAAAGCGAGTGGAGGCCTGAGGGTGGGCGATGGGCACCCTCCCCATGTGGGAACCAGCCCCCGGGAATGTCACCTTCGGGGGCCCCGGCACTGGGAACGGGCCCCTCTCTGGCCCCTGGTACCGCACCATCAAGGTAAGCACCGGCCCGCAGCCTGCGGCGGCACTCGGACACACGCGGGCTCCAAGAGACAAATGGAGCAGGTGTCGAAATCTCAATTTCTTTCTCTGAAGAGCCCCCTTTGCTGCTCACACCTGCTCTCCAGCCACCCGAGCCTCCCATGCTGCCCCCAGCATCGCTCCCCAGAGCAGCCCTTTGGGGGCAGGAACGGGCGAAAGAGCAGCGCTGTCAGAAGCTGGAGCTTTGCTGGTTTTTGTCACTGGTGTTTTCATCATTGTCAGCACTGACAGTGTATTTGGTATTTGGGAGACTGGGAAACAGAAACCGAAGCGGCCTCCACAAACTAGCAAGTGGAAGCATCTGCTAACAATAAAAATGAATTGGAGGCTGATTAAACTCTTTATCTCTTCCCTGCTTTTTGCTTCACCAACTAGAAGCCATTGACGGATATTCGGCATTTTTGTTTTTCACTGCATGAGAGGCAAAACACTTTTTTACGATGCAAAGCATTGATATAAATTGTGCAGAAAATGGCTTGTAACTAACTGCTCTTTCTGTGAATGGCTCTGAAGCAGGTTGTAAATCCAGGAAGATTCCCAAAACTTGCCCCTCTGCATTCTGCATGCAGTACTGGGTGGATATCCAGACGGCAGGAGGCATTTTTCAGGTCTCTGTTCTCAAGGAATGGGAAAACCGTGCATTGCTATCCTGGTGTCCCCAGGCAGGGGGACTTCTGTTGTCCCAATGCAGGATGAAGGCCCCAGGGAAGCTTCTCCAAGGCTGGGGTCACGCTCTCCTACGGGAAGCACAGCCAGAGGGGTATCACAGCTTGAGAGTTAGCTCCCAAGGCTGGGTAGTGCTCACTGAACTGTGTGGGGAGGCACAGGGGACACTCACCTGCATCTGGCAGCTGAGTTACAGGTTTGCTTGGAGGCCTTCATTTTCTGCATTTTGGTTTACTTCCAAAAGTGCAGCTTTAGGTGGCTACGGGTCGTGTGTTGGGGGTCAGCTTGCATTTTCCTAGGAGTTAAGTCCTTTTGTGCATCCTCATTTTCACATTTTACTTTTTTGGAAGTAGCAGAAGTCATTTCCTCCTTCCATTCCCAAAAAATGGACGGTTCTGGCTGTGTTAATGATCAGCCCAGTTTCAGGTCTGAGATATCCATGTGGGCCTGGCAGATCTCATAAAGGCATTGGGGGAAACCCAGGCCATTAGCCTGAGCTCTAAGGGACATCTGCAAACAGGGAGCTCACTGGAGGGAGTTAAACTGCTTGTGTCCACATGGCTGTGTATTGCAATGTCTCCTAGTGCTGGCATTAGATTTTTTTTTCCAATCTTTTATCAATGTGGGTTATTCTCCTGCCAGATCTCTGATCAGGCAAGTGGCATGACGGCAGCAGGGGGAATGTGTGGTCTTGGGATAAGGGCTGGAGGCGGGACTCCCCTTGGCATCACTGAGGATTTAGTTTGGTTGATGCTGTTCGAGGATCTTTATACCTGAAATCCAGCAAAAAGGATCCTGCGCTCTGACAGCCTGCCCTGACCAAGCCCCACGTTGCATGTTGTGGAACATGGATATGTTCAATGGTGTTGTAAAATTTGTTGTAACATGCGCTTAGTTACATGATGTATTTCCTGACAAACTAATATTACTGTAGTATTTTGGGTCTGCCGGAGTAATGAACATAAGAGGCTGCCACATGTGGATCTGGTCTGCTTAACAGAAAGTATATGTAATTGTTCCAGTTTAATCGTTTTTTATTTCCCTCAGTACTTCTCAAATGTTGTTTATTTATTTGAAATACAGTTGTTTATGGGAAAAAAACATTTTGCAAGTTTAGCTGAGATTAGTAACTACAGTATTACTCTTGTTTTGACTTTGTATCAGGGATGGAGAAAAGAGCTGAGTGGGAATAATCAATGAAAGCTCAGATGTAATAATTCTTCCATAATTCAACATTTCACATGGCTGTTGTTGTGTATAGTCACTGTGTGTGGCTGTTAAAGTGTGGAAGCTGAGCCAGAGGGGGAAATTCATTTTACTTCTGCTTCTTTTTCCCCTTTTGCTTGTCTCTTAATAAACTTAGAGTTATTACTGGCTGCCCAGACACTCACCTCGAGAGATTGTTTTGTTTCATGGGTTGCGGCAATAAATCATTTCAGTCCTATCCTTGAGGTTTAAAATGTTGACAGCTCCTTCAGATAGATCTACGGCCTTGTGTTCCGTGACAATATATCATGGTCTGTCACGGGCCTTTCACTCAGGTGGAGAGTCTGTGTGGTGAAGAAACCTGATCCTCCGTGTGCTCTAATGTGAGGCTGCTATCAGGTGCAATGAGAAATCCCACGGATTAAACACATCGTTGTGAGGTCTTTCTACGCTGCCTTCTGATGTATACATGGAATCTAGATTTCAAGTAAAGCAGCACAAGGAAGGCTTTAGCGCCTTCTGTCAAGATGAAAGTCTTCAGGGCTTCAGCTGGCCTTGCGTTGCGAAGGGCTCATTGCTGCCTTGTGGTGTCTGTGGGTGCGAAGCCTCAGCAGAGTGAGGACATGGTGTGATGCTGGTTTCTTTGGTGGCAGCACAGTCCCTGCTGGTGCTCCTGCTGCCATGGGCTGTGAGGAACCCAGTGTGTGAGGGCAAGGAGCTGCCACCACGGAGAAGAAAGTTATTTTTCCATTCCCCTTGGCTGAGAAAGACCCCCTAAAAACAGTGGGGATCTCTTCAACTGACACTGCTACCAGAGAAATGATCATCACACCCACAAACTTTCATCAGGGAAAGCTGTAGAGTAAGTCAAGGTGTCCACAGAAATGGGGATAAGAGTCAGGAGCCTGGCGTGGACTTTCCAAGTGAGGCAGCTTTTTCCTGCAAGCAGTGGTCACCACACATTATTACACCATTAAAATGTGAAAGGCAAATGGTGCAAAAGTCCTGTTTCTTTTCTCCACTTCAAATGTTTTTTTTTTTTCTTTTAATGCCCTTTTCCTAATCTCTGTAGGGTTCTTTGGGCTGCAACCTGCTCCTTGATGGACTGCAGATGTTAACTGTTTCAGGTTAATCGTAAGAGCAGTCACCAAGTATGGGGAAGGTAAAGACAAATAGGCTTCATTTGCAAAGACTGCAGTGGTAAGTTATCTTCTCTCCCACAGCTCCTTATTCCAGAATTACTCAATGAAAGCAAAGAAGGGTATGGAAACATTAACTCTTCTTCACCATACATAACCTCCTTGATCTTTACCTGTCAGGTTTCAAAAGGACAGATTATTTCATCTTCTTTTATGGTATGAAGCGGATCTGTATGGGGTAAAAACGCATCGGATTTCCTTACGTGAGAAATCTATATTATTTTCAGCTCTGACAAATAAAAAGCTAGGAAATGGATACTGTTCAGCCTTTAGAAAACACCTTTTTTGAATCAGTCCTAGGGAATGCAAAAAGCAAATATTAAACACACACACACAAGAAAATTCCAAAGCTTCTAATGAAAAAGCATTGCAAACTGTTGCTCTCAGTGCTGGTACATGCTCTTCTAGTGCTGTTGCCACTGTTGGGAATTCAGTTCCACTACTCAGTCCCCGTTTCATTAAGCACTGCCAGAAGGAGATGTGTTGCTCTGGTTCAGAAATGCAGGACTGTCAGCTGGGCCAGCTTTCCCCCGAGTCTTCCAGGTTCTGCCAGAGCTGTAATGCTCTCTGATTAGCATTAGTGTGAGTGAGACGCTGACAAGGGAAAGTAGAATAAAGCACAGGTTAGAAAGAGTCATCTGTATCTTTTATACAGCCTTCCTATATCAATTCTGCCATGTCAAATATCAGTTGTCCCTGCAGATGTGAAGCTGGAAATTAGTACACAGCTTATACAGATTCCAGGTTAAGGGAGGATCAGCTTCTAGGTAGTGACTTATTGAAAAGACAAGGGAAATAGTTACAGGAAAGCCTTAGCATTGCCTCCCTTGTGACGTACCATAGGCATGTTTGTATCAGCGCAAGTCGCAGATTCCTTAGGGAGAGGCAGATTTTTCCTCTTACAGTAGAGGCCGTAGGGATGGCGGAGCTGGTGTGGGAGCATTGCTGTGGGGTGGGGAGCAGCACAAGACTGTTGCTAGCCTGAGGAGTGACCGATTTGTCTGGTTAATACCGATGACTCCTCTGGGTCCCTCAAGCGTTTAACGTTACTGGCAGGCCTCCATCACCTTACCTGCGTTCCTCACACCAGTCTGGAAGGAGCTGGGGGCTCCCCAGAGGCCAGCACACCTGCGTGGGAGGCACCCATGGGGGACAAGGAACAGCCTGCTCTTTGGCGCAGCAAACCACCTCAGCAACGCATTTTGGGCTTGGGCACACAAATCCAAAGCAAATGGTACTGATGGAGGAGCCCATCTTCCAACCGTCCCCGGCACTTCTGCGTACCCAGGATTGCTGGCAGAACTGCTTGAGCTGTAGCACGGCCACAAGCTGGGCTAGTGAGCAAAGCCTTTTTATTCCAGCAGATGAATCCCAACTCGTTTTGATGGGAACTGACTCCATTGTGTGCCATTGCGTAAACAACACGTGGGAAACAAATGCCCACGCTGCGTGGGGCTGTGGTGAGCACCAGCCAGGCCAAGTGCCTGTGCCTGACTACCCTTACCCTGTGTTCTCCGAATCTCAGTTTTCAGTGTTCTTTTCCTCCCTCCTTTGGTGAAATGAGTTTGTTTTTCAGTTTCTCTGAGTACTTGTGCATTTTTTTAAATGATTAATGTGACAGTGAGTGAAATGGAGGCTTTTTAATTATGCTAATTTGGTTCAAGAGTTTTGCAAATGTTAATTAGGAAATTTCCACGCAGTACTGAGCACTATAAATCTTTCCATTCATCAGGAAGTGGGGGAGTGCAGAAGGCAAAGAGCAACAAAACCCGAGGCAAAAATTTAACATATTCTGTCTAATGCAGAAATTAGTTGTGTTTTGGGCTACTTCAAAATGGCTTTTTTTTTTTTTCCTCCAGAAAGTGTGTCAGGCATCCCATTTAGCCATTGTTTAGCCTGAAACATAGGCATTTGACATCAGCACAGTGATTCAGAACAGCAGGATTAGATCAGCTATAGGCAAGCAGATGAGAGCAAGAGCTCCTCTTTCCTTAGAGCAGGAAACTCCAGGGTTGGAACAAGTCTGAATCCCATCCCTGGGCTGGAGGGTGGGTGCCTGGCTCAGCACTGTGCATTGGTCCCTCTGTTTGCTTACAGCTTGGGACACCAAGTCTTCTGCTGTGGGAAGGCACCAAGCCATGCAGCACAAGTGGAGAAGGAATATGTGTCTTTGACCACTGGGTTACAGAGGAGGATAATTCTCTGGCAGAGCAGTGTTATGTTTCCAACTAAGAGTGATGGGGACACAAGACTGGAAAGGCAGCAAGCAAGTAGGAGTCACTTTATGCTTGCTAAGGCAGCCAATGGGAAGGGTGAGAAGGCCTGGACTTTCCGAGGGTGGTGGACTACACACTACTGGAGTACAGGAAAAATCCCAAGCCAATCCAGAAAACCTCCAGGGCTGCAGAAACTGAAGCTAGGACTCCTCAGTCCTGCCTAGGTCTTCAGATTTCTAGGAAGCAAAGACACATCCCCTGCTCTCCTCCCTGTCTCATCCCTCTTTCATTCTTGCACATACAATGATCCAATTTCAATAGGAAGGCGCAGTCTGTAGCCTTGTGGTGGGGATGCAGCACAGGCTCAGGAGAGTTTGAAACTAAGTATCTCACAGCCTAATTAAATACTCCACCCTCTAGACTACTCTGTAAATATTAAACACTAAGTTAAGGTGCCCATGGCTGCTGTGTTGATTTTGGTGTCTCACAACCTTGCTTTGGAGTTACAAGGTGACTGCCCAGGCAAACACCCGTTTGCCAGTGAGATTTCATGACATGGCTGAGTTGATGTTAACTGACCGGGGGGTGATGTCGCTTCTGCCCTCAACCTGTACTTCTAGTGTTTTGTTTGTCCCAGCGCTCCTTTGACTCACTGGCGAGCCAGTTTAGCTATTTAAACTGCGTGGAAAACACTCACTTACTTAATATATTTCTTTTTAATAAAAGTTGCCCTGTGCATAAAATCTCTCATGTGATGTTACGGCCCCGTATGACTTTTTGATATGACGTGTAGGAACCAGTATGCCTGTGTCTTTGGGGTTAGGTGCTTCAGGGGAGAAGTCTTTTTCTTCTGTTTTTTGAAGCTGATGTGTGATCTTCCTCCTTCAGCTGCTCTGTAAGGCTATTTTGGGCATCTAGGAGGATATCTGCATTATATCCTTACATATCTCTAGCAGTCTGGTGTGTGAAATCAAAAACAAAACAAAACAAACCCAGTGGCTTAAGTAGAAACTAGACCAAGGTCAAAAAGCAGGGTTTTAGAAATATGAGCAAACACCAGAACATGCACTTCAATCATAAGGGCTGTAAGAGGCCTTCGGCTAAGCTAAAAAGAGAAGGCTGTGGTTGGAGATTTTGGAATTGTGATAGAGAAATATCACAGGATTTCTGAAGTTTATCTCTTGGATGAGGCACACAATGACTTCCTGGCTATATTCCCCGTCATACCCTTATGAGTGCTGCAAAGCCAGTCTTGTGATGGTGCTGTGAAGAACTATGGGAGAGTGGCCCACAGTGCTAAGTGCAAGGCTTGGAGAAATTCCTCTAAATGTGGAAGCAATGACTCACAGTGAAGTAACTCTGGGTCTTTAGACATGGCTACTTCATCCTGGCTGAGATAAAGTAGTAACATACAAGTAAATTATCTCTTGTAGCAAACCTAACTCTCGCTGACATTTAATCATCTTGAACTGAATGAACTTCATGAGAGCTAAAATCTACACCAGAGTGCTAGCTAACATGTCAGATGATGTAACTGTTCTCCTGCTCAAAACAAAGTCGTTTTGCCAGCTGATATGGATTTCACTTGAAGCCTTTTTCTTTAATGGTCATAGATATCTCCATTGGAAGAAGGCTATCATGAAAATTAAACCAAAGTGTGGGCTTTGTACGCATAAAGGACATGTCCCTTGACAGCTAAGTGTCAATTAAAAGCAGTTTAACATTTTTGCATTTCATCTTGGGAGCAAATGAATCCTGTCTTCATTTAATTTGCTTTATAACTCTGAATTGCTCTCCCTTAATGTTTTCCTTCCATTTTTGCTTTATTTGCTTAGAGTTTTATTCCTCTTCTATTTTGGACTACACTCACTAGGCCCATGTATTTATTGTCTCCTAATGATACTAATCTCTTTGCTTTGTTTCTCTCTTCCCGCGACAATCTGTTGCTCTCTGCAGTGACTGAGGCAACATGAACATTATCATTCAGTGAATAGGCTATCAAGCAGCAGTGACTCAGTCATCAGTTCAAGATGACAGCAAAGCTTGCAGTGTCTGCAGAAGGCTCAGTTAATCAAAGAAGAGCAGTTTTCATCTGATCAGGATGCTAGTCGCATTTCTTGACCATGGATCACGAGTTACTAGAAAAAATTAAAAAGGAGTCTGTGGTTTACAAGACAATCAGCATGATAGCACCTGACTCAGTAAAAGGGAAATCAGTTCCTACTCATTATTTTTATTCCTAAAAGGGAACAGAGAATATTTATCTTCATAGCACCTGGCTCCATAGTATTCTTTGTCAGGCAGAGGCTCTGTTACTATTTCATCTACTAACATTAAAATTCCAGAAGAAATCTAGAATATTCTATTTGGATGGAATATTTGGATAATTCATGAAAGCTATACTTTCTGAAAGATTAGTAATACTTAAAACTGGGGGAAAAATACATGCTATTTCTTTGTTGGATTACAGTGCAGCAAAGATCACGAAAAGTTGAAAAAGATACCTAGGAAAAATCAGCTAACCTGATTCCTGGAGTGGAAGGTAACTGTGTAATAGATGTTCTGGATTCCTGTGAACTAGATTCCTACTCCATATGTCTGCACTCACCTTGAACTACACTATACTTTAAATCAGGTTACAGTTTGTAGTGAAAGATCAAAAAGTGCAATTGTAATGTGTCACAGGAGGAACACAGGAGGATACTAAGGAAAAACAAGGCCACTGCCTATTTCTTAGGCCCCCACAAAATTGCATACAAGTTACAGTAGAAGAACCCATCTTTTCTCTGATGAAAAAAAGATTTATTGGCTAATCAACCCATACTCTGCACATTTGTATCTTAAAGTTTTGGCCCAATAGCATATGTAAATTAAAAAGCATCTGTTTGTGTGTGTGCATCCACATATATCTGTGTGAATAGTTCAGTGTAAGACCTCATGTTTTTACCATCATCACTGATAATCTAACAGTTGCTTATGTAAAAATGAATAATGTTGCTAACCAGAAGGATCTGTCTTTGGAGTCCAGTCATCTTTTTGCATTTCAAACTGTCTGTAACTGATTAATACTCTCTGTGGAAATGAAGCTGGGAGAGCCAAGTGCATGAGGTACAGGAATAAAAGCAAGAAACTAAAGTACAACACCCTGCATGGCAGGAGCAGCTTACTGGAAGGGCCTTTGGGCTGTTCCTTCCCTTATCATATAATCATGTAGTTCTTTTCACTGAGGGATCATGCTTCATTCTAAATGCAGTTGGATTTTCTTTTTTTGCCCCTCCCAGGTTGTTACTCCTGTTCTGAAATGTCAGTGTCTTGGAAGTCTTTCCACTTCCAGCCTCCATTTACCCTTGACCTGCACATGCAACCGCGGGGTTCGACAGTTGAGCTGCTGCATATTTGCTGGGGTTGTGGTCCAGGGAAGGTGCTTTTTGTGGTATCAGAAGAAGGTTTAGTTAGAGACTGGGTGGGAAACAGGCCTTCTTTCGCTGCAGAGTGGTATGGGAGAAGTGCTTGCCAGAAAGGGCATGTCGTTTCCCTGTTCCTCTCAGCTTGTAAAGGGACACTTTCATATAAAAGTTCTTTTCAGGATTTGGTAAATAATGCATTAAGTTGGCTACATTACTGTCAGGGCTCTGGGTATCTGATAGCTCATCTGTACTCCTGAAAGGCTTTTGCTGCAACAACGAAAGGGAATGAGCTAGGCATGTTGTGCTGAGAGGCAAATTTGTGTGTTTGTGCAGCCCCAACCATTTCTCCAGCAGTGCTCTGAGCCTTGTCCTACAACCCACGGAGTGTTTGACAGCATAATTCACTGTTGTTCAAACATCTCCTTTTGAGCTTGCCAAAAGTGTTGGCCCTGGGCAAAGCTCCCAGGGCCGGATGCAGGCCTTCCCACCAGGCCCATGCTTCCTCAGTGGTGGGATCTACTCCCTCCCTGGCTCTCAATTTAGTTGTCCAGGGAACAGCACGAAGCTGAGAAAGAAGCAGTGCAGCTTCTCTGGATGTGAACCAGTCTATAACTATCAGGAGTTAATATTCATACACTTTTAGGAGTCCTACTCATACATCTGGAATCAGATGGGGTCACACTGGAATATGCAGAAAGGCTGCTCCCAAGTGGCATTAGAGGATGGTTACTGGCCCTCTCATGGGACAATGCTGGTCAGGCAACACTGGCCTCCTTGTTTCTCCTGAAGGAGGCTGGCAAAAGTTTAAAAATCCTATTCTTGCTTTTTTGAGTGTGCAATTGCTGTAACTGACATAGAGATATATGTGATGGCCCTTGATAACATCTATCAAGATGTTATCAAATATGCTCACAATTTTTACAGCCTATGTTATACAGTTATTCAGAAGATTTGTATTTGCAAGCTAACAGATAATGTTAAAAATATGAAATGAGCTGTGATTATGCAGCAAAATATCCTAGGCTATTCTCTTGAGAAACTGAAAAAAATGCAGTCTTCTTCCCCATTCTTCCATTTATCTCTGATTTTGAGATTTGATTTCTGAAGATAAGAAAAGGAAATTTAAGAGATGGGAGGTTTGGCTCTTTGGAAAGGAAAAAAATATTATTCATAATCCTTGTCAACATTATAGTAAGTAGATATGTTTATATATGACCTTGGAGAACACATCAGAAGTTATTTCAGTACATTTTACAATCCATATTCTTCATCTCAGTTTGGTACCCATTATAGACATTCCATAGAGTAATCAGAGACTGATAAATATAAATAAGATCTCATGAAAATGATTTAAAGCATGGGGATGAATAGAAGGGGCCCACTGCCCTGGTTTCTATATCCTCCCAAATTCTCACACACATTTTATACCTTACCATGTTCTTCTTCCAGCATATAGTTTGTTTCTTTTCCAAAAAAACAACAAAAAAAGATACAGTCTAAACTTACGAGATAATGAAAAATAAAAGTTGGAAAGGAAAGGAAAGGAAAGGAAAGGAAAGGAAAGGAAAGGAAAGGAAAGGAAAGGAAGCTGTAATATTTATGAATCTGGCACTTGATCATCCATGGTTTGTAATCCAACCTGGTCACCTGTAACCACCTGTAACCAACCTGGTAACTCTCCTGTTCCCATTCAAATTTACCTTGAGTTCCTTACCAAGTTCTCCTCTCTCTTTCTGCTCCTAACACCAAATGCCAAATGTTTTAATTCTTTCTTTCTTGTGTATCAATGTCCTTTGCCTTTCATTTCATACTGCATTTTTTTGCATGTTTCACCATTGCTAATTGCTATTTCACAATTATTACAGGTCCCCTTCCGTGCTTCATATGAGCTTGAACCATATCAATATACAAATTGCAATATACAAATATGAAAAAACATTGAAACAAAGACCTTATTTTCTTTATACATCTATAAGGCACTGGGTTTAGCTGCAGCTCTATAAATAATAATAGCTGAATGATAAACCTCTCCTAATTCCACATGGTGTCTTTTCAAAAATATGTTTTTTGTTAAAGACTCTGAATTCTTCTTACTTCAGAGTTAACTCAGAATTGGAAGTCTAGGAGACATTTTTTCCCTAAAGACTATTTTCTTATAAGATCCATAGTTATCTGGCAACATCCTAATTACTGGAAAGCAGCTGTAGTTTTTGAACCAGTATATGTCATTGCATTTGTTAAAAACACTTTTAGATTGTGGAAAAAAAAAAAAGGCAGAAATAGATCAAAAACAGGAGGAACAATTTAACTACCCTTGATGAGCAAGCTGAAAACATATATCAGGAGCATTTTTTTTTCTATTCATCAGCTTAACTTACAACAGTACAAAGTTTCCATAAATAATGACCATATACTTTTTTTTCAATGCAAATAAAGTAATCTTTCAAAGATTTCATTTCACAGTCCTGGCATAGCAGCAGTTCAATGTGCATTAAAAAAACATACGTGCAGGATGTGTAAATTATATCTCACTGTTTAACTGAGTCTCTGATGCAGATTTTAGTCTGCAGGGGTAAATTTATCAGAATTAGTGGAAAAGATTTACATTTGAGCCTGGTTCTCATTTACCGTAAGCCCCTTACTTGGACAATAAAAATAGGGTTTGCATGTAAAAGGCTCTTTTGAAACCTTGCCAGAGTGATGTGGAAAGGTGTTAGGTAAATAAGCATCAGGTCCTGGGTGAGTGCAGTGCCTGAAGCAGGACAGCAAGCAGCAGTATGCCAGTCACTTGTTTATTTTGAACAGTGATACATTGCCACCTGATGATGGCAAATGGATGCGCTCTGAGCAATGGCTCAAACCTTCTTGGCCAACACATGGGCTTGTCTGAGAGGAGCCTCACACAGCCAGATTTGAAGTATGTTGGTCAACTGTGGTGGGTCTGTGCTCTGGGCAAAGCGACCCTTGCCCTGGAGTCTGCAGGAACATGTTGCTGGCTGCAGCTTTCACCAGGCCAAGATGTGCCTGGGGTTTCTTGCAGGCGCTCACCGCAGGCAGCCACCTGTGTGGTCACGTCCACGTGGCCACCCTCATCACCGGCAGACTGTGTGGGGTCACCATTTTAAAACCTTAATGCGGCTTGTGAATTTTAATCCTCCTTCAATGGTAAACATTGGCAGGTGGCTTCTAAAGAACATCATGCTAATGGTGTATATTTTGGGAGGGTTACTTTAAACTTGGCACTTTGTCCTTGCTGGCCTCATGGATAGTTGTTTTAATGCAAACGAGGCAGCGAGGAGTGGGAAGCAGGGAACAGGTCAGGGAAGCTGTCCTTAAAATGTCTGCCACTAAGGAAAATGTCTGCTGATCCACAGCCTCCATTTGCAGTTTGTGCACTTGGAGACTATCTAGAAGAAGATGCAGTGCTGGCAAATGACTGTCATACCTTGTCGGGAACCAATTTAAGGAATAGGAAATCAAACTCCTACGGTGGTCCTTTAATTTCCAGAAAACTTGGGGCAGGATATTTCTGTGGTGAGCCTTGAGGTCAGTGAAAACACAAGGGAAGCTCTCCCCTTAAATATGGGCTCTGATAAAGTAGCCTGGAGGTTCACTCTCATGTTTTGGAGACAAACAGGTTTATATTTTATGCCATGGCTCTGAAATTGTGTCTGCAGCTGAGTTAGCTTATGGAAGTGGCCTCAGACTTGTGTGTGCAAAGTCCTGTATCACAACCAGGTATCACAACTGGAAACTCTGTGCTCAGAGAATATCCTGCTCATTCTTTATAACACTGGCAGCTCCACCTCTCCAGTCTTCCAGCCTCTGAAGCATGTTGAAGGGCAGATGCAGCACACATAAAAAAGCCTTTTCTATCACAAGAAAGGAACAGAAGGATCCTGGTTGCCTTCTGGGCAATATAGCAGCAACCATTTTAGTTTGATAGGTAATCTATCTTGTGTTGTGGGTCGTCTTTCATTCATGCATGGTTTTACTAGCCTGAGATATGGCACCTTACTTTTTCTCTCCTGCTTTGAGCACTGCTGTATATGATAGCTTTTGTGCAATAGAAGATGCCTGCTGGTTTAAGATGCACTTTCAATTGTGAAAGCTTGCAATCTCAATTCCTTCCTTCCTGCCTTTTGGCTTCCTTCTGTTTTCTTTAACATTTGTGTGTCTGGGTACAAACCCGTACAAGAAAAGTTTGCCATGCTTTAGTTGCATGGTGTTACGGTACTTTCATCTCCCCAAATGGATCCATGTGATATTTGACCTTCTTAGTGCACTGTACTCTGCTTTTAATCTTTAGGCCTCTGTCCAGCCCTGAGTTTAAAACTGTAGTGGCAGCACCATATTAACCAGAGCTCATTAGCACACGTCAGTCCGGGACAGTCGGTGCAGTATATATGCCAACAGCAATGCTCAGGTGAAACATGTGGTCATTGCAATAAGATGACCTGAGCAATAAGGGTAAGTTTTGAGTCCAGACTGTCACTATGAATTTGCCTTGATCACACACATACTGGCTTTAACTCAAGTTAAACTTGAGGGACTGTCACTTCAGCAGCTTTTTTTGGTTCGGCCCTGAGAGGTGCGTGACACCCGCCATGTCCATGCCCACCCCCGGCCTCCTCCTGCCTGGTCCCAGCGCTGTGGTGCTGCAGCAGTGCTGGCTCCAGCCCCACCTTGGCCCTGTCTGACCCCCATCCTCACCCTGAGCCCTGCCCCATGGTGATGCCCAATGTCCTGTGGGTGCTGCTCCCTCAGGGTGGTGGATTGGGGCCTGGTGGCCAGGGCCTAACCAGTCCCATCAGGAATCCCTGCTGATAGCAGTGCCCGGCCACAGTGAACTCCCAGCCCTCCAAGCTCCCTGACAACTTCATAGGGAAATGGCTTTTTAGCAAATTTGCCTGGCCATGTAAGTGTGATTTTACTGGTCCCACACTTCAGGTTCCTAAGAGAACTGAGGACATGCGGCATGGGCTGTGTGAAGTGTCAGGGGCATGGGTGAATCCTCTGCCGGATAGATGTTTCAGCATTTAAGTTCATAAGAAATTTTGTCTGGGTTATTACCAATTGTCCTGCAGAGCACCCCTTACTGGTGAATTGTGGGTTGGTTGCCTTCTATCCTGAAGAAGGGGAGGCATTTCAGCTCTGAGGCTACGCCATGGCAAGACCCAAGCAATTCTGAGTTATGGGCCATAGACTAGGCCTCCTTGCTGTTATTGGAGATTTCAGTGGCCTTGACCTCAGTATGAGGTCTAAAGTTTATAAGACTGCCTGGCATTGCAAAGCCTGATATGTGGCTCTCCTAGTCCATTAACTGGGCAAATTATAGCTGCGGAATATGCCAGTATTTTGCAGAAGATGAAATGATGACTGAGAGGATGCAATTTTTAGGTTGCTTTCTATTCCTTGAAACTTCTGGAACTTGCAGGAACAACAGTGATTTGTAGGAGATTGTTCCAGTTCAGTCCATGGCATTAGAAAACCTCTAGGTAACGCAACACAAAAATATCTGAGCCAGGCTAACATATAGCTAATACAGCAAGCAAAAAGCAGTTTATTCTGGAGAGGTCACCAACGATCCACTGACCTGAAAGATGTTGTGCTGGAGCCCCTATTTGCGTAGTACATATAGCTATAAAGGGGACATTCCGCTCACAACCTGCAGGAGGTAGGTACTCAAGTTGTCATCAATACCTATACATGAATTTTGGAAAAGTTTGGGGGGTGATACACTGAACACACTGTTTTATCCTCTTTCCACCAGCTGCATGCAAGCATTACTTCAAGAGAAAGGGACTTCTGGGAAATATTATTGACCATCACAGCCCTTCCTGTGGTGGGGAGCCTAATGGAGTGCCTTGTGCATAGGTTTCAACAACTGAATTAGAAATTTAAGACTGCGGATGGGGTTACTGTTCTAACTACCTGGGCCTTGCAGGTCAAGGTGGTGACCCTACCCATTTCCATCCCTCCTCTTCTTAACTGAGAACTTAGCTCACCTCTTGCTGTGATGCCTTATGCTTGCTATATATGAGGACCACTGATTGTCCCCAGGACTTAGTTGGTTGCTGCCTAAAACCATTTTACATTGAATGAACAATGTGTTTTTGGCCTCTTGAAAGCTGGATGGAGAACCTTTGTGGGTTGTCTGGTTGAGACTGACATGTATTCCCTCCCTTGGATTCTGGTTGCTTCCTGAGTTCTGGACAGTGTCTGTGATCCAGGATAGAGAGAAGGAATTAGGGAGTTGAACGGGGTTATGTAGAGACTCAGCAATAAGGGCAGTTAGCTGCTGAGATTGAAAAAAAAGAGTCACAAAAAGACTGGGGTCTCTGCTAAGAGTAGTGGATGCAATAAAATTACTTATGAGAAGCAATAAAATGATGGGATGTATAAGGTGGCAGATCCTGTTTTCTATTCCTTGCTGTTTCTTTTTTATTACACACTTCATGACAAAGCTGATAAGGCCACTTCTCCACTCAAAGAAACATGTCATTCAAAAAGAACAAGTCTTTGGGAACAGAAACACAATTTTGATTAAACTCTCATTTTATTGAAGTTGCCACGTGTGTAGGATGATGAGGGGAATGTAAAAATAAACTTGTGAAGTGGTCAAGCACTGCACAATATGTAGCACCAGGAGTATTAAAATCAAAGCCTCAGGAAGGAGAACTCATCCTTACTGCCCTTGCATGGCCAAACATTCATTTCATGATCATTTGACAACATTTCTCCAGTGTGTGAGGAGGCTGCAAGGCAATTTGTGTACAGTTAGTCCTTTTGCTTACCAGAGATGTCTATGCCTAGGTGTGCAGAGACAGTTTGTCATATGCTCCCCATTGCTCCAAATTAGGGGTGATCCTCGAATGCATAAAGCATGCCTTGACTGAGATCCTGAGATGCACTACTGGAATGGGAGTGAACCAGGGCTAAGGAGGGTGTAAGAGGGGAAGGCCATTGAATTGCCAGGTGCTAAAGGGTACAGACAAAACTGAGTAGTACTTCTCAATGATTGCTTGTGCCCAGGCTGTAGTGCTATAGGGTTGTAGCCCTGTTGGCATCTCCAAAGGCTTAAAGGACCAGGTATTGCCTCTCTATAAATATTGAGGGGCAACTGTGTCTGCTGCTGGTAGGTATTCCTTCTTTGCAGACTGCTAAGGACCTCCCTGGAGAAGAGCCACAGAAGCTGAGATTGTGACCACTGTGCCTGCTTGGATGTTTCTTTGCAGTTTGTGAGCAAAATACGTGCTGAACTGTGTTAGCATGATGTTAGCATAGAAATCCACTGACAGCATGTGTTTGTCCACCGTCTTGATTGACACTACCCAGGGATCGGCCCAAGCCCTTCATGCCTGCAGAAAACCTTAGGGAGAGATGGACTGGACCACGATGACCTGCATGGTCTCCCAAATCTACCTGAGTCTTTTCCTTCTTCGTGGAAGGAAATAGCATGTGTTCTTGGATGGGTGGAAGTCATATTCAAATATATTTAGGACTCTAGATGGGGAACTTTGCTGAGTACCTGGTACTTGAGTTTACTGATATGGCATCTTTAGATGACTGCTTTCCAAAATAATAGATCCTGCTCTTTTTTTTTTTTTTATTTCTCAGCTTCATAGAAAGTTTGCAAATTTACTGAAAATTAGACAGGCTGATTAGAAAAGAATTTGATGAAATAATACAATGCAGTAAAGCAACTGTCAGGAGACCTGTGTTTCTGGCTGCCCTGTCAAACACTGGATATGTTAAGACATAAAATAATTGTATTCTAAAATGAGTTGTTCAAATGCTGTTGATTTTCCTTCTGGATTGTGTAACAAAATGAGTCTTTTTTGGGGCAATATTAATGCATATGTATAGTGTTCAACTGAAACCTACACAGCTTTTTCTTCTGTGAGATTTTAGAATGTGTTCTACTGATGGATGGCAAAACCAGCCTCTGCTCTGGGCTGCCCTTTCAGTTCCCAGTTGTTTAAGTTCTAGGCAAAATGTCCCAGCTTAATTATTTTTATTTTCAGTTGTGCAAAGGGATTTTTCTCATGTTTACTCAGTATAGTGTAAACTTAGTGATTGAAAAATGCAATAATTTCTTTTTGATCCTGTTATAATGTGTTTTCAGGGGCCGCTGATATATTGCTCTTCCTGAACACAAAAGAATTTTTGAATTTCTTTGTTTCTTGATCTTGTAGACTCAGCTCTTGGGAGTTTTACTGGCTGCTGCTGGAAATTTTCTGATTAGTGTGTCTTTGAATATACAGGTATGAAATTATTTCTCTTTAGTTTGAGTTATTTGTATTTAACAAATAGCTTATATTTTGATTTTATGAAGAAGTTCAAAATACAGTTTCTATTGCATTTGATAAATGTTTTCTCTTTTTCTTCAGCTAGGGTCTTTTTTAGCTGTGTGATAGTTCTCAACCTTTCGACAACAATAAAAAATCAGAACTACTCCTCCTACCTGCAATCTATCAAAAGGAAATACTGGCTGTGAACTGCTTATGGTTCCACTGGAAGTCATGTGAACCTGTCTTTTTGTGTGGAAATCTAAAATGGAATTGACCACAAATGCCTAAAGACTATTTAGTAAAATAATTAATGTAAATAAATGTACACAGGCATGTAGCTGCTTGTAGTGTTAGGCCCCAGAACAACTTTGACCAACTTAATTTGCCTTGAGCAAATAGGATAAATGATGTAAATTTTAAATCATAAAAGTAATAGGAGATGCTGACCTTAGAACTGTGGCAAGATTTTGTAGGATGAGATTTATAAAATCATTTTCTGCACTAATGATTTGAAAACATATTCAGTAAAAAGTTAAATAACTCATTCTAACCTTGGAGCCTTCATGGTATTTTTATGTCCTCTCACACAAGTTCTTAAAATACAGAAGACTTTTTGTATTAGTTGCATAAATAGTATTTTTGCTAACTTGAATTTTATATGATTTTAGTATCTTTTTAATATAAGATGACTTTTTCCTCTTTCTTTAAAGGATGAAACAGAAAGCTGTGAAATGTGAAATCTTTCATACATCATAATTGCCTTTATTAAAACAGGAAACTTCTTCAACAATCCCTTTCTATTTTAAGTATCTCTGGTTGGAGAGTCCCTCCCCCCCGCAAAAAAAATCAGTTTAGCTGGAGATGTCACGCAGATTGAAATAATTTCTGCCTCTCCAGTATTAGTGCTGATCCGTGATTAGTTGCTGAAGGCAACAATTGTAGGAGAGGATCTGTTTCAATGGAAAAAAGCTTTGTTTGACGAAGTGGAAATTCAGTCTAGCCCATAATGAGGAGGTAATTCAGACACCATGTCTTTTGTCTGTGGAGGGCACTGAGTGCCAAAGTGGATGTTTTGCATGGGGATGTACTCAGGCATGCAAACTGACTGTTAGTTAACTTGTAATCATTAACAGCATTTACTGGATTTGAACTCTTTCCACTTTAAAATGCTACATATGCTTTTAAGGAAAACCCAATAGCTCTGTGTCGCCCTTTGAAAGTTGCAGCTTGTCTTTATTCCTCCATATTGCTTTTTTTTTACTCAGTTTAATAATAAAATAAATAATTTCTGAAGCTGAATAATTACCTCTTTAGAGCTCAACATTTTTTTTTATTAATATTAAGTGGATAGGTCAAATTGTATTGCTCTTTTCACTTGCCACTATGCAGATGTCCTCTGATATTTATCACATATCTTTTCAATCACAATTTTCGTATGTTATTCTGGGGGATAAACTGGAGCTCAGAATTCAGTTAAGAATTTATCTTAATCGTTTTTCATCAGAAGCCAAGATTCTTGATTTGAGAATTTTACTTCATGTTAAGTTCAATGAGATTTTTATTGTTTTTGTTTTTTGTTTCTTTATAAAAATGGAACATGCAAAATCCTGGATATTACTGAATTTCTGACCTATGGCTGGGGGAAGTTGGATTTTTCTCATGCTCACTTTTTCCTTGAAGGGCTAAACTTCTGAGGACTTCATCCCTTGAGTGCACACCATAGCATGAGGCTGCAGTAACATGCTTCATCCTCTCAACAAGAGGCTGTGGTACATCACAGATGTTATTCTTTGGCCCGAAAGTGTAGCTTACAGAGTAGAGTGTACAAGGAAAATGATTTACAGTTTCCCTGGGGCTCTGCAGGGGCACTTCCAAAACCAAATATCCGATATGAAGGAAAAAGTATATTTTATAGCCATTTACACTACAGTTACACTGTATCGTTTGGTTTCCAGCTCTTTTTTTCTTTTAAGCATTTCCATGCTTTCACCAGCAGAGAAGCTGATGAGGAATTTGAGAACGGAAATTACGTTCAGCAGAACTAATGTGATAAACAACCCTCCCGTCACCTTCCTCATGATGACATCTTGGACACTATTTTAGAAGATCACTGTGATCAAATTATCCTGTTATATACAGGTTATTGCTGTACAAGAGAGAAAAAAATTACAACATGTAAATACCTTCTCCATGTAACAAAAGGGTTGACAAAGTATTACTTGAGCATATACTGTTGACATGGTATCGCTGGTTTTCCTTCTGAAAATAATGCTTTACCTGAGGTCTTCTGAGGTCAGAAAGGTGACTATGTCCACAACTTAAGTTCTGCCTGGTGAATTTAGAGTCCTCCCAACTATAGCTGTGGTAACTTGCTGGATTTTTCATCTTGAAATTGTGTTTCTAAATAGAAAATGCACCCGGGAGCAGGAATACGGTACTGTCTGGTCACCTGCTCCTGGTTTCTTGCTGCACTTCAGCTCCTGCCCCATCTCCTCACTTTTAGTGTGTCCAGATTCACAGAACAACCTACTAAGGTATCTGTGAAATTAGATTTTGGTTTTGAAATAGACATACTTTAAGAGAAGAACAGAAGTGTGTCGTGATAGCTAGGAACATTGTATGTTCACTTAATATTTCCTGGGCTTATTCAGAAGTCTAGTTTTCCAGAAATATAAAGCAGGGCTGTTAAAACACAAAGCTCAGGCAACGTTAAGTTTACACAAAGCAGGATGTCTGTAAGATCACGCTGAAAGGCGTGCTCAAAAAGAAAACCTTGATGCACCTGGAATTTGAAGTTGACAGCCCCCTAATTACCCCACTTTTGTTATGCATAAGAGCACAATGGAAGTCTTTCTTTTCATGTCTGTTCCTAACAATTAATTTTCTAGAAATGCGCTCACCTGCGACTGGCTTGCCAGACAGATTCAAAGCCCTACTACACGAGCAAGCTATGGTGGTGTGGGATTATCCTCCTGGGGCTTGGAGAGGTGGGGAATTTCACAGCCTACGGACTTGCCCCCGCTGCCCTTGTCGCTCCGCTAGGATGTGTATCTGTCGTAGGTGAGATGGTTTGCCTCATTTTGCTTGGGTAGTTGCTGTAATCAAACACTACTTTGTGATCTGAGGAACAATACCAGAGGAACTGCAGCAGAAACACGAGAGAAAAAAGTGCTAATGTTATGGTTTGAAAAGAAATGATTCATATAATTACATGGCCTGACAGTCAAACACAAACCCTGTGCTTAACTTGGACACCTTCTAATATCTATTTTTCGCTATAGCTTTGTCTTTTGTTGCCTGTGGTGTGCCAGTACCTGCAGGTTGTTCACCTGCTCCCAACCAACATTGCCACCATGTGAACCTTGCGGCCCTGCAGCCCCACAAATGGGCCCAAGTCCTGATGGCTCTGCAGGGCTCCGCTCTGATCCCAAGAGCTGACAATGTGTTTCTGATGCTGTTGTCACTCCAGGCAGACTCTCCTGATCCTCCTTGCCCCCCTCCATGCTTTATGTTGACGCAGGCCAGCTCACTTGGCTCTGTCCTCACACTGCTGGCGGGTGCCCATGCCCGCTGGCACACCTGGGTCCCCACACTGCAGCCACTTCTGCAGAGAAAGGCCTCTTAGCAGAGCTGCAGAAATTTTTACTTCATTAAATCACTGTTTTCTTCAGATTATTTTTCAGTACCCTTACTATGAACAAAGAGTCTATTCTGCTACCTCAGGTAGCAGCATGTGATCAGAAGGACCTAGAAATTTTCTCAAATTTTTAGTTTATTTATGGACATTAACCAAGTTGTTCACTTGTTCCCTTGCCTACCGCTTGCAGATCAGTTGGTCTTCACTATAGTTGTTTCTGTATTTAGAACTTATTCCTATATCTAGAACTTACCTGATATCATCTTACTCTTCACTATATGTTGTTACTAGAACAATTTTATTTACAGCTCTGTAAATAAAAATAGACATGATGTCCTTTCTTTTGACAAAGAAACATATTTTAAAATAGGTTATCATCTCATGCCAATGTCAAACAGTACACAGGGCAATATTGCAGAGAGCTGTGAAAATAGGAATTCAGGGTGCAGCTGTGACCCTTAATTCTATCACCTCACATCCAAAATTGAAACATTCAGGGCTGAGATATCACAACAGTTCTGAATATACTCCTTTGTATATATACTCCTTTGTCCTTCTGAAGCTCCTTTGATTGCTTTTGACAAGCAATAGCATGTCATAGCCTGCCTCTAGCTGCCAGTTTCATATTTGCAGTAGCCCAGGGTAAGTGATACTGCATGGGAGAGTAGGAAAAAGGAATTTTCTTCCCTGTGGATTAGAAGGATGCAGTCAACCATGTATGGGTGCAATTTAACATAGAGGTAGTATGGGAAGGAAAGTACAGACAATATATTCCAACCCATAATGTTAAATTATTACATAAATTTAAGGACTTTCTGAGCTACTGTAGTTCACTATCCTAAGAAGGGTTTCTAAAAGAAAATGTAAATGAGATTAAAATGTAAATTGGACATGATATATCCCAATGTAAATCTGTTGACCAAACTGAATAAAATGCAAATATATAAAGCTAGCAAGAAGAAATAAAAAATAGTGAGATGGAAAAAAATTTCATTGGTTATTAAACTGCTGCAGGGAACAGGTCATATTTAGGGTTGATTTTTATCTTGGCAGATTCTTTCTTCCCTGTGTTTGCAATATATGAAGAAATGTTGCATCTGTTTCTTCTGTTCTGTTTCCCCTTACCTCTATTAAATATCAATAAACCATTTTCATAAGTGTTATATTTTATCAAAACTCCTACTCACTTTTCTTTTTTTTTTTTTTGGCTGAACCAAAATGCTTATCCTGGAAGACCCCAAAAAGCACTTCAATAACTTATATTCCATTCCCATATATCAGCTGACAGTATCCCTTTCATAGCCCAAACAATAGAAATATCTGAAATTGTATTTAGTCTAGCAAACATTCCCTTAAGGAAAGGAAAGTAAAAAAAATATGTAGACAGCCAAATACAGCACTGTTGTAGTAACACTTTCTACAACTAGATACTTTTCTGTTTTCTGAAATTACAGCTAGAGAGAGAACATCCTCTTAATTTTAGAGCAGTTTATCATTTGGGGCAGTGACAAGTTGACCAAGACACACACATGTCATCTGCTAACAGCTTTGCAACTGATAGCTTAGGCAGCAGGTCTTCTGATTCCAAAGATAAAGATTTTTTTCTCATTGAGAAGTGACCTCTCCTAGGTGGCAGAGAATGGGATTTGAGCATTCTGCTTGGCTGTTGATTTGAAGTATTGTTGAATGACCATCTTTTCGCAAGTTAAACTTTAAAACTAAGGAAACAAGAGTTGATAGCAAACTCCATGTGTATGTCTAAGTTTTGATTCAGTCTTTCTTATTTTTCTTTCCAAACTTCATGTCAACAGACATGAAATGATAAGCAATGTGTTTTTACATTTTGAGACTATAGGGGATGAATCAGTTTTTTACATTGGGTACTCAGCATCTCATAGCTGTACAGTGGGGGAGATCTCCACTGTGCCCACTAATCTTTCTGAACCTCTCTATGACTGCTTCTCGGGTCTGCATGGAAACTTCCCTTTGCTTGGAAACCATAGTGTAGCGAGAGGATGAAGCACATTTGAGTTTTATCCCAGAACGGATCTGAACTCTACCCACCATGAATCAGACCTCCTAGTTGGGAAGCATCCCTGAGTTCTAAAATAGATGGAGCCAGCATCTATTAAGCTCTGCTACCACATTTAACTGCAGTCCAACCGAATTTTGCATTGAACATGGTATCAATTAAACAGTGAAAAAATTGTGCCTCATTCTATTGAGCCGGGTACTGGTGTTGGATGTTTTAGAAAGAATCCATCACCACAGACCATAAATTGGCACCATACCAGAATCTTTTTTTTCCTTAGAATTTAGCTATGAAGACTATATTTTTTCTTTTTACACTGTAGAAGTATTTCTGTGTGTGGTTGCAATGATACAAGCTCTACATCTGTTCAGGGTTTTAAATAGTTCGAGAAGACAGTGGTTGTTTTCTCCAAGAGGAGAAATTAGTAAATTTCTAATTAAAAAATGGAGGAGTAATACGTTTGATGTGATCATAAAAAGCTTTTTATATTTTAAAATTAAAAATCATGTTTTACATGTAGCTTGAGTAATTTTAGACTTTTATGTTTTTTCCCCATCATTCTCCTATGTCTTCTCACAGAAATAAGTTGAAGAGGGAGTCAAAGAGAGGCTAGTGGTATCAGAGAGTGATATCACTTCTTACACAGTTTACACCATTCCACAGAGAGTTATTTTACACTTAACTCACTTAGATTGACATTATTGAGATCCCTTTGCATTCTTATATACTCTTTCTAACTAGCTGTGGGGCAATAAATTGCTTCACTCTGAAAACTGATATCCCTGATGGTACTTTAGGAAAAAGATTCTCAGATGTTCATGTAGAAATGGATTTCTCCCACTCAAGCTAATGTAACATCTTTTTGGTCAAAGAGCTTTGGATTTTGAGACCTCTGCTATGAATGAGAACTAAGAAACATTCACCAGACAGCTCTCATCACACCATTTTTAACTGCTTTATTAGTTCTTTTCTAGAAGATGCAACAAAAGGATGTTAGGTTTCAGGGTCCTTCTTTCTTTCTGTAGTATGTATGTTCTGTAATACAGTTTCCAAAATTACGGTCACCCTGATGGTTTCTCTTTTGAACGATTTCCTCATGCTAGAAAGATTACATCTTGGCGTGCAGAAGAGCTATCAAGAGGTCATGCACCAACTGATCCAAGTCTAATATCTTCCTTTGTATTTAGTGCACCATTATCTACCATATAAATTAAGAATAGGCTCAAGTTGTCAATTAGCTATGATGAATTTGCCCCCAGCTGTCACAGAGAGAGCTAGCTCTCCATTTAACTCTGATTAACTTGCAGGTATTCTTTAATTTTCTCCATTTTTTCTTGTTAATCATCCTCTGATACACAGCGCTGGCCTTGAAGTAAACCCAGATCTCACAAGTTCTAACAGCACCCATCCTCCTCCCACCTATCTGCCCTGTTCTCCCCCAGAAAACCTGGAGGAGATCAGCAGGTTTTTGGTCCTCAGGCTCTTCATCTGAGCCCCCTCTGTGGCTGAGATGGTACTTCTGAGACTTGGGCAGGATATGATGATGGAGGTTTAAATCGAAGGTCTTGGGGCAAAGAGATTCTCAGTCATGGTCTACATGCAGGCTGCACTGAGGGGACAGTGCCTGCAGCGTGTCCTGTCCTTATGCCCTGTAGTTGCCACCATTGCCTCTCATCACCATTGGTTGCCCACATGGCCCTTGGCAGAAGAGGGAGATGTTAGAGTCTACCCTAAAACTCTGAGTACAGCCCCATTCTCAGAACAAGATCCTTCCCTTCTGAACGTGCTTCACAGCCTTTCGCCTGTCGTTTGTATTTTTTCACCCCATCTCTCTTCTGGCAAACAACATTTACTCATGACCAGCCACCTCACTATCTCAGCCTTGCCTCCTGGTCCCACTATTAATGTACCAGCTTCCAGGTCCCCTCTTGGGGCAGATACTGATACATCCCCAGGAAGAGCTTCTCTCCAAAATCTGTGCCCAGGCTCACTGTGCATTTGGGCTGCAGCAATCCAATGAACTGCCCCATCATCTTCTGTGCAGACCTTCTCGACCAAGAGGCAGGAGATTTTTGCATGCATTTGAAGAAGGATTAAGGCATATCTAACTGCTTTTATATCGGGTCACTCTAAGATGTGCCCTTCTACAGGAGCAGGTTGCTTGTGATGTTGTTGCTGCTTGAGCACTCTTTAACAGGTTCAGTGCAAAATCAGCTGGGTTAAACTGCTTCGTATATTGGAGCAGCTCCTTGAATTGTGTAAAACAGCATAAATGCTTTGATTGAAGGTAAACTGATAGAAGTAGAAACATTAAACAGAAGTCTTTATATCATGACTAGCAAGCCTTTCATATTTCGTCTAGAGTGCTAGTGAAATGGATAAAAATTATTCTGCAAAATGTGTGACTTTAAATGCCTTTACCTAATTGCCATGACCTTAGCTTTGTTACTACTCAGTTTGGCTTAATGGAATGAATGTTTGAGGCAAACCTGCATTTTGTGCCACTTTATTGTACATGCCAGAAGCAGCAAAAATAGTCTGTGAGCATTTATGAGGAGCTAAAATTTATTATATAGATTTAAAATAGTAAAAATCCTAATCTAAGACTTGAAAAGGGGAAAAGGAAGAACATGTTTATACTGAAGACTATGGACATAAATTGTAGAGGAATTCTTTAGGGTAGTGCCTGACAACAAAACTAAGAATAAAGAGATGAGATTCATAAACAGACTGGGAATCAGGAAAACAATTTAAAAACAACATATACTTATTTATGAAATAGCTTTTGGTAGGAAAAATAATTGATGGACACTTTGTTATTCGAGTCTCCTAAGGCTGGATTGGACAAAATTTAGAAAATATCCTCTAAGGATCAGCATTTTAATGTGTACTTTCTGTCTTTAATTTATATTGTTCTTTATAATTTCTTTCCTAGAAAAACAAGCATGTAACAAGCCTAACTGCAGATTTCATGTCTAGGAGGCAGATGAGTTGTTTTGTGAGTTGGGACCCGACCATTCTGTTGGTAGAATACAAATTTTATACAATCCGTTTCTTCTATTTGTGCTAGAGAAAACCCACATATGGAGATAATCGCACACTATCACTCTCCTAGGAGATTCAGCTTCTGACAAAGCTATGTGTAGCACCACTACAGCCCTCCCTTATGAAGCACTTAATTGTATATCATGCAGAAAAAGAACACTTTCTACCATTTCTTTCCATTAAAATTGGGATTCATGTGCTGCAGTAATAGAGAGCTAATGAATACAAAACAGCCTGCTTTATGTTGAAGCATGAGAAGACAAGAATGTTTGAAAAAAAAAAAAGCTCCAGATAAACTGATCTTTTTGCATTTTCTACCCAATAGTTATTTATCATAATTTCGATATTGTATCAAGTCATAATAGTTTTCATTTGAAATTTTAATTCTGTACTTCCAGATGAAGAGTTCCATGAGCCTTCAGAAATGGACATATTGATAGAGCTATTTTACAGACTTCTTACTTTGTGGGTGTTGATATGATCATGCAATCAAGATAAGAAATGAATGTAAAGATTGCTTTAGGACGTGTTTTAATTTGTGCAGTCCTCATTTGTGCAGGCTTGGTTCAGTACTCAGTTTAATACTTAACAGAAAGTCTCCCAAAATGTTCTGTCCCACTCTAGTTATAGCAGGGTTTCAATAGGAATTGGATCTGTGCCTGTTTTTGAAAGTTTTACTTTAATAATTAGTTAAAAAGCTAAAAATGTTCTGAGAGCGTACAAGCCTCCTCACACAAATCAGGATGCTGTCCTTGCCTCAGTGACATGCAGGCTGACAGACGCAGGGTTGTGCATGTGTGGTATTCCCAAACCAGTGACTCAAAACCAACAAGATTTTAAGACAATTATAAATTGCTTGTTTTATTGCCAAGCTCCTGAGAGCTTACACTTTGACACAATATTTTCTGTATTACTATATTTTTGAATTCTATTGCTGACCAATTAAAAAATAATCAGAGAAAATTTCTCACTTGGGCGGATCTCAATCTCCCAAACTGTCTATAGCTTTTTAAAAAGAAACAGGCAAACTAGTGAACATTTGCAAACGCATGTTAATACCTTTCAGCCAAGCAATTTGCCCCCTTCCTCTGTGTATTCACCCATAGAACTGAACATAATGTTCAATGGTTTATTTTCCACATCTGCAGTAATGGTGGAGGAGAAGGATGCATGCGGCTCCCATGAAAGAGTGGGAAGGAGAGGACCCTGGCATGGGGAAGGGGAAATTTGGGGCTGGCTGGCTGGAAGTTAGACACAGGCCACCTCAGTCAGGCGAGGAAGAGGCTGGCTAGGGGCAAAGTGCAAGGGTATGAAGACCTTGTGTTGAAACAAAGTTGTGAAGGGTCTGGGGAGCAGAGCACGAGCATTTTAGCAGGGCTGCTTTTAGGAGCTGAATCGGGGACGTAGGAAGGGCTTTGATTTGTACATCTGGTGTGCTAAGCAGTGGTCGCTGGCTGTCCACTTCCTCTTCTGCCATGGCTTCATCAGATCATAGGCTTGAAGGAACCTCAGGAGGGCCTTAGTGCAAACCTGTCTTAAAGCAAGGAGGCCACCACACCACAGAAGAAATGCAGGGAGAAGTGTTTGTCATCTAGCATGTTGGTTTAAACTGACTTTTCTGCAGAGATTAATGTTTTAAGCAGCTAGACCCATCTGAGACTGTAGGTTGGAGCTCTAAAGAGTATTAGGAAGTGGGGCAGAGCAGCTGTGAGGGCACCCGTGTTTCTCTCCATTTTGCTCCCTGTTGTCTCTCTTTGACGATTGCAGAAAAGAAAACACCAGACCTGCAGATGGCAAGGCGAGTGCCATCCTGCAGTGCACTCCTGGGACTCTTTTTATTCCCCTTCTCCTCCAGCCCAAGGCTTCCAGAGAACTACCCTATACATGATCTGCTCTTGATTCCTCTCATTTACCCAGGCTCAGGCTGACTCTGCAAATTGGTGAGCGTAAAAGATGATTTGAAAGTCAAACTTACAAAGCTTAAAAGCAGAAAGTTACAAGCAAAAATTAAAATGTAGGCAATGTAAAACAACAAGGTGTTGTCTTGGTTGCACTTCAGTACTTGCTTAAAATTTAGTTCTGAGGGTGTTGTCAGTCTTCGCCAGGCTGCAGTGCAAGTCCCCTCTCTGTTCTCTGTAACTGTTCTCTGTTCTTTTGCTCTGCTCCTGATTTACTCTTCACTTCCACAGATGTGGCGTCTCGGAGGTTTATCCACAGAGACAGTTACCTTTTCTGTTCGAAGTCTCTCACTGGTTTCACTCTCCTCCCTTTCTGTTGCGCTTCTCCTCCTATTTCAGTTTCTGCCAATTCCTCCCATCCCAGATGGCCCTAATATGTGTTCCTAACACTGCTTCTATTTTTAGACTGTTCTACATATTACACATCATAAAAAGCATTAATTATGCATATATTCTGTTAAACTCATGATCCCTTGTGCATAACCAGCCATTTCTGGAGAAAGGGCTTGCCACATTTGAATGTATTATTAAAGTGGATGACAGATTGAATGACAATTTTCATTACATGGATGCATTCTGGACATGTTATAACCCTCCTGTGACTACTGCTATCTTCAGAGGCTGGATCCTTAGATTGCCTTATCACCCTGCAAGTGCTAGGCAATAGAATTAGGGGTGTAACTCACCTCATCCCACATGGGCACCCTGAGAGTCCTGACAACATGCTCAGACATAGGTACTCTGCTGAGGACATCTAAAGTTTGGTAAGATGGAAACTCACCATAACTGGTATAAAATTTGTAATAAACTGAGACCATTGAGTGTGAGAGCCCACATGAGGCCAATGGAAATGGCTGTGTGAAACCTTGTTCTTGTGAGCTGAAGGATCGTTGACCAAACTCTATGATTGTCTCCCAGAAGGCACTGGTGTCTCTTAGATCTATTTCAGTTCACCAGAGGAGAAGGCAGCCAGACCTTCCCAGGAGATGCTCAGCACTTAGCAGGGTCAAGTCTTGCATTCTTCTCATGTTCAATTTACTGTATTTATTAACACTGATGACAAGAGCATGGACTCAAAGAATAAAAATCGCTGAGGCCTCCATTCATTAAGCTACAGGTCTTTCTCATTATACTGACTGCTTGGGTGGGTGGTCTGAAATGGCATTTGAGAGTTATGATTGTAGGGAGACAGAGCAGTAATTCATTCCTGATCTTACTAGGGTGGCTGCTGCTCCTTTCCTGATTTTTCTTCTCTCTCTTTTCTAAAGTTAAGCAGCTCTGGTTGTACCAATGTTGCCTGGATACCAGTGTCATTTCCTCAGTAAAGTTATCGCTGCAACATGGTATAAGAAAATATATATAAGGAAAACTATGCCACTTAAGTAGCTTGCTTTCAGTGAGGCATTTTCAATTGCTTGTATTCATTTGGAGAGATCTCCATTACTCATCATACAGTTTAAATATATGATTTTCAGACTATGTCTGATTTTCTACTGATTGTGCAACACAGACATTATGGTGAATTCCAGATTTCTGTTTATGTCTTGATATGACCCTGTTTTGATTTATCTAGGATACATCTACTAGCTAACCACAAATTAACTTTTCCACGAAAATAACAGAGATACTAGGCAAGGACAACCACAAACAGCTTAAATTACTGTTAGAAGAATAAACGGAGAAGGTCGTTTCAGGCTCTTTCTCATCTTCTTCATGGTAGATGCTGTAATAAATGCTGGAATAGAGGTTTCTTTCCTGGCTGGCCAGCAGTCCAAAGCCCTTCGTTCCTGTTCAGCACATGTCCACACTGAGTTGCTCACCAGAAGTCCCATCTTGATCACTACTTCTACTCATCCCCTCCTGCCTTGCCAGAGGAGGTAGGATTAGGAGGTGGCACAAAGGTCAATACCAGGGCTGGGCAAGTGAAAGAGCTGACAGCCAAGAAATAGGAGCTTATTTCCAGTGCTCATTTTCATTTTATTTCCCTCTCACAAATCACTCCAGAAAGTTGTGCTACCGCTATGGTACACACAAGAGCTTCTTCACCTGCCTGTTTGCAGACATCATGACCAGTCTTCGTTCATACTAACTGTTGTGCTTTTGCAGCAGCTGTCTTCCTCTGGGCTGTACGTCTGTTGCTTTATTTCTAGGCTTCTACTACCAAAGGAAGCACAATTTAACCCTCTTTGCAAGGCAATTTGCCTTGATCAAGAGGTTGTGGAGTGTCCTTTTTTTGGAGATCTTCAAAACCTGCCTGGATGCCACCCTGTGCCACGTGCTCTGGGTGTCCCTACTGGAGCAGGGGGGTTGGACTAGGTGATCTCTAGAGGTCCCTTCCAACCTCAACCAGTCTGTGATTCTGTGAAGTCCATATAGTTGAATTCACAGAAAAAAAAAAAATGGGGAGTGGATCAGTAGTGCTAAGCAGTTCCCAGGTTTCCTAGGATTTTCACATATGACTAAACCAGGTCAGTTAAAGCAGTGTCCGAGCGGGAGACAGGCAGTTAAGAGCCTAATGGGTGCATTTACGATGCTTTAAAACCTGAAAGTAGGTTGGTTGCCAGGACAGACTCCTGGCTTCTTATACCACAGGACAGTATGATAGCAACACCCAAGAGACATGTATGCTTCACCCACGTCAGCTTTTTGCTATAGCACTTGATATTCTATCGATTATGAAAGACATCCTTGTATCTTCCTTCTAGGTAGTGCATTTATTTCTGGCCTATTCCTAAAGGAGACGATGAGGGCTGCTGATATATTGGGTAAGTAAGCATTTGCTAATATGGGCATGTGTACTGCCATATGCTTAGCAAGCTGTAACTCTCACGCAGCCCCCCACACCTTCACACTCCCACTTCCCTGAGCAAGTGTTTTGAGGATGATACTTTAAAAATTGTGAGGAAGTGGCAAAACGAGGGAGAATTTTCAATACGTATGAAGATTGCACACCCAGATTCCCCTCTCTTATAACTCATTCTTTATGTGTCCTTACTGCTCAGATTTATTTTCATTGTCTATTTTTGCCTCTGAGGATGTATTTAGTATTATCTTCATGAGTACAAAGAAATTTTAATAAAACAATAGGACCTTTGAATTATTCATTCAAATAGAAGATATTTTTTCTTTCTGCATGATATTGCACAAAAATTGAAGCGCAATTAAAAATGACAACTTTGCTGTTGGTACTAATTTTGCCAGTTCAAAGAACAAATAATCATGTTGTTGACTTTTTTGTTGGGAAACAGCCTTTTCTGTAAAAGCATGTCAGCTTTTAGTCTGCATCCAAGATTTTTGTTGCATATCAAAACTGCCTTGCTTGAACATATTAATAGTGAAAGACAAGCAGATTTCAGGGTTTGGACTTTACACCAAGCTGTCTCAGCTGGGATAGTGCACCTGATGTTGCTGTGGGTTGCCTGCTTTACTGTGGGGTTCCTAACATTACTAGTCTTGGTTGTTGATACTCTAATGAGGACATTCCAGCTGTTCTCATGAATGCTTTGGAGAGATCTGCTCAGTATTGTTCCAGGAATACTATACAATATTTATTTAGGTTTGGGATCCAAGTTTGCCAGCTCAAGTGCTGCATTCAAAATCTGCCCCTCCTCCTCCTCCTCCCCCAACTGATCGTGTTTCCCTTATGGCCTTACACACTGTGGGTTGCTTTAAGTAGTGTTCAGCACTGATTTATTTTATTTCTGTGAGTTAGACTTTGCAAGGAGGATTTAACAATGTTGCTACATTCCATAGGAATGAGCTGTATGATGGGAAATATGGTGATGTTTTTGCAAGCACATAAATATAGAACAGTTTTGCTTTTCCAAAGGAACTGTGTGTGATAGCAGTGCCAGCAAAGCCCTCCGGATGTGCTTTGTTTTGTATTCCTAACCCTTGTATTCCATACTGATATACAGCTTTGCCAAGAATTTTTAAAGATTAGTTGAAAAAAAATTGATTAGCTAATATCTTCCTTAATCCAATACAGCTTATGAGCTCATGATCGGCTCACTTGTATCTAGATACCTCTGTGAACATCTGTGTTTGTCAGCTGGCTGTCCACGAGGCAGAACTTCCAGATTTTTATTAAAAGCACAATAAGGCAAGTTTGACCTTGAAAAAGGGCCCGGCAACCTGAAGGCTGAACAGTCTCTTGTAATTCAACCTTTTATAAAACAGTTCATAGGTCTGCAAATACAGCAGGGAGTGGCCAAAATGTTGGCTTCATGACAGCTTCACACAAGCGTTGGACTGGAACATATCTGTTGCACTTAAAGTTTCCAGGGCAGGTCCATAGCTGGTGCAGATCTCTGTGGTCACACTGACTTCGGAAGGGCTGTATTTATTTGCACTGTTTAATGATCCAGCTGTCTGCCTCAATAAACAAGTTGTCCTTTCAGTTTAGGATGAGTTTATGTGATCTGCTTTGTGACTACGAGGAATACACAGGATTGATTCTCCTTTGTCATGCACTTGGTGTTAGAATTGAGCTTACCTGGAAATGTGTTGCCCAATTGGAGCTCTAATTCATGAGTCTTTCCTGACAGCTTTCCCCTCTGATTTCCACAATCCTTTTAGTGTTTATTAAAAGTTATGCTAGGTAAGAATACCATTTCCTAAGCCCAGATCTGATGAAATGGACTAAAATTTTCTGCTACAAGCTATTTCCAAATGAGCTGGAGAGCAAAGACAGCTGTGATTATGCCTATTACCAAAGTAACATGTCTTTTCTTTACAGGAGGAACGCTGGCAGTAGCAGGAACATACTTGTTGGTGACTTTCACTCCAAATGTACCCCAAGAAATCACAGCAAAGAAAGTACAGAATTACTTAGTGAGCTGGCCTTTTGTGATATATGCGGTGAGTATTTAGATTGCAGTTCTCCTTAAATTAGAATAAATGGGGATCTTGCACTTTTTGCAACCTTATGAATTGGAGTCTGAAACTTGATCTGAAAGATAAATTGCTCCCTGTGTGGTTTTCAAAGGAGAAAGAGCAAGTCCCTGGGTCAGCAAGTCCCCATGCTGAAAATCTGATAAACCAAAAGATGCCTTTTAAGCTATGTGCCAAAGGAAAGTCACAGTTTTGCAGGACTGATCAGAAAGAAAATATTTTATTTTTTAATGGACTTGAGGGAAAGACTAAACATTGGCACTGGTTATACTTGCTATGTATGTGTTCATACCACGTTGTCTGTACGTACATCTAAATTATAGTGCTTTTCTGGAATGTGATAGAATAGTGGTTTTGAAAATTCGGCTATGCATCCTTCTGGTCATGCCACTCTGTTTTATTCCCCCATTGCTGAGTCTGGCCCAGAGGAGCCTTGCATGGAGTAGAGATGTGGAGAGGCTGCCTGCTTTGCTGACATCTGCTGTTAACCCAAACCCGAGTTTGAATTCAAACGCAAAAATTCTGCTCGATTGAAGTATCTGTATACAAACTTCAAACCCCATCCTGCTTCTTTGATGCATCTAATTAGCATCATGATCAAGACCAGAATGAGTAGGAAGAATTTCTCCCTCTCCCTCTAGAATGCTGAAAAGTTGTTCCTTCAGCTGAATATAGAAGATGCAGTATACGAACTTCAGAAATGTTGTTTTTCCCCAATGAAGTGCCTCACTTCGACTATATTATTAGTGCCCAGACTTTTTTCAGTAGGAAGTTCTCAAACTTTTCCTCAAAACCAACACTTTGCTGAAAAATTGCTTTTCCCAGAGGACATCTTTGACTTTGTTTCTGGAAAAGGCCATAAGAACACAGTTGAATGCCTAGGAAAACTGCTTTGTTCTTCCTAGGAAAGACTAAAAGAAGGTGGTAGGTAACCCCTAGACTGTCTCCTCACTTTCCCTGGCCTCAGCCAGTATCCAATTCTGCATTGGATACTCTCTACAGAGAGAGTAACTACACAGGAAGCCTTGTTGACTCCATCGCCATTAACACATTGCTTGATTTGTTCCTTTGATCCTTGGATTCATTTGTTTTGAGCTTGATGTCCAAAGAAGAAGGGGAAGGGAAAGCTACACAAAAGACTCAGATACCAGCCTGATTAGCCTGGCAGGCTGCTGGAATGTAAGACAAAACCTACTATAAACATGCTCTGGGCAGGGTACTAGCTCTTCATATTTGTTTGTGAATTGCCTAGCACAGGTTGGCTCCTGAGATATAAAAAGCACAGCAGAAGCTGCAGAGTTTCCAGCATAAATATATACAGAGAGGAGACAGTGCAGCAGTATAATGCAGTCCAACTTTCCAAAAGTAGCCCTGATGTGAGGTCTGCTGAGAAAGATAAATTCCCAATGGTACAAAGTGCTCTGTGTGGGTGATAAACCATGTCCAGGTGGCACTCCACTGACATCAGAGGAGGTCTACAAAAAACAGCCTGAATTTCCCACCGGAGGCAACTTTGACTCACTTCCTGAGCTTTTGCAGTAAATCATGTCTGAGCAAGAATGACTATCCTATCTTGCATTTTCTCTTTTGCTTATGTGCAGTTTTAGTCGCTACAGAGGATAAATTATAGATGAAGCTCTTAGGTTTCCCTAAACAGAGGAACATTGAGCTGTTAATATTTAATTTCTGTAAAATCAGGTTCAGAGAATTTCTGTTTTTCCTTCAAAGTGCCTGGAAGACCTAGAAGAATGCTCCTGGTTCATTGATCCCTATGATGCTGTTATGTCCTACAAAAACAATTGAGAGAGACGGTGGTATTTTGATCTGGTGCCTTCTGGTAATGCTTAGAAACATGGAAAACATAATGAATATAAAAATCTTGATGAGATGTGGGCTTGAATAAACAGTGGGCTTCAGTACAGACTAGTTGTCAGGTCAAGTTCCTTTAGTTCTTCTAAACAGAATACATGAAGCTGAGCTAATCTAAACACTTCTCCCTCCTGGAGTTTGCATTTAACACTGCCACTGCTATCAGCTGTGTGAGAGCACCTTTTTGGGAATTGCTCAGGACCCAATCCTGAAGCTGGGACACCCCAGAGGGATGCCCCTCTCCGTGGGATCCCACTAGAGCCACACATTCTGCTGGCAGCATGGCTCATTGCCATGGCCTCTCCCTTGCCTGGTGGCTCAAGGTGACCTGCAGGTGGGTCAGCAAGTGGCAGGGAACTGTAGCACCACAAATAGGGGAAGGACAGTTTAGTTGCTGGTGCGTATGAGGAGAGCGCTAATTGTTTGAATTTTGTGCTCAATGGGCAAGACTTGGTAGAGCTGGGTAAAGTTAAATTACAGCCATCAAAATCAAGCATCAGCTTCCTTGGCAAGTGTGTCCTCAGGACCACCTGTCCCCAGCTACACCACTGCTCTTAGAGGCTTCCCCAGGAGGTGGCCTCAGCCAAGCACACAGACCTGCCTGCCCCTTCCAGAGCCTGTTGTCAGGGGCTTCTTTATGTTCCCTGGCTGTTTACTTCCAGAAGCATGGTTTGGGTTTTTTTGTTGTTGTTTTTGGATTTTTTTTTTTGTTAGTTTGATTTGCTTTTAAGCAGAGAGAGGCCACAGTGGAGTTTTATGATAGCTCTTCAGCAAGAGAAGAGCCAATGACAGGGAGACTGATGAGGGGCTGGTGCACGGAGCCAGCAGCAGCAATGTGGATCTATTGAGGTTAATGGTGCTCTGCGCTCCCTTCTGCTCTTGGAAGTCATGGTGAAGTGCCAGAGCATGCAGCAAGCTGGAGGTGGCATGAGGTAGCATTTCTGCAGGTCCAGCAGTGCATGTCTGCAGCTACTAATATGACTCCTACCTTGCTTCCCAATTTAGACATGCTCACTGTTAACACTGTTGAATAAACCCGGAGAAGTTGGTGCAGCTCCTCTGTGCAAGACTGGAGCAAAAGCCTCTTTTCTATCCTATGGTGTCCCAGCTTTCACCTCTGGTTGCAAGCGTGGTGGGGAGAGAAGTCATTGTGAAGGGAGATGAGACCTGCATTTCATAACAGTTGCCAAGATTAGCCCAGAAATGCATTTGTTGAACTAATAGCAAAATATTTTTTATATGTAGGGCATGTTTGTAGAAAATAATACGCTTTTCTAAAATCTTGTGATCATTGGTTTCTTTGGGATTTCTTAGAGAAATGTGATATAGAAGCCAAATTTGTGTCCTGAGATGCAATTGCCTTTTGGTTGTCTTTGGGAACAAAGGATAATTATAACAGTAAATCAAAAAATAATTAAAGCATAATTATGTTCTGCTAGTGTTTTTGAACACTATTATATTGGGGGATCATTAGTGTGGCAGAGAAATTTAGTAGCTGACTTGGGCAGATGACTGCTTTCCTGGTGTGCTCTTTCTTCAAAAGGAGAAACTGGCTATGTTTCATTATATAACCACTAGTACTAACTGTTCTGTTGTTTAATTTGAAATTTTATCAGTGCAATAAATACGCAGATCTTTTTGATTCCAGTCCTGCCTCATGGCTATTGTTAGGCTAAGCATGGAGTGCTTAGCCCCGCAGCACCCTGGTAGGAGGCAGGCTGGAGACCTGTCTTCTTCCCTCTCAGGCACCTCCTCAGGTAAATGAGAGCAGAGCAAATATTTGTTTGGCAGTGGGCTGCAGTTTGCCAGCCTGGCAGACTCCCCAGCACCATCTCACTTGCCTGGTTTTCAGCCCAGAGCGAGGTCTGGTGGTGACAGAGCACTGGAACAGGCTGCCCAGAGAGGCTGTGGAGTCTCCTTCTCTGGAGATCTTCAAAACCCACTTGGATGCCACTCTGTGCCACGTGCTCTGGGTGACCCTGCGTGTGCAGGGGGGTTGGACTAGATGATCTCTAGAGGTCCCTTCCAACCTTAAGCATTCTGTGATTCTATGATTCTATGACTTCCACAGCTGGTAATAGCAGGGAGCTTTTGCTGAGCCGCTGCTGCTGAAATGGCACCACACTGGCAAAAAGCAAGAGTTACTAAGGGAATCTGCAAGGAGGCTTTTAATAGCAATTCTGTAAATTTAACCGTCAGTCATTGAGCTGTCAGATGGTATTGAGGGAGAAAATTTGGACTGTGTACAGTGTAAGTAAAGCTGCTTCAGCAACCGCAGATGTCCTGCGGCATGGTCTGCTGGTGTGTCGCTGAGCTTTTCCAGGTACTCCTCTGACAGGTAGCCAGTGATCTGAGAACCACCACGTGAAATAAATGCTCTTCCCCATTTATGTGTGGCAGCAGGTTTGAATAAAAAGACCGTGTTAAAGATTTTTTTGGTTAGAAGCAGGAAGAAGGGCAAAGAGCATGGCAAAAAGTGAGTTTGCATGTCACAGGGGTGGGCACTAGGAAAACCATCACTAAAGGGAGAGATGGCCATTCCCCCAGGTAAGTGCATCACTCTGGAGGGATTATAAATAGGAAATTTCTGTAAGAATTGTTTCTAGCAAACATGGGTGACTTTACTGGTACACTAAAATTATTCTTAATGCTACCAGCGAGAAAATAGATGAGCAAAAGGAAAAGAAAGAATAAATGCTTAAATTTAACTTACTCTACAATATAAAAGATATATGAGAATGGTTGTTTGAAAACTCAGTCGATTTGTGAGAAGGTTATTTTTTAGTCAAAATGCTTAATAGAGTAACTCTCACTTGAACTGTTAGAGCACAGTGGATGTGTGTGACATCTCAAAGACTTTGAATGAAGCATTTATTACATAACAGATCATAACTTTCTTCCTTTTCACTTCCAGATCATTGAAATAATCACATTCTGCATTCTCCTCTATTTTTACAAAAGAAAGGCTGTGAAGCACATTGTAGTTTTGTTAATGCTGGTAGCACTACTGGGTAAGAATATGTTATTCACTTTAATATTGCTGTCTGTTGCTTGATAATTCAGTCCCCCCTGCTAGTCCAGATCTGGCCATTCAAAGCTGTGTGGAGAGGAGCTGGAGGAGAATCCTTAAAAACATTTTCATTTAAATGATTTTACTGTGGTCCCTTTTCAAAAAGAAAAAAACAATTACTAAACACAGCTTCTATGCATATTGCTAGGACTGTTTCCTTTTACAGATTTGCTTAAATTAATATTCTATTGAAGCCTTTTAGAATAACACAAAAGTGGCAAAAATCAGTACTTTGAAACAGTGAAGTGAAGACCTTGTAGGCACTCTGTAAGTATATGCAGTGCTACAGTGTGACTGTCTGGAAACTTTTCTTTGAATTACCTGTGCCTGTCTGCATATGCAACTTACTGTGTTTCACCACTTTTTCAGAGGCATAACAAATATTCTGTGTGCCAGTGAAGTTTGTGTTCTGATTAATGTTGCTGTCAGAAAATAATCAATATTCAGAGAAACGGGGAAGATCATTTTCTAAGGCAGCTTCTAATAAAGTCAGATTTGAATCCATTTTGAAAAAAGGCAGGAGGTTATCTGTAAAGTTCTACTGCTTGCAGGATATATTATGAATTTGTTACCACTCCACATCTTCTCCTATCTTTGTCTTCATGGTTCTCCACAGAAACCCTCATGGGACACCATATTTATTTGATGATTGAGGTGAAAGGGGCTGAAACTGTGCCCCGATATCAATCCATTTTCCACTGAGTTCAGTGGGTACATGTATCAGCTTGCAAAAACTGAGAAAACATGTTTATGATGGCGCTGGTCAGAAATGTTTTGATAAAATGGAGTTTCAGTGGGGTTTGCCAGTTACACAATTTGGATTTAATGGAATATGATTTGTTAGTTGGATTTCACCAGATCCTTGCCTGGTTTATTACTCAGCTGATAAGGTTGGGCTTACAGATTTATCACTTTGGGACAGTCCACCTACTTAAA
The DNA here is from genome assembly GCF_059628265.1 of Tinamus guttatus. Lineage (NCBI taxonomy): Eukaryota > Metazoa > Chordata > Aves > Tinamiformes > Tinamidae > Tinamus > Tinamus guttatus. The sequence goes on from NW_028289044.1 coordinate 2,236,778, forward strand.
TTCCCTGTCATCAGGAACATTAGGATCTGTAGCACTACGTTAGCCTTGAGGGATTTCCACACTCTCCACATGAGACATTTAAGAGCCCCCAGTGTCTTGCAGCTAAGTGTTTAACTTCTCTTGGTTTGCAGGACAGTGTAGGATGTGTGAGTTCAGCTAGGGTCTCAGATCCCACGTGGAACCTGGGAACTTTGGGAAAGCTCCCTTGAACTGCTCCCAGTTTTGGGCTCTGCCACCAGGAGCAGGAAAATGAGTGCTCCCAAGAATTCCAGGCTCTTGCTGTATAGTGGGGAGTGTAGTGGTGCCAGGATGGGTTTTCACTCCTGAGTGCTGCTGTTTTAGGCAGACTGACCATGAGGGCTGCCCCTGTTTACAGCAGAGCCACAATCTGAGGGAGCTCAGGAATCCGTCTGCACGGGTTGGGATGCGAGTTTCACTGTGGAGCCAGAGGCCCAGACACCTCCAACAGCAAAGAGATGCACAGGCTGCTCCAGACCCTTAGATTCCCCAGCAGAAACTAACTGTATTTGGTGGTCAGGTTGAAATCAACCCAAAAGTCACAAATTCAGTTAGTGGCTGCTGAGGTTTGGGTGAGCATATGCAGCTTCAGAAATAATGTGTCATTATTTCTGCTCTGTTAAAAAAGACACAGACAAACAAGTTCTGCTTCATGGGAACTTTTGAAATACTGACATTGCCCTCAAGCAGGAAATCCAGAACTGTGGCTGGCTCCAGTCCTGCAGCCTTCCTGGTGCCTGGCAGCCCCTAAACTAAAACTACCTTTAGTCCCCTGCTCTCTAACCCTTCTGCTGAGCAAAGGCTTGGGGAGCCTTTCTGGTTCACTAGGCCTGAGAGAAGGCCCAGGCACTTTGCTCTCCATCATCAGACACATTAACAGTCCTCGGAGAGCCCTGGCTACAAGAGTGGTGGACAACATTTGGGGGCTCTGTGCAGAAAATTCCTTTTGACAGCTTGTGTAGGCGAATTTCTGCCTTTTCTAACATTTGCGCTGATAAGTTCCTGGAAGAGGGTTTGTACTGATATAAATTAAATGTAGAAAAGCTTTTCTAAAAAGGATGCAACTTTTGTGTTTCATTGGATACAGAGTGATCTACTTTTATTATGAAGAAAATACAGAACTAATCGTAAAATTTGCAGACACTTTGCTTAGTACAAGCCTGCGAGTTGACTTGGTAAGAATCATCTTACCTCATGGGTATATATACTGGGAGTTATCATAAATTCAGTGGAGAAATTTCAGATTAAAATGGGATTTCTGAGTTTCCTGCTCCAACAGCTGGACAGTGACATCATTTGTCACACGAGCTTTGGGGAGGTCATTCTATTAGAGATAGCAAAACCATTTCGTATGTTTCAAAAACTATTCCAGGGCTAGTTTAACTAAAAGAACATCTTGCTTTTCAAAAAAGACTTATGCTTTCTTTTCTGATTTGTTAAAAATGTAGGGGATGAAAACTGCACTACCATCAGAAACAATTCTTTTGAAGCCCTTGCCCTCAAATGCACAGTTTAAAATACCATTTTTTACATGTAAATAGTATTTTAAGACAATAACTCCATCATCTTACAGTGCAACTCTCATTTTGGGGGTATTTTTTTTCTTTTCTCATATCATTAGTACCACTACTGTCCGCAATTTGGCATTACTTTGAGTACTACTTTGTTAAACAACTCCACCTATTTCAATTATGGTGCGAGAAGTGAAATGCTGATGATGAGCAAAGGTTGTCATTAAAGCTCTATGCCATGATTGTGAAGAGGATCATTATGCAGTTCTTAAACTCCCTCTGAACTTTTGGAATAGCTGCAAGAAAAATGCTTGGAATCAAATCCCCAGACCTGAATCCTTCCTTCTTCCCCCACCTTTTTCCCATCCCTCTTTGGAAAGTGCAGATCTCCTTGCCAATCTGAATGTTGCATCTGTACTAGGATGAATCAGAAAACTGAAATCAAACACTCCCAAATTCTGAAGAAGGTGGATCCCAGCTGAGGGACTGTGTTCCTCATGATTAATTACCTTTCTTTTAAGGTCATTTCTACACTCTGACTCTTATTATTCTTACTTTGTTTTGAATTTGTTACATTTTACTTGAGTAATTACAAACTACTTATCTTAGATTCAAAAAAACTAAGAGCACACTCCAAAAAGAAATCTAGTTGAACTAGATGCATAGTTGAGCTGTCAGCCTCTTTTTTAAATGATGTGTTGCAAGACTTTTCTGGACTGGCAACATATATAAAAATCTTTGCCTGCTCACTCGAACAAGATTCGTTTTTGGTGATAGAATGGCAATAGCTAAGTGGATTAAAAACACGCTACTTAAATATTCTGTTTGTTAGCAAAATCCAGTCATGGCATGAAGAACCCGGCCCCTGGAAAGAAATGCAGGCCCCTGTGTTAGTTGCCTTGACTCTGTTTATAGCTCATGGGAATAGTTTTGCTGCCTTTCGATGGAGCCTGAAGGGTCAACTCTGTCTGATTTTCACCAGCTCCCTACCCAGCAAAGAAATCCTGAGGGTGGGGAGTTATTTTAAACCTTTGGGCTGGCAGTATCACATGCTGGGAAGGAGATGCCCAGTGGCTTTGAGCAGATAATGAGAAGCCTCTGACCCTCTCCCGAATAATACAACATGGGCTCCAAATTAGCAGCTGGGGCTAAATAAAGTATGTCTGGAAGATGTAGAGGCCTTGCTTTCCGTTCAGTCTGACACCTCAGTGTCTAAGGCATACGCCCAAATGTGGGGAAGGGATTCAGCTCTTTTCCCAGTCTAAGTTCAAACTCTCATGCACAAACACACGCACCGAGTCCTATCTTGCAGGATTTTATGAGGCCTGCATATAAAATAGACTCCAACCTGACCTACCCTACTGAACATGGGGAAATCCTGGGTAGATGCAGGGTTGCAGACCTCAATGCCAGAAGAACTTCAAAGCAAAACAACAAAGCACACGTGGAGGTAATGTCACTCTGAGCTTAGGCAGTAGCTTAGCAAAGGGTTCATAAATTCATGTGTTTTGATTTAGTCATCAAAACTCTACTCTGGTCTCTCCTTAGATGGGAGAGCCCAACCTGGCACATTGTTTTCCCTCGCTGATGCTCTGAGGCAGTTGCTGTGGATGCTGCCCTACTAATCTCTCCCTTTTTGTTTCAGCCTCGCTGACGGTCATTGCTGTGAAGGCTGTGGCTGGCATGATAACACACTCTGTGAAGGGTAAAATGCAGCTTGCTTATCCTGTTTTCTATATCATGTGCATTTTAATGGCAGCTACTTGTGCTTTCCAAGTCAAGTAAGTGAGTTTCTACTAATCTGCTAACCTCTGTACCCATTTATCTGTCAGTTTTGTTTAGTATTGCTATTGACTCAGATACAGATTACAGTTAAATGCAACAAATTCCTGACAGAGCCTTGACAGATGCATGAATTGCCTGCAGTTGATTATATTGTTTATTTAGACTTTATTGCTCAGTTTGTAATTGATTAATTGCACAAGGTGCTACCTCCTCTCATTATTAATTCACATGCAGTTTTTCCAAACTCAGTTTTAGCTCTACCACAGGTTTTGAACTTATTAGAAGAAAGTTATGTTCCTGATGCTTTTGGCTGCTACTTTTAAAAACCTCCACTGATGAATAATCCAACAGCCACACATACCCTCATTACGCACCTCTCTTTTCCTGGTGTATGTCACTCATCAGGCTGAAGAAGAGAGTTTGCCATTACTTTCTCCCCCGTTCTTTTAAATGTGACTGCTTCGTTACCCTGTGTCCCCGCGTCTCTTTCAGGAACAGTTAACTTTTGGTGAGCAGGGGACATGGGGGGTTTCCCTGCTGGCCTCTCGCCTGTTAAGTGATCGTTTCATGCTGCCTTTGCAGATTGCTGCGGGTGGCAGCACAGTAAAATATTGCTTGCAGCTGAACGGAGAGTCCGTTCCCTTCATGCCGGTCCCTCTGCTTCAGGTGCTGATAGCATCATTCAATAATCTCATCTAGACTGCTCCAGTGTGAGCCTGAGTGTTTACTTGCATGATTATTTTCCGGTAGAAGAGCCAACCCAGCTTTCTTGTGGCAGAACATATCATTCCCATGTGGACTCAGGAAGTCCATGCGTTATTATGCAGTGACTCTCCATGGCTGACTCAGGAACTCCCCTGCAAGAGATTAGAGAGTGATTTACATCCAGCTTGTCTTCGCTGGAAGAAGAGCTCAGGCCATTTAAAATAGGAAATAAAAGTTTTAGTAAATAGGAAGCTCCCAAATTAACCTCTCCTTCTTGCCAGGTTTTCTTTTCTTTCTTTCTTTTGCTAGATCAGAATTAGGGGATAAGTGAAATGTGCCCACTTCATTCCCTGGGCTCAGCGTCTTTTCCTCTTTTCTCCATTAGGCACATTTTCTACAGGAGACAGTGCTGCTTTCTGTCTAGATTTTCCATTTTATTTTTGTTTTCTCTTTTGTTTTATTTAACTGTCATGTGTTCACTCAGAACAGTCAATGCTGCAACATCCTCCTGGATTCAATTCTGAGCCCCGGTATCACTGCTTTAGTCCCTGTGACCAAGTTTGTTGCAAATGGGAGAAAATAATGAGGTGTTTTCAATGACTTCAAAATCCTGACTATGCTGTGGATATGTAGGATTTCTTTATTTTTAAAGCACCATGGAGACTGTTCAACAGTTGCTAAAATAACCATGCAATTACTTTAATGGCTAAAACAGATCCAAGCTTGGATTTTTACTGTTCTACTATATTGTACCAGTGAAACATTTAAACATGGTTCTTTTTATAGGTTTTGAATACACTCCACAGTCTCTTGATTTTTCTCTTTCTGTTTGAAATGCATTGCTAGGATAACACAGTATCTGCTCATGCCTCCCAGGGTTCACACTCATGATTCGTCACCTCATGCATAAAGGTTGATAGCACCGTTCTCTTTACAAGTGGGTTCATTTAACTTTTCTTCGGTTGATGCAAACCATCAGGGCTGCTCCAAAGCCTGCTCACCAACATCTTGATCTGCAGACTTGCTTGCAGAGTATGATCATGTGCTTCTGTATCTGGCTAACGAGCCTGGTGTGGTTTTGTTTTGCCTTTCCGAGAAGCACAACACAGAGCTTCCAGCCCAAGGAGCACAGGCTGGGAGCCACCTTCCCAGACTTTCCTGGCAAGACAGTATACCCCGCATAAACTGGTGTGGGACTGCATGGATGAACATACCAACGTGTATTTTAACCAAGCTGGCTTGAGCGGCAGCACCAAAAAGGCAGCAATGTGGACGCCAGCAAAATGGAACTGTTCCTACACCGACAGCCTTACCATGCTGGATATATACCCTTATGCAGCCTGTTTAAATTAGAGCAACTTGTCCCTGCCGGCTTGAAGGCAACACAGCTTCCAAAAACTGATGTAGAGCTTAGGCAGTGACACTGTAGCATTCCTTCCTTACCTGTGGCAGACAACATTTTTTCCAGTGAACCTTTCTGCAGGGACTTTCAAGGCCCATGGTCAGAGGAATCCCCTCCAGCCTTCTGGCTCTGCAGAGTCAAACCCAGCAGGCAAATTGAATATGATTATCCATTTGTCCAGGATAGTTTGGAATTATGGTGAAAAACAGTCAGATTTATTATTAAACTTACATTAAATTGCAAATCTAATTTGCACAGACTTTCTTGAAGTGGAATGAACTTCCTGTGCAATAACTCTTGTCTTCCAGGTTCTTGAATCAAGCCATGGAGCTGTACGAAACGACAGCAGTTGTGCCCATCAATTTTGTGCTCTCCACAACCAGTGCCATCATTTCAGGTTTGTTTCTGGCCTGCTGTCTCTATGGAATGATTTTGTAAGGATCAAGCTTGAATTATCACCTTTGACAGGAACGCAAACCAGTCATGTTTGTCTCCACCAGAATAACTTTTTCTTATTTGACAGGTGTTTAAGTTCTGAATAATGAGTAAGTTCATACTTTTAAAGCAAAATAAAAATAAACAAACTCTAGCTTTTGATAAGTAAAGTTTACTGTGCCTTGCTGGGTTACTGGAAATACCTACATTTGTCCTAGCCTCATATTGACATCCAGTAAATGCATTTACCATGTGTACACCAGCCTCTCCATATCCGAACTGGTAGAGTAATTTTAACAGCCTGGCAAACTACTCAAATGACAACCAGCTGTGTTTCATAGTAGTTAGTGTATATTCAGTTTCAGAAGGCGGAATTCTAGGTTAAGTGAAGGAAATAAAATGACTCTGAAGACCTTTTAAGCATTTAACATTTTATTCTGGGTGAGAACTTTGAACTCAGTGTTGTTAAAGAGCAACTGCAAATCTTGGAAACGCTGCACAGTGTAAGAATATGAGCAGGGAGGAGGACTAAGATGCTGTATCAGCAATGAGCCCAAATGATCCTGTTGTTATAACATTTATGACTCATTTTAACACACACTGGGGGCTTTCCTGTCATTGCTGTGCAGGAGTTTCTCATGCAGAGCTGCCGTTAATGAGAAGGGGAGTTAGCTTCATGCACAGATTGCCTCAGCACCTGTGTTAGAAGAGACCTACACTTTGTGACTGAGAGGAGACTTTGGCCAAGAGGGGGTTGCATTCTTGTGACCATATGGAGAATTTGGCTTTTTGCCTCCCAAAAAGATCAAGTAACTATTCAGGAACAGCTTAATAGCTTTGAGACTGGATACACATGCATTTGCACCAGGTTAGTTAAACCAGTGCAGAGCTCAGGAGAACAAACTCTGCTGAATCTTGCTGGGGTACATGCAGAAGGCACCTTCTTTAGCAGTTCCCCCATTCCTAGTTGCAGTCTTTGAAGATACATTCACTCTTCAGCTGCTCCAATTCACACTCTGGTGTTTCTCAGTAGAACTATGCTCCTCAGTGGTTTAAAGCTCACACATTTGGCTGTGAATTGGGGCAGCTGAGATCCAGATATGCATCTGGTTGTGTCACCACCACTGCAGAAGTGCTAATTCCTAGAGAAGGGGTGACCAGAAAGAGTTAGTGATCCCTTCAGCCAGAAAGATTTGGCAAACTTGGCTGCTGGAGCTCTTAACTTGGTATAAATATCAGGGATAATGCTTGTTATCTAAAACCTATTCTTAATTGGAGTTAAGATGGCCTGTTGGAATGGCTTAACTAAATCCTCGAAGAACCTGTTGGCTACACTGGTATGACCCTGCTTGCAAATAAGACCTTGAGCCTGACCTGTATAAAGTCTGTGTTGCTGACAATGCAGAGAAGGAAAAAAAAAAAAAAAAACCTGCATCTGTGCAGTTAATAACAGCAAGCGCTCCAGCCTGATAAACTAAATCTTCTCCAGTCCCAAACAGTATCCTGAGAAAGCCTACATGATAGAATATGGACGTATAATGTGAACCCCCCATAATGTGTATTAATACCATATTTGGGATTTTTTTGCTCCATTTGAGCATGACACTGCTCCTGACCCTCCCAGCTGTAATTCATATCACTTGGAATCCAGTCAAGATCTGCAATTCTTGTTTCTGTCACATTCCAGGGGTCATATTTTATCAGGAATTCCAAAGTGCAGCTTTGCTGAGTGTGTTCATGTTTCTGTTCGGGTAAGTGTATCGGCTGAAAATCTGCACTAAAGCTTGTATTGAAACAACAGTACTTTGCAGAGTGCCTTCTTTTCTCAGTAAGAAGAAACCTGCCTTGTTATTAAAGTATTATGGAATAGCCATTACAGTAGGATAAAAAACATTAAAGGAAAGATTAATATCAGAGCTATGGGGGTTTGGAGGCCTGTTTTTGAATCCAAATATGTAAAAATGTGAGGCACTTATGAACTCCTAATCCCATGATGGAATGAAAACCCAGCAGCATGTGTTCCTCCAGCAGGAAGGACAGATCACTGCTCTCCTCCAAAGATCATGTTATAGGGGAGACTTTTATGACTGCAAGAAATGTCCCTCCACGTTCCCTTCCACTTGCATGGTCCAGCTGTTCTCTGCTGCCAGTAGCTGCGGGATTTGCTTGCCTGCAAGGCGGTGCTGTAATACGTCTCCTCCGTCTCCTTTTGCTCAGGAAGGCACAGGATGCCTCCTGCAAAGTTCAGAGCACGCTACGAAGCTGCTAATGGCAAATGTTTGAAGAAGTGCTAGGCGAGAGCACAAATCCACGGCTGGCTACCAGCGTAGTAACAATTCAGGTGACAGGTGAAAGTTGTTTGATAACGGGCATGTGATAGTTGAATGCATCTCCCCTGAGCTCTTGGTCGTGTGTCTTTTCACCGTTGTCATATAAATGGGGCTGACAACTGCAGACATCTTCTTCCCCTGCAGTCAGACTGCAGTAGACACCCAGGACCACTATGTTGTTTGATGGCAATAAATACAACAGAAAATGGAGATGAGCAAATTCATTCCATGTATTTGGCAGGCAGGAAGTAGTGACTGTGTGTCCAACCCAGAGTACACAGATTTATCCAAGCATAGCAGTTTCTCATTGCTCCTGGCTTTCAGCTTGCCCCGGAGACACACAGTCAAATGAGAAAAACAACAGAGATGTTGACTGTCTGCAACATGACTGAGTTGCTAATGAAATTGGAAATGCTGAAACACTAATTCAGACACTCTGTGAAGATGTGCTCAAGGATTCAAATACAGTGGTCTTTCTTACGCTCACAGGCAGCTGTTCCTATGTCGCAGAAAGTGTAATTTTATTTGCAGAGCCCTTGGTAGTGATAATAAAGCTTCAGCAGGCAGAAGCTGGGTTGACAGGGAGCCCAAGTTGAATTTATAAAGAGGCCAGGAGCAAAAGTTTCTTATAAGCTGAGCAGCTCAGGTTTGGAAGTCCTTGAAAAAGAAATGTGGAAACAAATCCTCATCTCAGGTGCAATTACTGCCTCTAGTTATACCATGTCACTGTTTTTTGCAGGTGTCTCCTTTCTTTTCTTGGTGTATTTTTAATTACAAGACATAGAATCAAAGAACATTTACAGATTCCTTATATTGACTGTGGAAACATTCCTGGTAAGTAGGTTTTTTGTTTGTTTTTTTTTTTTTCTCCTGTCTCTCTGTTTAAAATTGATTTGTCAGATAATGGGATGACCTGGGTGAGTTCAGTCAGGAATGCTCTGTAATCATATTTAATAAATATACTGTTCCCTTAATTTCTATTCCTGTTCCCAACAGATTTTTCAAGGAATTTTTTATACTTTTTCCAAGCTATTGTTACAACCAGTCAAGTGAAAACAATTATTATTGGAGCAAAGAATGTTTAAATGATGGATTGGTGGGGGATTTGTTTTATTAAGAGTTTTCATAAAGTTATTGTTTTTCCTTTCCCTCACCCTCATTCCTTAGGACAAAAAGTGACAGGCAAAATACAGCCAGATTCTCACCATTTGTGTTATGGCACTTTGAGTAATGAAGATGACACGGGGAAACCTCAAAGCTGAAAGAAAAAGCAGCTTATTTGCCAGTTAGCAAGAGGAACATCACTGGGACAAGGATCAGGAGCACCTTTTCTCTGCATATATTCAAGTATTTATTGTATACCTGTATGTTGATGTATCATAGTAATATTTAGACCTGCTTAATTTATCCCATGGCTGTCCCAGGTGTGTTATGAAGATAAAGGAAGCTTTAAGAAGAACTAAGTAAGTGGTAATGAAACTGAACATTCTCCTGCTATAAATGTTTCTTGATGATGATTTAGAGCTATTTTTAGTTTTAATTGCCTAGAAATGCAAACAGGCATATAACAGGATTTTAAAAATTTGCTTTTGAAACCCAGATGTGCTTAGATGCCTAAAGATAAATGGGGACTGAGGAGAATTTTTTTCATAAGTGACTTCAAGTATTCTGCTGTATGTCCAATACCTTTAAAAACCCAATCCTTTCTGTTTGACAGTCAAAAACTGTGTGCACAAACATTTATACACAATGTATTTTAATTTATGTACGGTGGGAACGTTCTGACTTGCTTCTTGCTTCCCATCAGGCTGATTTCCTTATCTTGGAAGGATATGCAAGAAGAGCACCTTCCTCGTAGGGGCAGGGACGCTGTGGCGAGGCGGCTCAGCCAAGCCGAGCTGGGGAGCGGAGCTTGGTGTTTTCCAGCTTCCCAGAAGAGTCTCCTGCATTGGACTGTGCTGGGGAGAAGCTGTGTTAGTAGAGTCTAGCCTGAGGCCTAGCATCTGTTTTCAGGGAAAGAAGTTTTTAGTGAGAAGAGTGAGAAGTCCTCCAGAGGAAATGAGGGGAGCCAGGCTCCCTTCCTCGGTGTGGTTTGCAAAGATACTTCTAAAGGGAAAAGCAGAGGGTGCAGGGCCAGTCCCACACCCTTCCTAAATCCATGGTACTCCTCACGAGGGCAGGCTGGAGAAACCGGCATCACAAAGCCATGCTGACGGCGTACATTTTCCTCATAAAAAGGTCACTTCTCTGCACTTGTTTGAGGAGCCGATAGTGATGGAGGCCACAGTAATGGCTGGGTTTTGGTCGGGGAGGCAGCAAGGCCTCTGTGTGCCTCAATCCCGGCCTCTGGTAAGGAATTCCCTGTGGGCATCCACGCCAGCACCGCTAAGCACTGCTGGCCCACACGGAGCATCCCTCACACGCTGGGCTGCAGGAACGAGCAGAAGGGCCCAGGAAAAGGGCTCAGTGCTGGCCTTGAAGTCTTGGGCAAAACTCTTCTTTTAGGTCAGACTTAATCTGCAGTAACGGATGCAGGCCCTGTGCAGGGTGTACTTCATTTCAGCAGGGTATGATGAATTTGCACCTCCTGCTTTTCCAAGCAATTATTTCATTTTAAAATAGGTGCAGCAAAAGAGCAGTAAGACGGGTTCCCTTCAAATACCACGAAGTATCCACAGCACTATCGTCCTTCCCATGCAGCACCGTCCGGAAGGCAGGCCTCAGTGCGGGTATGAATTTGGCTTTGGACTTGGATCTTTTCCAGCTGGCACAGGGCAAAATTCAGTGTCCCACCTTACCAGCTGCCTGGTCATGGCCTTCGTCTCCCTCCTCCTGCAGTCTAAGGGAAGCAGAAGTTCAATTTTCTGAAGCTCAAAATAAAAAATGCAGACTTTTTTGTTATGCTTTCTCCAGGGTATAAAGGCATGCCTCCATCTTTCTTTTGCAGCTCAGATTTAAGCCACTTTCTAATTCTCAAGTGAAAGTGTGTGCTCAAGATGGAAATCGGAGGCTTATAGTTTTTCTTCCTGTGACCTAGGAAACAAGAGGATGAAAGAGATTGTTATTGATCCTTTTTTAAAATTATTGGTCTTGGGCATCTTTCTGAAATTTGTTTCCATGGTTTGGGAGGGCTGGAGGAGACAGGAAGGGTTCGCAGATATAGATTTTTTTTCTTTTGAGTAGGAAATTGCATGCAGAATTTGATGGCAAAAGCTATTATTTATTTTAAACTACTGTAATTCTTCTTCAGTGCTGCCCCCTTTTTTTTTTTCTCCCAGGGGGCTTATACAAAGATTATGTGGGTTAAAATTTGTTCTGTATGCCTGAATGTAATTTAAATTAATTTATGGAGCAAAACTCCAGCAGGAATTACGTGCAATTAAAAAATGTCATTTGGCATGATTTTGAGATGTGGACACATTCCAACTAATGTATTACAGGGCCAAAAACTCTGTGATGAGATTTCATTACTGCTGTGCAAAGAAGGGGACATGTTTTGTTTTAAGAATCAATTCTTAATCACTGTCATTTTCAGATTGTGCTTGTTGTGCTTGTGATATTTGGATTACAAAGACCACAGACCATTTCTTTCTTGTAAAAGAAAATCCTTTCCACTGGAATACAAATATATCCATGGAACTCTTTTCTTTAATAGTGAGATTTTTTTTCCTGTGTTTCTCTTGATACCAAAAATCTGCACCAGATATAAGTTGTGAAACTTGCACCTGCAAACTGAACTTTCCTGAGTACATACTCTCTGGAATCTGAGGAAATAAAAATAAATGAAGGCGTGGTGGACAGTCAGCACCTCACGTGATCCCTGTAGGCTCCAGTTTGGGATTTTGTAGATCAGAACCAGCCGGACTCATTTAGTGCTTGTTCCACTGCTGATGAATACTGCAGAAAAGGATGAAGTATTAACTGGCCACGGGCCTGGAAATGGGAATTTTGGAGGAGAGTTAAGCAATTTATTTTTTGCCATAAAAATATCAGGTTGCCTTTGCCAAATGGTTTCAGCTGGCAAAAAATAAATTAATAAATTAATCTTCCCACATCTGCCAGTGATGGGGGCCTGGTGTTCACCTGGCAGCCCTACTCCCTGCTCCTGCTATGGTTGTGCTCAGGCTCTGTGTGCAAGGGACCTGGCTCACCTAAAACCAGGGAGAAAGGTCAGAGTTTATAGGGGCTTCTCTGGTGGTTCAAAGAGCATCTCTGCTTTGAAGCTCTGGTTTCACAAATATGATGAGCTGCTTGAACAGTTCAGTACTGCTAGAAGTGTCACCGTTTTTCTCCTGGCTGCGAGGTCCTGCACTGCCTACGGCCTCGGTGAGCCAGTCCAACCCACTAACCCTGCAGAGACACTTTCTTTCCCTTCCTGGGTTCAGCCTGGAAGGTCAGTGAGTGGAGGTGGCCCATGGGTGCAACTCGCTGGAGCATTTGGTGTGAAGCAGAGGAAAACAAGGAGAGGGAGGAAACCTCCCTCCTCTAGCCGGGGCAGCTATTGCATTATCTCCCCCCTCTTGAAGAGCCTCATCATGCGGCAGGTATCCTGCTAAGCTCATTCCTCACGTGCCAGCATGTCCCAAACACGTGTCCCAAAGCCTTTGGCAATGCTTAGGTTTTAAGGGCCTGACTTCTGAAGCTAAGCAGCGGGCCAGACTTGCCATGCTGTGTGTGCTGAGAATTGGGTGAATCCACCTGGCACAGAGATAGGCAGCCTGTGGCATGAGGAGAATCCTTAGGTCAGCTAGGAGCACAGACGTGTCTAACTACACAGCTTGTTCTAAGGACTGATTCCTTTTCTTTCCAATGACTGTTTGCTATCAAGTGCATAAACAGGGTTGGACCGGGACCAAGTGCCCTCAGCACTGGTCTTAAAGTGGTCTTCTCTTATGAGCAAGGTCTCCTTCCAACCCACTGCTTGCAGGGAAGCTGGCTGCTTGCAGAGAAAAATGTTAACTTTGATAAGTCTGGAGCGCAAATGATTAGATTGACCTGTCTTCCAGTTTGCACTTCTGTTATAGTCCTCTGAGGCTCAGCCTTTTTCTTGTTTAAATGTTTTGGATTTTTATTGCCTTTGGAGAAATCAGCTGGACTGTCTCAGTGACGAGTCCAAAGGCTAACACAGGCTAATTGCCTTAATTATTACTGGAGGGCCAAGTTGGAAGATTTACAACCTGAGGCTGACCAAAGAGAAAAAAATAAAGAAAAAAATAATTTTATGGATTCTCAGGAGTTTGAGAACTCCTGAGCTTGCAATGTTCCTGGGATCTGGGACAGAATCAGAGATTTCAGTGAACAAATAGTGACAACATTTATTTTTGTATGTGTTTTTAATTTGTTGGACTTTTTTTTTTTTTTGAAATGTAGTATATTTTTTCTTTGCTTAGAGAAGGAGAAAAGAAAGTAAAATGCTCTCTTGGTGGATGGGTAATGGTTTGACCTTTTGAAGCTGAGAGAAGTTTACAAGGCACCTGATGACATGTTCCCTAGCTAAAGTAGTCATTAAGTTCTAATACAGAGGTAGGCAGCACTGGCAGATACATCACTGCATATCGAGCAGTCACAACTGATAAGGCTCTTTGTCCTCTTCTTGTGTATTAAATCTGCTCAGAGCACTTGTACATGGTCTGGGCCCCTGGCCTGCACATAAACATATTTTTGGAACATATTGATAGAAGAAAAGTTGGGAAAATATAAAATGAGAAAATGCACCGGAGAGCACACTGTCTGCAGTAGCATTTTGACTGCTGAGTGCCTCAGCTGTGGGTGCCAGGGAAGTGTGTGTCAGTTCACAAGGCGACGGTGAGCTAAGAACGTGTCCCGAGAGCTGCACAGAGGGATGAATCCAAGGGACAACTAAGACCCTTCGGTAGACAGGGCAACTATCGAGTTTTCAAACTAGAAAAAGACTAATTGAGCAGGTGGGTTTACCTCTGACTGTTTTACAAGTAGTTAACATATCACTGTAGCTCATGGCATTAACACCTGGAACAGAAGAAGTGGACTGCGGCCGCTGATGAAAGAGCCAGTTTTTGTGTTTTGCTAGGTCACACTGGGAAAAATGGAAATGATTGATTTAAGCCTCCAGCACAAATATGCTCTTGCCAGCTCTCCAGTTGGAGATTTCCACTCTTGGACTAGGCACTGCCTTCTCTAGATGAAATTGTTGGAGTCTGCTGCCAGTTCTCTTGCCAGACCCATTAAGCTGGTTGTAAGAGCAGCACTGTCGTTTGTCTCTGCTTGATAGTTGGTGGGCGTAAGTCCAGACTAGCATTAACACTGGATCAGGACTTTTCTCTCCATTTGAAAAAATTAAAAGCGTTGCTCTTGGGTTTCAATAGCACGTGTACCAGGCCCAGAGCTGAATGCTGTCTAATGCTCTCTGATACACTCAGCCAAGAATGGGAAAGGAAACTTGCATGGCACAGAGGCGGCTATATAGACACTTCTTACCTGACACTGAAGGTTACTGCTGGGAATGTGTCATATGGCAATAGACTACAACAACAAAGTGCTTCAGCGTCTCTTTAGTTTAATGAGAACAGCTGTTGTGTGTTTTACACTGGAAAGGAGATGGGGAATATGATTCAATATTACTAAGCATCACAGTTATCCGTGTATTTATTTTTTTCTGGGCAATATTTAATAGTTAACTGACAGGCATGCCCTGAAAATCCATTGACTGGATTTTAGGTGTATGAATGCACTTTAGGATTTGGTGCAGTGTGAACGATGACAGATGGCTCATATGAGAAGGAAGCTCAGTGTCCCTTTCCTGGCCTCTTGCACAGCTCTGGTCAGGGAACCTTTTCTGAACACTCCTGTGCAAGGACCTTGGCCCATCTATCTACATGAAAAGGCACCCAGTGCTCTACCCCACAAAGGCAGAGGATCTACTACTGTGTTAGTCATCTGTATTAGCAGTGAGTCATTGTTTGCTCTTCAGCTCTTACTTATGCCTACTTTAAATTACCTCGATTTAGCTTAGAGCTATTTGTCTTTCACCAGTGAATTGAAAGCACTCAGTCCCCCAGTAAAGCACAGTAAAATCATTCCCTGCATTTTTTGCTAAGCCAACTAGACTGCCCTTTTAAGGCTTCCACCATCTGACTTTGAGCCCTCAGTTTTCTACAGTTCTTTTCTGCTGTATTCTGCAGAATTCTGCAGTTGGCTTCAGCACCAAAAGCACTGTACAGATCAGGTCCTAGCTCTGCAGAAGAGGTAGCACAGACCTTGCACAGTGATCTCAGTGCCTGGGGCCCCCCATTTCCCAAGCTGCAACCCTGCACCCTTGCCCAGGGGCCACCTCCCTGCACCGTCTGTTCCCCACCGCAGTTCAGCAGCCATGCATGCCCAGAGCTGCGTCAGCCTGGGTGATCTTGAGCAGTTTGACTTCTGACTCCCTCCTGGGTTTGATCATGGGCCATTGAAGGGGTGGCTTGAGCAGGGGGCCCAGTACATTTTACGCTGCACAAGCCTCTCGCTGGCCCTGGGCCTCACAGCAGGTAGAGCTTCTTTTGAAACACCTCGTTGCAGTGGGCGACCCTGCAGAGGCAGCTCTCCTTGTCAGCACTCCAGCAATGTGGGAGCCACCCCGGCCTGGAGAGGAGGATGATTCATGGGGGAAACGGGTGCAGCAGGTCAGGGAGAGACCTGAGTCTGGGAGGAGCATCTGGAAGCACAGAAAGCGCCTTCGCCCCAAGGCTGCGATGGGGCACCAGGTGGAACCGAGCAGTTCATCAGTGACGTGCAGCAGAACGGCCTCTGCTCTCTCCTCTCCCCACAGCTCATGGTCTCACCGGGAGGTTTTTCTGAGGTAGGACGGTAAGTCTGAATCACTCCAGCAGGGAGTAAAGCTGAAACCAACTCTCTTGTGTCCTGGGTGAATATTTCCTTGCCGAACTGCTGGATGCAAAGGGACCCCTCCAGCTGCCTCTCAAAAGCAAATCAAACCTCCTTGTTCAGCTTTTGTAAGGGGCAGCTGGGGCATCTGACTGCCTGAGAGACCAGGGCACTGACTAATGCTGAATCAGGCACCAGACCCCACCAGACACCCTGGCTTTTGGCTACTCCAGGCGGTCGGGAGCTCGCTCTGGATGTGCATGTTTCCCCCTTGAGGTGCCGCAGGCTCCCCGGCATGGCAGAGGGAGCGGGAGGTTTGTCAGCTGTTTTTACCAGCACTGGGCATGGGTTTCCCCACTGCCCACCCAGGAGCGAGGTGTGGGTGCACAGAAGTGTGTTCATGTTGAAGGAAATTGTGCACGGTGTCTGGATACCCCAGTCACACGCTACCCAACTGAGCAGGGTCGCCTGGCCTGCTGGTGCTCTTGCAGCACCTGCCGTTTGAATTGAGCGTCCCGAGGCTTTTCTTGGTTTCCGTGATGATTTGAAATGAGCAGATCGGTAATTTCACCTCAATTAACCTGAGGCAATTTGTGGTGGAATCCTTCATAAAAAAAAAAAAAAAAAAAAAGCTGCTTTGTGCAGCGAAGCCTTTGCAAATAAAAGCCCATGATGGAGCACTTTGAATGTGATTACAGTGACTCATATTTTTAATGGCTTTTTTTTTTTTATCTTAAAAGTGGCTGCTTTCCAAACAAAACTCTACGAGGCCTCGTATAACAAACAAGGGTTACTGTTCTTTTCCACACATAACATGAGAAATCCCCTCGAGGGGAGCCGAGCGAGCTGCAGGCCATCTGCCGCCGTCTGGCCGGCTGCGCAGGCCTCGCGGCCTGGCCGCTGCGCCTGCCACGCGGTGAAAGGAACCACCTGCTCCGTGCGGGGCCGCCCCGGCCTCTCACAGCCATCCTCCCAGGGCGAAACCCATCCACCCGCAGGCAGCGGGTGACAGCCCTGGCGAGTCTTCGTGGCTACGTTTACTCATACGCCGTTCGTTGTTCGCTAAAGCAAAGAAACGCTTTGCTGTGTGTTGTGCTGCCCCCTTCAACTGTGAGTGACCAAAGCTGCGTTTTGGAAGCAAAGAGGTTCCTTGGGAAGTGAAGGAGAAGGAGGGAGAGGCGGTTTGTGTGGCAGCTTTGCCTGGGAGGGCGGCTTGATGTCACCCCCACCGTGCCCTCGTTGATGGTGCAGCCGTCAGGCCAAGCTGTGCCTTTCACCACACTTGCATGAAACCCTGAGGAGAAATTGCAGGAGTCCCAGACGTGACGTTATCAGATGGGGTTGGCCAAACTGCCCCGGCCCCCACTAAACCTGGGAGGCCCTTTGGCACCTGGCAGCCCCTGGGCTCTGTAGGGCTCGCTAGTGCCCTGGTACATTCAGGTTATGTGCCTGTTGCCTCTCTGGTGGTCAAAACCTTTGCATGAGGTTGAAGACGCCACGTGTCAGTCAGTCGGGTTTTCTCTGTCTTTCCACCCAGCAGATAGTTTTGCAGTGGGAGGGCATCACTGAGGGCATCAGTTGGGAGACACTTCCAACTTGCAGCAGCAATAAGTGTCCAGCAGACGTAAAGTGGCCTCAGCCACTGCAGGTAACTTATATACAGACCTTGGTGGCCAAAGGCTGTGGTGTCCCTATTTGGCATGTGCCAGTGGTGGTTTGGAAACGGTTTAAAACGCATCCCCAGGCCAGCATGATGGTTTCCTGACAAGCTACAACCCTCTCTGCAGCCCCTCCAAAATGAATGAGCTCACCCTTGCATGGAAATAAAAATAATTCTTTCCTCCTACATAAAAAAATAATAAATTCAGTGCTGTTGTTTTGTTAAGAAATAAACAGTTTCTGTTAACGTTTTTCTTTGAAGAAGTTAAACCATATTGACAGACCTACTGATTATAAATAACCGTCAGCAGCAGCAGCCTGAGGTGTCTGCCTCATATGGAAAATTTCAGCTCAGATGGTAGAAGTCTGGCAGAGTTTTATGATCAACTCAGAACAGGATCTTACAATAGAAAAGCAAATGGAACTGCAAGCTGTGCCTGCGATCAGGTCACCCGCCTGCCTGGAACACTGTCACCTGCGGAGAAGTGTCATTGTGTGTCTGGTTACCTGGGTCCTTGTGTGGCTTTTGGCTAGACCGGATTAGTGTCTCGCTTTCACATGTCCATTAGCACTATGCCACTCTGTGCTCCGGCTGCCTTTTTTTTCTCTTTATTTGCTGGAGACTGCAAGTTGTGCAACGTGCAGTAAATGTCATTAGGAGCTGAGAAAATACTTCCCAGCTATGCATAAATAATGCTTCTAACATAAAATAAAATCATAGCTTTAAAATGTGTCATCATTAATCATTGGCCAGAATGAAATCATGTTTCAAAAATGCATCGTGTGGTTGGCCAAAACTCAAGCTTATGTTAATTTGTTTTGTTACACTAAATGGTGGCTTTAATGTACCAAGCCTTTAGCAGAGCTAGTTAAGATGGCACAAAATAAGGCAATTAATGCAACTCACGCTGTAGTGAAGCATTGTTTGAGACGATAGAAACCTGCAAAAACACAGCTGTGCTAAAACATGGTAGGATGGGTTTTTATAGTTCAAGAGCAAACATTAGTGTTCCCAAATTGCAGAAGCCCCAGGGAGTATCCAAGCTGCTGTGGTTTCCATCGGCTGCCTAGGAACCAACCCTTAAAGCATGGGGTTACTGGGAGGCATTCAGCCCCAGCTATGGGCAGAGCTACGAAGATGCAGGACTGACTTCTCCACGCATTTGTGTTGTGTCATCTTTTGCTTGGATCCTCTCCCTGAAGTATTTCACATCAGCTTCATCTGCAGCATTTGGTGAGTGCTGGGTAGGGCCTGCGGTGTGTATGTAGTACAAGCAATTCCCTAAGATAAAGAGCAGTATTAGCACAAGAATAAATAGGTTTATATTTACCATAAAAACGTATCTGGAATTAGAAAGCTTCCAGCCGTTGGTGGAAGCAAGCTTTGGAAAAATGTTTCCATGTGTTTTCTAAGAAACCTAAATAATTTTAAGATGGAGCTTGCAAAATGTATGATCTGTTTGTGCACTAGCACAGGAGTCTCTGGCTGTGGAGGTCTCTCTCAGTCTTCTGTGCTGCAGCCTGATTTAGCTGCTATGCTCAGCCTTGGCTTCTTGTCACTGCAAGCTGGAATGTAAACTGTGCACACCAGGAAGCAGCCCCTCACCGTATAGCGGAGGAAGGGAGGAGGAACGGAAACACCTTGCATTGGAGGCAAAGTATCTGAGTATCCCAGGAGCAATGTTTATACTGGAAAAGTCAATACAAATAACAGGAACTCAGGCAGCATCTGATATGGTGTCCGGGAGACACAAGGAGTGGAGGAAAACAATATAAAGCTGCTGCTTTTTATTGCTATCATTGCCACAGCTAGTGTGCTTCATTCATGAATATTGAGTAGGTGGTGGAAGATGGAAGCTGCCTTGTGCAGCAACATCCATAGGCTCTGGAGAGCCCAGGGGATTCAAGAGGCAGATACTTCGTGTCTTCCACAACAACTAAAATAGTGGACACGTTTCTCTGAAGATGTATTTCTACATAATTCTTAGTCTGAAGATCCCTGAGCATTTTGGAGAAACAAGCTACAGGCGCTATCTCAATGCAAGAGTTTTCATGAATAATCAGTTAAAAATTAGGCCACCCTGTGAAAGTTGTGACAACACCTACAGGTGCAATCTCAATGCAAGAGTTTTCATGAATTATCAGTTAAAAATTAGGCCATCCCTTGAAAGCTGTGACAACATGTATATGAGTTTGGGTATTTTGGAGGACGGGGGAAGTCACAGAGTTGTTTTTTTTTTAGAGTCATCTCACAACCTGAAATGTTTCAGACCGTGGAGGGTCCCTGGAGCCCGAGCTGAGAAGCACTGTCCTGAGAACACTTGCACAAAATGACATTACAGGGCAGCCCTGTGAGGATAGTTCCACAAGCTCACGGGGACTGCTCCGAGAGCTGGGTGCTGACGAAAACTCTCCATTGTTATTCTTGAGCTTACAGCTAAGGAGAAAATAGTGCTCTAACTCTTTCACTCCTAGCAAAAAAAATGTTTAAAACATAATGCAAGTGAAACCCGGACTGTTCATCTCCAAGCATTTGTGGAAAATTTGAGATGTAAAAGCCTACAATAAAATACCCTGGGAAACCAAGGGTAGAATCCGAGACGTAAATACAGAGGCCCTTAGTTCTGACGGATTTCAGAGAGTAAATTCAGGACCCTTAGTTCTAGCTGATTTCACTGATG
Source organism: Tinamus guttatus (assembly GCF_059628265.1). Taxonomy (NCBI): domain Eukaryota; kingdom Metazoa; phylum Chordata; class Aves; order Tinamiformes; family Tinamidae; genus Tinamus; species Tinamus guttatus. Next base: position 2,257,149 of record NW_028289044.1, read on the forward strand.
GATCAAAGCTTGCAGGAATCGAGAGGAAATAACATTTTTATGAAAAGTTGCATCAATAGCTACCAGGATAAGAGCATCCTGTGAAGAAAGCTGGGTGGGCTGCAGCTGATACAGCCAGCAAAAGGCACAGGCCTTTAAAAAGAGCCAGGTGGTTCTTTGAGCTTCCTTCATTTTCTGGGCTGAGGAGCAGCATTTTAAAAGCCTGGGAGTATATTCTCAGTGAATGAGAGGTGCCTCAGACGAAAGACATAAAACAACAGTCTGACAACAGTCTGACTAGATCCCGTCCTTCCCCCACCAGCTTCCTTTTGAATAGTAATAACATATAAATATTGAGGAGTCTGTTTTCAGTACTCACACTGGTGTTTTTCTGCTCCTCTTGAGCTGTGCTTAAAAAAGATATCTCTTTTCCCCTTGTCAATAAGAAAGCAATTAAATAATGGCTATTTGAAAAATACTGGCATTAGCTCTGAAAATGGATAATGCAAAAGATACTAAAGAACAAAACAGAAACAAATTAAAATTTTGTTACAGTCAGCTATAACTCTGAAGATAACTAAACTCCTCTAAGTGAAGAGCACATTTATCATTGCGAATGTCAAAATTTCCAATGACTTTCCAAGCATTAAGTCTCTTAAAGTCAACCATCAACACCCACGTGGCTTAGGAGTCCGCACAGCAAAGTGAATAATAAAATCAGTAGGTGTAGTAATCATTGCTGTTCTCTCTTGTTATCACTTTCCTCCTCAATATAAATGTGTGTGTGTGTAAAATAGGGAGAAATATAGCAGAAAGCTGGTCTTGCTTGTCTCTGCGTATATCATACGTCGATGTCTCAAAAATGCATCATTCTGAAAAACAGAGGATCCCTCCTTCTCCCCACCATACCAACACTGCTGTACCTCCCTATGGGCAGAACTCTTTTTCCCTGCCTAAGTCAGTCATCACTCAAAACATTTTGAGACCAAAATGTGCTTGAATTTGTATTTGGAGTAAGCGTTTTTACAACAGAGTATTTTGCTTTTATAAAGTTGTTTGGAAAAAAAAAGAAGAAAAAAAAGAATTGTAATTAGGAATTTTTTTTTTTGAGCACGGAGTTTATTTTTTCTTGATAATGATATACAATAAACCCCTAATAGCTGCTTCTTTATGGGCCAGATCTTCAAGAAAAACAGACTGACAACACAAGAGGAAGAGTGAACAAACAGGCCCGGTCAAGGAAGACTTCCCCAAGATAATTAAAAACATCTCACATCAGCACTGTCGCCAGTAAGACAGATTTCAAAATGTTTATCTTATAGCTAAAATACAGGTCCCAAGCGTGAGTTGGCACAGCAGCTGGAAGACAGTGGGCATCAGTGAGGTGCCCGGAGGCTGCGGCTACCACACGTAGGTGGGACACGCTGGACACGGCCTGAACAGGGGCTGCACACAGGGGACCCCACCTCAGCGCAGCACGAGGTCCTTCCTGCAGGGAGATGGGGTTTGAATGCAAGAGGACATGTGGGAGCGAGTGAGAGATGGGACAGGAATGGGTTCCTGAGGAGCAGGAGGAGGCAGGAGGAGGGTGTGGAGCTACCACAGCAGCAGCGTCGCTTGCAGAGTGCTGAGGTGGCCATGGTGGCCCAGGGTAGGCGTCCTGGTTTAAAGCTGCAGATCCTTTGGGAACTCGTGATGGGTTACTGGGGAGCGTGAGCAAGCTGTTCGCAGATTCGTTATGTGTGGGAGCACCTACTCCCATGAAGGCCATGACTTCCTGCCTTGCTGCCACTTTGAAGGGACGCCCACCTTCATTCATCTGTATTCAGCTTCAGGTCCTAGAGAGAGAGATGGGTTCCTCGGGTCCCAGAGGGGTATCCTCTAGCAGCCCGCCTCAGAGGAAGTCTCCCATGACCTCCCTCCCCCACCTTTAGCATCCATTTGTTTTCCCATCTGCTCCCTCCCTCCCTCCTCGTGCAGCCGACCACCGTGCAGCAGCTCTGCACAGGCTACTGGCTCCCCTCTGCCCTCCTGGGATCTCCCACCCACGGACCTTTCCAGCTCTCCAAGGGCTCCTCGTTCTGCTTTGCAGCAGAACTGCTGCCTCTTACCTCAGGACTAGCGCATTTCAGGCAACTCCCCCCTCCATTAGAGGTTGCAGCTCAACCGCGTTCCCTCCTACTTCTGCAGGAAGCTCTCGCCTGTCTCACAGCTCCTTGACAAATTGCTCCAGCCTCCCACCCACTCGCTGTCGGCCTCCTCTCTGCCCCACCATATAATCTGTCACTCAGAATTTGTCAGCTTCCTCCCCAGCAGCTCCTTACCTTGCATGGTGTGTCTGCAGAGCTCCTCTCCTGCAGCTGTGCCCATCGCTGGAATATGCCTTTCCTCACCAACAGGGCCTTCTCCTGATGTTGCCTCTTTTCACGCAAGTTATTTGGGCAACAGGTTGTATAAAAAGCCAGAGTGAGAACAGAGGTCGAGGTAGGGAAATGGCTTTGATTATAGCCTCACTTTCAGTCACTGACTTTATGAAACCATCGCCTCTTGATTCCAGATTTCCAGGCAATGCAGCTGCTTGGGACTGTGTGGTTTTGTTTGTTTTGGAACATTTCATTAAAAAGAAGAAAGGAAGCAAAGTTCAGCCATTACTGAGTCAGTAGGAAGTAAAAATAAAAAGGCCTTTCCTCATTATGAAAATATATGTAGGCCTTTTCCCTCTTTTCCCTCCCCCCTACCCCAAACAGGACTTCAAAAGCAAAAGGCAGTCTCAAACATTGACGTTTGCTATGAAAATGTGCTCAGTATTGTGCGGGGCCAGGTCCTGGAGGAAATTTTTGTTGTTGACTTGACAGTTACAAGGATTTGGAAATCAAGTAATGAGCACGGGCAGTAGAGTGTTACTGTTTCACTAACTCATTAAAGCTGCACCTGGAGCGTTTATGTGCAGAAAACTCAGCCATGTGCAGAACTGCCGTCTCCAGAAATGGCCTGAGGAAGCCAAGGATCTGGAAACTAGTACAAATCCCATGGCTGGGGTAAACTTGCGGATTTCACAACTGTACAGTAGTGCTCTCCTCCATAAGTTTCTCCTGCAGAGTGTGGTCAGCAGCTCACCATACCTGAGGGCTTCTCTGGAGCTTGGGGCCAACTCCTGCTCAAAGCGTCAGTTCCTCTGCTAGTGCAGTTTGCAAACTCTGTTGGGTCACAAAAAATGACTTGTGCTCATGTGCATAATATAAACATTTTGAACTTCTAATTAGCCAAAACAGTCACACCAGAATTATGGCTTTGAAGACTTTTCAGAGCATGAGGGAATTATGGGGACAACAAACAACACAAAAGCACAGTAAATGCTCACCATTATTACTCTTCAGAGACACCTGCTCAGCAGAGTGACATCTTGGGGCAGGGATCATCCTTTATTTGCACTTTTTCTCTTAGCTAAGCTCAAGTGCATAGTATCGCTTCTAGCAAATACATGACCTGTTCTAATTTCCATACTTGCTACTAAATGGCTTGGTTGAGCCAGGAGATATCAAAGCCCTGATCTCTTGCATGGCCTCCAAGACCTATTCATGACACATTTGCTGTATCAGTAAGAGCATCCAAAGGGAAAAGGTTAAAAGATCTTACTTGGAAAAGAAAATCATTAAGAAAAAGTTTCAGATGCAGCAAAAAGAGCTTCATCAGCTTGGAATCACCTGTTGTATATCCTCCAACAATAAAGGCCTAGTAAATTTATAAAAGACATGCAATCTTGGATAACACCGGTGATGTACCCAGACCATTATCCTGTCTCTGGCCATAACCAGGTGTGTCAGAGCAAAGGGCAGACTCTCCTGCAGCCTGCAGTTACAGAGCGCTCTGCGGGTCAGGAGAAAGTGTCCTTATCAGGAGCTGAGGCTTCTAGAAGAAGGCAGGGTTGTGTCATAAAAGAGAGTTTTATGATCATAAAAGAAGATTTGGTGCCACCAAATCATAAGGGTAAACATCAGGGCAATGTCTCTATGTGCCTACGTGCTTGCTACCGACACAAGAATACTCCATTAAAACAGCACTTAAGCCTGCAGAGGCTCAACACATAAATCACTTTGCACACGCCTGAAGTTTTGAGGCTACCTAGTCTATTGCGTGATTAGCAACTAAGCCTTAAGCAGATTTTCTGTGGCTACAGAAGTTCTGTAGCATTTACTGTCCCTGACAGAGCAAAACACAAACGTGAAGCTGATAATGTGAGCAGGATGCATGAAGTCTATAGTAATACAGGAAGAGGCAAAAATGTATGGTGGCAAGTAGTGGGGAAAAGGTCATGAGAAAAAAATGATGGAAGCAAATTGTATTAGCAGAAAAACAGGGCATGACCCTACCATTTGGCAAAGTTACAGAAATCTTAACCTTTGGAAATGCTATTAGTTCATTGCTGCTGGAAAGTTGGCTAGAAATGCAACACTCAGGACTGACTCAATTCTAGGGTTTCTGCTGCGCTAAGCAGAGTAGCACACGAACACACCTCCCCTCTCAGAGGCACGCTCCTAATCAACAGTTACTAAATACTGTGTTATTCCTAATATTTTGCTGCCCTAGGCAACCAATCACTGGTTCTGCACTGCATGACACAGCCTGGAAGAACCAGAGAGCCTAGAATCAATTTGCTACTCCAGTTGAGTTCGGTTTTATGATCTTAATACTTGTCTTTTGGGGAAGGAACAAAACATTCACTGTTCCCAGGATATGCAATGCTACTGGGAAGCCATAAATTTTAATTCCGTGCTTTATTTCTCTCATGAAGTGATGTTCATGTATGTACTGTCACAGTTGCAGGTTTCTTCCTTTTTTGATTTTTTTTTCAGTTGCTTATCCATGAAGCAGGAATACACGCAGAAGCATGACAGCTTTTGTTTCCATCAGTTACTGATGTTGGAGTGAGAGTTTTTGTCTGATTTATTTGGACCAGGAATTGTTCCACATGAGCTCTTTAGCTTTTTATTTTTATTTGTTTATTTTTTTTTCTAGATGAGCTGGCACTCCTCGTTGCTCCTGGCTCGCTCTCCAAGCGCTGCCAGTTTTCTTCCTTCAGCATCCAGCTCGAATGTGAAGTGGCAGGGAGTGGAGATTAATGGTTTTGCTCATTAGTGGAAAGGAATCTATTCAGAATTCATGTTTGTGCCTAGAAGAGATTTCAGAGAAAAGCCTACCCTAGAAACTTATCCAGAGGTATTCAAAGGCTTGAGAGGGGTATCCAGCCAGATGTAATGGAAACTTCATTAACTTAAAAATTAAAATATTTTGCATAAAGTATTTTATTAGGGAAATAAAATCCTTCAGAGTTTTCTGTAGGACAATTTGCTTGATATTTGTGGGGAAACTACCCTGATGCCAAAAGGGCCAGAGAAAATGGCTGTCTTTCATTTCCCATGTATTTTCCACGTGAAGAAACCCGATTCTAACAAAACCTTAATGTACATCTAGAATGGGATCCAGCCAATCAAAGGGTGCCTACTCTGGTCTATAGAGAAGGTAGAAAGCAAGATTTTTTTTTTAGATGATCATAATCAAAGTTCAGTGGGGATTCTCTTACGGGTTTTCTTTAATGATCTATTTTGGAACAAAGGTATGTCCTGTATGTGAGGTCAAAAAGCATGTTTAGCTCCTGTTTTAGATGGGAAGTCAAGCTCCAGACAGGAGATTGGCTGAAGCTCATATTTTTTTGTAAAGATTCCCTGGCCTTAACATTTTGGTGATTGTAAAGGAGGAAATAGATACTAATTACCCCCCTCTCTCCCCATCTACATTCCCATAAACTTATGTTCATTCTTGAAAACATGTAAATTAATTTTACAAATACCTCTGGATGAGACTCAGTTTTCAATGGTCATCAGTTTTATGACCTTGCAGAGAAAAGTTACTTCTCTTGCTTCTCAGTAAACTCTAAAATCCAGCTAACAGTGGAATTCAGGGCTTTGAACAGTGAAATGGAAGTTACTATTTTTGGAAGAGTTTTTTGTTCCTATCCCTGAAGATCACATGAAACCTGGCTACTGTCCTGAGACTTCTAGCCCAAATTTTTGTCTTTGTAGTCCCTGTAGTTAATCAAGCAGTCTGGGATCTTGTCTGTAGAAAACATTTGGAGAAAAATAAATTCATACGATTATTTTCTGCATATTTTTGATAGCGACTTGGCCAGACTAGCAGTGTTCCTCCTTGTACTGTGGAACAGTATTCTTGCAGTTTTTGGTGGCTTAACTTTTACAAAAGAAAGGCTGGATTAAGAAATATACAATATTTCAAAATGAAGATTGACATTTACTCTGAGTGGAATGGAATTTAAAACACAAATATAGCATAAGTGCAGCTTTATTCTCTCCTGTGGTCTGCTACTACATTTTAATAGGAAATACATCAAAAAGTAAACAATTCCACACAAAAACAAATGGTAAGGGCCCAGAGTGCAAAGCCAAGCAGGGAAAAGCAGTGGAGAAGGTAGAGGAGATACTTAGTCAAAACCAGAGGAGGGTCTGAGGACTGGAACCTTCCACACACCGAGGTCCTCTTTGAGCCACATGCTGATGTTTTGAAATGCTCAGGTCTTAGAAAATGAGCATTTTAAATACAGAAAGAGAGCTGTAATTTGAAATATCTACTAATGCTAGGCACACATTATACTTCTCTCTTCATATTATTGGATGTATTTTAATGTGCAGTCTGAGTTATATGAAATAATCCCAAGCCTATAGCTTTTACAATTAAAAAAAAAGGGACTTTAACACTGTGTGAAATTAGCTAGAAAGAAATCAAAACAGATAGCAAATGAATCACAGCTTCCATTTATGCAGAACCCTCCAAGAACCAGATTTACTGCTGACCCATAGAAACAGCTAAAGCCCGTGTCAGTCCTGGTCCACATGCTAGGCTCCTCGCTATCCTATATGATCACGGAGCTTGGAAAGAATTCCACATGGGAACTGAATCCACCTCTTTATCTCTGGAAGGGATGTCTCAGGTATTTGAAGCAGGACAGCAAACAGTACTAGTAGTATCTTTGTGCCTTGTTTAAGAATGTAAATGTTGGAACATCTTCCCCAAACATTATCTCACTATGATATTTTAGTGTTTTAAGGCTCCATACAATAGCTAAGCATCTCCCAGCACCTCTGCTTTTCTGATGGGATCTGCAACATTATTCACAGTGCACCCACAGGCTGCAGTAATGCACTCCATTAGTGAAAAGGAACAGAACCTGAGGCATTTTTCACAAGATAAGTAAGGCACACTATTCAAATTCTCCTTCTGAATAAAGAGAAAAGTCCAGTTTTGAGTGATAAAGCTCAAAGTAAAATTAAAAACATGTCTGGTCTTCTGGTCTGGATTTTTATTTTAAAACTGCAGTAGTCCACGCGCAGGATCAGCGTAGTAGCTACCTGTAGCAATGCTTATTCCTAGGTTTACACCAGTGTGTTGCCTCATGAAAACAAGTTGACTGCATATGATGTGAGAATTAAGCCTTCAGGCAGGCACTTGCAATTTTGGTGACGTTTCTGGTTTTATTGGACAGCTCTAATGGACCTTTTAATTTTTCCCTCCTCTTTTCTCTCCTCTGAGATGAACCCAGACTGCCTGGATCAGGATTTCTGAGCTGTCTGTTGCGCTCACTTCCTTCTCCAACATCAAAGGGTGCAGAGCTTCAGCAGCAGCACAGGAAGGAAGGGTTTCCACAGCCTTCAAAGAAAGGCTGCTTTCACTTTGCTCCGCAAGAAATTCCTGCAAAGGTTGTCGTATTTGGCTCAAGTACCTGTCACAGCTCGTGACAGCTAAATGTGAATGTACCATCAGGAGACTGGGAGGTACAGGCTACACATTGCCCTAGGAACCCGTGTCCTGAGCTGAAGTCTGATGATGATGAAGTCTGTGGCCCTTCAGGGGCCATTGAAACGTACAGACCCGGAGTTAGTTTTGAAGCTGCTTCATTGTGATTTCTAGAAGCCTAAAAGTAAGCTCTAAAAGTGATTAAGAAACTTACTCTTTTTCTTTCTTTCTTTCTTTCTTCCTTTAAGAGTTCAGTGTTTAAGAATCATTAGCACACGGAAATAGAGTAGCTCAGGGGAAGTCTTAAAAAGACTAATAGAAACTACAGATATTTTAAAACTTTCTGTGGATGACTTCTTTCAGTGCACTAATGCTTATTTTCATCTGCTTCCCTTTGAAAAAAATCTGGCTATAGTTTTTAGCTAATCTGATACATTTTTGTGATATCATTTGGAACCCCTTGATATATCTGCCAACTAATTTACAAGAATTATTGCATTGTAAAAATATTCAGAAAACCTGGATGCAATTGATTTTCTGACAAAATGTCTTACAGGACAATAAATGATCTATGGTTAACCCTTAAAATTCTACTGCCCTGTATCAAAACCACTTCCACGCACATCTTTAAATAGACCAAAAAATCACCATATTAAGCAATAGCCAATTTGGGAGGCGTATTTTTGATTACAGATTTACAATTTCTTTCTCTGCATATGCATTCTGGCGTTTCTGAGTGTGCCAAGGAGCAGTACCAAACTAATACCACCATACGTGGTCTCTGTTTCCCACCCAACCTGTTCAATGCCATTTAGCAACTGGCTTCGCACTTGGGTGAAACTGCCTCGGATGACACCTGTTACAGCTCAGGTAAGATTTTTCAGGAAGTTCATGCATGATATAATAAAGATAATCTCTCTTCCTGTGCAGAGGTATGTATTTATCATTGACTACCACAGTATGCAAGTAGCATGCATCACTAGAGCCACAGTTAAACAACTGCGGTCTCTTAAGTGGGGAGGAGGTTGTTTACTTTTGAGGTGGCATTCAAACACTTTTTAGAGCAATAAAGTTCTAAATGTCTCAGGTTTTGCTCTCCTAAGCTTGCTTTCACTCCTTGCTTTTGCCAAAAAGTTTTAAATAAAAGAAAAAAACCCCTTCCTGTTATTATGTAGTGTGTCAAAAGAAGAGAACTAGAAATTAGCAGAAGTCACATGTCAAAGCAAGCCCTGACTGATGGACAGGCTTGAGATGCATGAGGTTTCCTGCCCATCCTAACTTTCAAAACATTCTTCTTCAAAACCAAACAGAACAAAGGAAACTCTTTGGGGTAAGAAGCAGGGTGCTGAAAGAAGGACTGAGCTGAAAGAAACACTGTAATACCTTTTGTCTCAATTCAGTCAAGGTTCCTTCTTGAGATCAAATGAAAGACTGAATTACACCATCCTTTCTAGGAATTTCAACAAAACCTCACAAATTTGAGGTCATAAAGTGAAATCTGAGCTGCTCTCTTCGGGCTGCTTTTTCATTCTCTGCTTTATTTTTGCTTTTGCCCAGGCCATGTTTTTATCTCTCCGTAGCAACAATTCGCCTTGGCTGGGCAAGGCTGGCACCATAGCAGCACGGCTGAGAGCCATGACCAAAAGACTTCTAAAACGGGTCAAGAAAACTGCTGCTGGAACAAGCTTTCCAGGTCAGGGACTTCAAAAAACAAGAACAGCAATGAACTATGTAGGTGTTTCTCTACTACAGAAGAAACTGTCTTCAGCAAGAGAGTCAATACAGTAAACGAAAGCTGTATCTTGCCTATCCTGTTCTTTTGTCACCCATCTTCTCTGCAAACTGTCTTGCACTCATTAATCTTATTTTGTCCATGGACAAGCAGGCTCTGATTTTCAAAGCCACCACAAAATGGTTCCAGCATCTCTCATCTGTGCTTTCTTGGAGTTTTGATTATTCAGTGCTAATTTACTTGCTCTTGAAGGGATTTGACGATACCAGTGTTTGTAAAAAGAGTTTTAGTACAGCTGAATTTAATTTGCCATAGGTAAACCTCGGGTAATATGCAGATTTTTAACCTCTGAGAGGAGCATTTACAAGCATGGGACTCCTTTTTTTTTGCTTTTATTTTTGCATGCTGGATTTTTAGAAAGTAAAAGAAAGCTATTGCTTCCCTCAGCCTTAGCAGTTCTGTAACCTGCCTTTGGTAGATTACTGCCCCCAGCACGGCTCCTGCTAACGTCTGCACATGAATGAATCAGGTTTGACATGTCTGGCTCTTTCTACATTTAGGCCACTGAATAAAAACTGTCACACTGCATTTGCTCGTACGTGCGTGCCATGATCTCCCTGGGTTACACCTCCATCAAGTGGTCTGTCAGCCTGCCACCCATTTCCCCAGGTTCGTTTCAGCAACCTCAGATGCCTTTCTGCCAGGGAACGTTGGCCATTTCTTGTGCACTGCTAATCAAACCAATTGCCCCGCACCCATTTTGAACTTCCTTAATAACTATGCCAGGGTCTGGCACCTGTCCCACGTCAGCACATTCCACAGGTTAATCACCCCTCGCTGCAGCAGCCTCATATTCTGGACCCGCAGTGGTAAAATATGCCCATCTCCGAGGCACAAGAACCACAGTTTGTGAAGTCTTTTGGGCACTGCAGCCTGTCAAGCAGCGTGCAACTACCACATAAGTCATGGGTCAGGTTGGAAAATGATCCTTCCTCGGGTGGGTTTCGAGGACAGTCGTTATGCAGCTACGCTCAGGTAGCTGTATCTAGAGTCACACGATCAGTGCAGAAACAGCAGAGTTCTTCAGTGCCGGGGTGACGCCGGAATTGCCTTCTGTGCTTCAAACTGCTTCCCACAGCTCTTGCCAAGCTAGGGGGTTCAGGCTGGCATCCATTTTGTGAAAGTTTCCTGAAGAATGGCATGGAAGCCTAAGAACTTAGAAGCATTTTTTTTAGCGAGTTTGAGCTCGCTGGGACCCTGAAAACACTCACACACCAGAGCTCATGCAAGCCGACCCAGATGCTCTGCGGTAGTTAGTTAATGAAAGGGTCGTAACTGCCGTAAGATGCAGCCTAAGAACAGATGCGTGCCACAACTACACCTGACACAACAGGGAGAACACAGACACACTGCGCGGCTGACGCCCAGATAACAGCCTTAATTACCTACAGCTTGATTATCCTGTGTTGACACAGTTTTTATGACTAAGTCACCCTTGAGACACTGAGAATCTGGAAATCCTAACCACAGATAAAAACTTCCTTGCAGCTACAGAAAGTCACAGTATTTTTTTCTGACAAACTTTGGCTGAGAGTTTTGAGCACTTTTAACTTATCAGCCTTGCAGTGCATTTTACAAGGAGAGTGAAGTCTTCTGGCATAAATCACTGACTTAAAGGAAAACAACTGTGTAACAATATTACGAGATATACAGAACAGGATGCACTTGGATTCTAGTTTCTGTCCATTGGCTCACCAGAGAGAAGGATCATAAATCAGAGAGAGAGAATGGAAATCAAAGAAAAGTAACAGGAAGTGTCAAAATGAAAACCTGGCAGAAATTATGAAAAGGAGGAAAAGAAAAAAAAGACTCCAGATGTTTAAAAAAAAAACCCAAACCTGGGAAAGATTCAGTGAACAAAAGATGTACAAGCAGAAAAGAAACAAGAAGTGATAGCTTGGGTGGGGGTCTCCTCAACTTTCTTTATCACACGCACAGGTCTAGAGAAGCAAGAAAATCAGTATCTAAGAAGATGGGGGAGGTGAATGGGGAAAGAGCCACATAAAATCACCTCCTCTCCTTTCTTCCCATGAAGCAAAGCCCTGGAAACTCTGATCCTAGAAATATTTCGATTGAGCTCACAATTCAAAAGGTTCATTAAATCCAGGATTATTACCATGAGAGAACTTGATCACAGCAGCCAGATTGTAATGTTTAAGGGGTTCTTTATTTCCACATACCTACATGATGTAGTGTTCAAAGTCACATGGCGAGCATGTGAACGCGGGGCCTGCTCCGCTCCAAAGCTCTTTCCTGTGGGGCCATCTACCGGTCCCGCTTTCGCATGGCAAACGCTCCGCACAACCTGCTGCGTGAACCGGGGCAGAGCCAGGCCCCGGTTATTCCGGTAACGGCGGCTGCTCTATCAGCCGCGCCGAACGCCACGGATCCAGCAGCAGGTACGAGCAGCTCCTCACAGGGCCGCGTTGAAGAGGGAGGTTTCTCTGTAACCCGTCACGCGCCACACGATGCCGTAACAGTGACTGGCGCGCAGGGCCCCAGACTGCTCAGGACTTCTGTGCGTGGCGTATGAAATGCAAGCGCACACAAAATCCATCCAGCTGCACTCCCAAGCTCAAGAGGGAATTTATGGTTCTCTTTCAGGAAGAATTAAGAGGAAAATCCTAAAGGGTTCAGATGTAAATGAATCACAGAACCACAGACTGGTTGAGGTTGGAAGAGACCTCTAGAGATCATCTAGTCCAACCCCCCTGCTCCAGCAGGGACACCCAGAGCACGTGGCACAGGGTGGCATCCAGGTGGGATTTGAAGATCTCCAGAGAAGGAGACTCCACAACCTCTCTGGGCAGCCTGTGCCAGGGCTCTGTCACCCTCCCAGGAAAGAAGTTCTTCCTCACATGGGGATGGAACTGCCTGTGTTTCAGCTTGCACCCATTACCCCTTGTCCTGTCCTCGGTCACCATCGAGAAGAATGGGATTGATTTTTATATTAAAAAAAAAATCCAGCTCCATTCCCCACTTAGGCTTCCCTTCCAAATAGAGATGTTCTCCCTCCATTCCCTTATGTGTCATATTTAATCCAATGATGGTCTCAAATTCCAATAATTATAACATGAAGGTACTTAAAATCTTTCCTCCAGCAAAATAAATCAAGCAAAGAAATTCATGTTGTGGGCTGAAGTATTTTTTTCAAAAAAAAAATCAAATGCAGGAATAACTTTGCAAACCAATACTTTTGGAGACAGAGTCATTAAGTGATCCATATTTAATTTTTTAAAGAATTAAGCTCAATCAATAGGCTCCTGAATCAAGGATAGATAGATTACATGTTTATTTATACATGATCTGATACCACTGGTAACTTTACCAACTGGCATATATTTGCATCATACAGCTATTAAACTACAGCGTATTCTTGTACATCTCATTTTCAAGCTGCTTAAACTTTTAGCCATGCTTGAGTTAAGGCTTGCTCTTTTGTTAAAACAAAAACCCCAAACACCTTTTCACCTTCCACCCCAGAAATGATTTAAATGTTTTATGACCGTTTATGACAACATTCATAACCCAATACTACACAGTGAAAGAAAATCCTTCAGTCCTAGCACATGCCATAAAAAAATAAAGTCATGTTTTAAGTAAACAAAATACCCCCATTATTAACAGAAAATGTAAACAGACCTGCTGACTGCAATTTAAATGTGAAAGACTTACTGCCCTTGAAAAAACAGAATTTTCTCTCTTAGAGAGGGAAACTGATACACCTTCCAACTTAGAGCTTGAGTTGCTCCACTCCAGTATTTTGCAGCCAGACTACCTTTTATTGGCATTTCCTTTAAGCACAGATCTTTTCCACCAAACTAAGTTCCTTCTGCTTTCTACACTAGATTTGTCTACTTATCTCTATTCCAAATTAGCCACATATATTCAGATACAAGGAGCAGGCAAAAGATGTTTGCTGAATATACAGGCCCGAGTCACATGCACTTACAAGTAAACAATGACCTGCTAGGATACAATCCACCTGCCACCTGACCATAGGATTCCTAAAGGGAAAAGCACGATTTTTCTGCTTAAGTACTGTTAGAGCACGCAATGCTCTGAGATAAAAAAGAACAATATATCTCTTAGACAAAAACAAAGATCATAATGGACCTGTTGCTGTTAGAAATCCTTAGCACTGAAGACATCAAAAGTAATACTATGCCTGTCTATTCTTTAGTTATTTTCATGAGTAAAGTTTTCCAATTATTTAATATGCCTCAAGACTTCGTTGGAGGACAGAATCACCTCCTCAACTTTGGGACACATCAGGAGGGCTGCTGAGGACGGGAAACAGAGACTTTCTTTGGTATTTTTTGGCATTCTACTGCATTGCAATGATACTTACACCTCAATAGTAAGTCTCGCAAACCTGTACTGTAGGGATGCAGGAGTTCTCAACAAAACAAGCCCTTTCTTATCTGTGGGCTGGCTGTGTAACATATGAAGCAATCCTGTCACGCTAACAAAACCTAGTGCTTCTCCACAGCCCACAGCCAGGGAAAAATCCCCTCGAGTGACATATCCAAGGAGAGTCCTGGAGCAGTGGGAAGTAACATCTGGGAGAGGGTCTGCCCATAAACCAAGAATTAGATCTTTACGTTCCTCAGTTATTTCTTCATCTGAAACACCAGGAGGGTCACTTTCTAGATCCTTCACATTAGCCTTCTTCTTCTGCTGCTTTTTTAGTCTTTGTATCTTGTTCTTAAATATGTCACAATGTTTGGGTTCTTGAGGACCACAGAAGAGCTGGTCTTTGCTTAGATGCAGCAAATCTTCCTCTGTGGGGATGCAAATCATAGCATGTAATTCAGGGTTCCCCTTTCTCAAGAGAGACAAGCTGACCCACACCAGAGCCCTCGGATAGCTCAGCAAGATTGGCAGAATGGCACGTTCAGTCATTTCCTCCTGCCCCAGCCTGGAAACGAGGCGGACTCGACGATCCTTTCCAGAAGTGGGATAGCACCAGGCTGATAACTGCATTAGTAATTTCTCATTTCTATTATATATGTATGTATATGAAAAAAAAAAAAAAAAAGAGAGAGAAGAGAAGTTAGGAATATTTACTAATAGTACTAGAGAAATCCAGACCCCTGCATATCTACCAGGTCATGATTAAAAAGGCCCGGGACTTTCTGCATCCTTGCCAGCTAATGTTTTTATCACTCTTAGCATAAAAAAAAAGATAAGAATTCATATGCAGAGCTATTTTTTAGAAAAACAGATTACTTTTTTAAAGTACTTTTTTAAAGTTTTACTCACAAATGCACTAGAACCTTTAATGACCTCCATTCAGTCCAGAACTGCCTTTATTCCCTTTCCATGCTAACTACACAAAAATGAAAGTCCTGCATTCAGGCACTTCTCTTCAAGTGTTATTGCCCTCATGCATTGCACTGGAATGCAGAAGATTATCCATTTGCTCTATAGATGTTGTAAGCAGTGCAAGAACCATCTCTGATAATGTATTAGAAAAAAAAAAGAATGACAAAATATATGGAGAGTAACAGTTTTAAAATTACAGATATGAGTCTCTAGAGAACAGTCTAACTGCAAGCAGGCAGAATATGCCAACTGCCAGGAAATCCTAAACTCAGGAGTGTTATTTAAGAGTTACTAATTTCATCTAGCCACCAACCTCACTGTGGGAAGAAGAATGAAGGATTTCCACTCAAAAAGGAAGACTGATCCACAGCAAAACTTTCTAAATTTCACTTCACTACAGTTCAATTCAATCATTCTCTCATCTTAATACTTAAGGCCGAGTTCTTTCTTTCCCCAGCTCACAGAATAGTCAAGGTCAGAAGGAGCCTCTGGAGATCATCTAGTCCAACCCCCTGTTTGAGCAGCATCACTTGGAGCAGGTTGCCCAGGATTGTATCTGGTCAGTCTCCAAGGATGGAGACTCCACAACCACTCTGGGAAGCCTGTTCCAGTCTTTACAGTGAATAAGAGTTTTCTTGTGCTCAGAAAGGATTTCCTGCCTTTTAGTTTGTGCCCATTGCCTTTTGTCCTGTCACTGGGCACTACTGGGAAGAGTTTGGCCCCATCCTCTTGACACCCTCCTATCACATATTCATACACATCGGTAAGATCCCCCAAGCCTTCTCTTCTCCAGGCTAAATGCGTTTATTTCTGATAAAGAAATATCACCCCACATGCCCGTGTCATTTTGACATACCTGAGAACAATAAAGATACTCTTTTTCGTAGTTTCATCTCTCTCACCAAAGTCTTGGGTGTCTGCAACATCCTCTGTCATTATGGCACCTTCAGAGCTTATTTCCATGGCCTCTTCCACCTTGTCAGTCTCAGGTGAAGCTTCTTCGACCACTTCTGGTTTGGGGTCAGAAAGGCCTTGCCCTTCAGTTGAAGGGCTCTCAGTGTGTGGCAAGGAAGGACATACGAATTCCCCTGAAGCTTTCATTCTTTCTTCCCAGTTCTTTGTCAGCTGCCCCCAAGGACAGAGGAAAGGGGCCAGCGTGCCCAGCTTGACATAATTTGACCTTTTGGCAGGTGGACGTCTAAAAGACAAATGAAATAAGTAAGATTCAGCCCTTGGCTAACACTTTGGAAGGCATTTTGCCACTTTGAAAGGCTTTGCCACTTTGCCATGCCATGAACATTTTCCTTTTTCAAAAATAAGTACGCAGAGAGGAATTTAACTGGGCATTCACTTTGCAATCTCATCGAGAAAGAATTTTTATTATTTAGAACTTCTACTCTGGCACAATGCTGCTATATTTCTGGCCTCCATATCCTTTCAGCCATGCTGGATATTTCTATCTACTGTGATTTACACCACTGTCTTTTCCTCTAAACTTCTCCTACTTCTCCCTCCTAGCTGAAGGGAGCCTGACACCTGCTCATCCAAAGGATGCTTCCAGCTGTCAAGAGTTCCATGTTTATTAAACTGAAATACCTCTTTGCTCATTTTATTCTTTACTACTTCACATACACTTTAATATTCTGCCTTTGCCTGCTCTTACCTCCTCATTTGCTGCTAAGGGAGCTTGAAATAGTTTTATTTTATTGTGTTATGCAGCCTTTTTACAGCCTTATAATTGAGCATATCTCTGGGAATAGAAGGCTTAAGTTAATTTACACGCCTCGTTTAGCAGAACTTTTCTGTTATATACATATTGGTTTATTTTATTATACTAGGATTTAAAAAGACTAGTGAAAGATCTTCATAAAATAGAATTCTAAATGAGCACAACAGATAATCGAGAAAATATTTTAAGCAGTATCTATTATTGGTTTTCTAATCATCTATCCTGAATTTAATATTACCGTTTGAATTTTTCAAGAAGACTGTTTTCCAGTTCTTTGGCAAACTGGATTCCTGCAGGACAGTCTGGATAGTCATTTGGAGTATGAGGTGTCCTTTTATATTCAGAGTGTTTCAATCCCTCCTGCAAGCCACCGACCCGTACACCTCGATATATCTGTTATAAAAACAAAACCCAAAGACTGTGTTTATAATGATTTCAGGTTCTTAACTGAAACAAAGTATGAACACCCCTGAAGCTACTATCTTGCAAAATGGAGAGTCTATCCCTTTAACTTTCAAAAATCAACTTCACGTATGGCTTGCACAGTTCTGAACTTCATTTCCACAATAAAGAAATAAGTTTGTTATGCTATTTAATTCTGGAAAAAACTATAACAAAACTGAAGAGAATATCATAAATTGTGATTGTAAGTGTTGCCAGGAATATCATATTAATCTTACAAAGTCACTGTCCATTTATTTTTACTGTACAACAGAGATCATTGCAATTGTTCCTCACACACATTCAAAAGTTTAAGTTAGTTGCAGAAAGGCATTAAAAACAGCCATCTGAATATTCAAAGCAGAAGAGTCCAAAGAGTACCAGAGGAGTACTCAGCTTAACTTGAAGATTGTTATTTCAAACTCCCCCCAAAATCAAGCGCAACGAATCTGCAGACAGTGTAGAAGAGAGAGCCAAGCCGGAGGTGCACTAGCTATAGATACCAAAAGGTTTATCTTTAGTTTTAGAGACACCAAGAAGCACAAAAGCAAAGAGCCGTATATCATCAGCTTTCTCTCCTTACTCCCCCTCAACTGTTATTTCCACTTCAAACTTCCATGTCAGCAGAATTATATCCTACAGAAGATATTGAAAGCTACTGCTTATTTATTTTTAAGCTTTTAAGAAGCTCCTGTTAGGCCCCGGTTCATTCATCCTCTTTAAAGGGGGATTTTGATCCTGTGATTGTGAATCAATTGAACGATGTTAAGTACTCTCTCAAGTCCACGCTTCAAACCATGATACTACTTGTGGTTGCTTGCAGTATGCTCTGAAAGTCACTTACCAAAGGAATCCAGAAAGCCATGCCCCAGCCCTTTGGGATATAGATGTCCCAGCCACTCCCCCATCCTGGTCGATCTTCTCCAGCCATTTTCCCTGGGTGCTGCACCAACAGGACAGGAATCTTAGATTCAGAAGGACCCAAATCAAGCTGTGATCCAGGCACCAGTAATTGACTTCTCATTCGGTTTAAATCCTGAAAAAGAGAAGACATTTTCTGTAAGTTAGTAACCATTTTTTCATCTTCTAGATATCTTCCTGAGATACAGACATGAGGTGATCTTGTAACTGGAAAGGGTGAATTAGCTAGTATAAATTAGTATGCTACGTGTTCGAATTGACTTTCATTTGGGAATGAAAAATGCCTTTAAAAAAGGATTAAGCACCTTTCTTTTCTTTCTGTCTTATCACAGACCTTCAGGGAAGGCAAGTCCTGAAACACAAGGCAAAAATATAGAGCGTATACAAAGGAGGAAAAAAAAGTATTGCAACTTGATAAATATCAAGTAGTTTGGCCCAAGATCAGACAGAGTAGGTGCTTTCAAACAGTCTGTCCAAACACAGAGCAAATCGGATCTACAGCCAGGAACAGGGGAAGAACATTTTGTCATGACTCTATTTCATGTAAAGCACACTGTCCCAGATGCTTTAGTAATCACTATGGTAACAAATTAATAAAAATATCTTTGTGAAAAACAAAACAAAAACAGATCAACAGAATGCAATTTTACACGTCCCTTTTGTGTCAGCCATTCTAAGGTAAGCATTGTAGTTCACGACAGGATACAAAAGACCATCATGTGCATATAAACTCTGCCAACGAGTGCTTGCCCCAAGTGTAGTATTTTGGAAGTATCTGCTTTTTTTACCCTAAGGCAGACAGTTTGAAGGACCACACGTCTCATGTGCATCATGAGAATATTTAGAGATGTTTCTTTCTCTTTTTGATTACAGCACTGCTGAGAGCACTCATGGCTATATCACATTTTTGCCTATGCATTTGTGGGTTGCTTCTTTATTACCAGTTTGTTATGAAAAACATCAAGCTAAAGGGTTTCAAAACTAACAGCACATTTAGAGCTGTCAACAAATCACAGATATCAGCCAGAATGCCCACAGCACAGTTTGTTACAGTTGAGAGCCAGTTTCCTCTGCTAGGAATTTAGTTTTATCTCCATCAAATCTTTCATCAAGAGAATCCTCCTAACTAGGCCTGAGGACAGAGCTTCTCTTGATCACTTCATTCCCATCTGCTTCAAATGCGTCAAGGTAAGTCAGGAAAATCCAGTTACAAACCTTTTAGATATAAAAATCTAGTTATTTAGTCCTGCAAACAATCCAATAAAGCTTTATTTTTTTTAATGTGATTGAATCATGAACAATAGATATGCAAGAATACCACTACATTAGGAAATTACATGTCTCTGATTTACACAAGTGTTATGTTCTCACTAACCATTTTCCATGGCGATCCGCATTGTTATTTACCTGCTCTGAGATTTTATTTTCAGTGACGTTCTTACGGATGTCCTGGTCCCAAATAAAGCTGTGAGCACATTCTAAAGGTATACCTTCAAAGGTCAGTGTTCTAACTTTATCATAATCTACAAAAGAAAACAGCCTTTAAACACAGTTCACATTTTAATTTCTTAAGTATCAAATTACAAAAAAAAAAAAATCACCCAAATATCACAAGTCAAATATGCAGAGAACTAGGGAAAAACTATTTAAAAACTTAACAAGCATCACACCTTCTGGAATACCTTACTGTCTTAAAACATAAGATTTTTTTCAAATACAAAATACAAAATACAGTACCTGTTACTTTATTTCATAGAACTAACCTGCTGTTCTCTTATGAATAGACATTTCGTAGTACAAATTACAAGACCTTTGGGCAAAATAACTTACATCTTGAATATTTACACTTTTACTCTTCTGGTATTTGACCTTTCAAGGAAGTGAATGAAGCTCACTGCATTTTGTAAGAGTCAGAGCAACGTTACAAACCCTGAAACAAGTTTCCCTAGCAAACTTGTAAGAGAAGCAAACATAACTTTTAGAGAGCGTACACACAGGAAATGGTTCTAAATAAATCTGACCAGCATGCAACTACCTACTCAGCAATAGCTTCCCACTCCCTGCTCTTTTCAGGTTCCACACCCTGAGGAAGGCATTATACTTTGGTTATATTTGCACAGTCTAACGGTTGTGTGATTAGAAAATTGAAGAAGTAGGAAGTAGCTTATTTTAATACTCCAACATGGATTACTCTCCTAGAAATATCTCAGAAGTCAAACTTCTCTTCTTAACTACTCAAATAAGGAGACCCACAAAAGCAGAGGTAGCACAGGGAGTAGCTGTTGCAGAACTAGCTGCACAATTAGGTTAGGAACAGCAATCTCTGGAGGGTAACAGTAACTTTCTAACTGACACCTAACAACACCCCCTGAGGCAGAGTAGAGACTGTTAGTTAGACCAGAGTCCTCAGTTTCCTAGGTAGGGAAGTAACTACCCTCCCACAGGACGCCCCCATTGCACGTTTAATAGGTAGGCAGGAAATCATGAGCAATCCTGTAACTATTCCTATGCAGCATCAGATAGAGATTCTGGTGGGAACATGGAAAACAGCAGCCTCTTTCCTTGCGAAACCATTAAACTGTCCTATTCACTCCTTACCCTCTTGTAAGGCCGTCCATCCCTTTCCTGCTCCCTTACCACGATGTCCCTTTGATATTCTGCCACATGACAGCAATCCTCCTTCATCCTTCTATCTACTCCTATGTAGTAGTGCCCTGTTTGTGTAACAGCAACTCCTGCAGCAGGGCCTGAGTAGAAGCCATTTGCAGCTTACCTCTTCCCGTTAGCTGATCAAGGACCTTCTCCCTACTCTGAACAACAGTCAGAGAGGGCAGATGCAGTTTTAAGTTCATGAGGAGATCAAAACAAAACAAAAACAAACAAACAAACAAAAAGAACCAGAAAGTAATGCTACCTTTTCTGAATGTGGTTTAGAA
This sequence comes from Tinamus guttatus, assembly GCF_059628265.1. NCBI lineage: Eukaryota > Metazoa > Chordata > Aves > Tinamiformes > Tinamidae > Tinamus > Tinamus guttatus. Next base: position 2,278,081 of record NW_028289044.1, read on the forward strand.
GGCTTTTTTTCTTTTGTGCACATGCCAGTGAAGGGTATCACCAAAGCATAAAGACCTCAAAGATGGTCGTTTCTGGCCATCCACAGGAAAAAAGGGCATAGGTACCTTCTTCTTGACTTGCTATCTTACATCATCACCTCTTTACCATGGCCCTCCTTCCTGCGGGACAATCGGCTCTTGCAGTGGAAGGGAAGTTACTGCAGGAGGAGCAATCTGCAGTAAACTGCCCGGAAACCTTCTGCAGATCTTGCCATCTTGAGCACATCTTCCCAGACATGACAAGCAGAGTGAAGGAGGGGAATTACTTCTTGTGGTTGCTAACTCAATACCAGCTCAAATCGGTATCTGTAAACAAGTACTTATCTTACTTAGCAGGAGGGAACCAAAGCAGGAGTCACATGTGCAGCAACATTTTATATTGGAACATTTATCATTAAGCAGAACGAATTTAGCAGGAGAAAGGCTGTTCTAGACACAGAGCCTAGGAGGATATAAGAAAATCCAGGCAGGGAAAGAGTTGTACAGAGAAAAGAGAGTAACTGAAATTAGTGTGCAACCTGATTTAAGTGACAGATATTGTTCTATTTTAACATCTTGGAACAAGCTGCCAGGAAAATGAAGTATTTTAAAATCTCTGGAACCTTTCACTTGTCCTATTTACTACTGTTTGCTATCCAGCTGTTGTATTGCACATATTAGGTGAGACAGTGCATCCAGTCACCTAGCTGGAAATACCTGCATAGCTGTTCATATACTGACTCTCTTGTATACGCTCTTGCACACGTTTCAAGGACATTCAAATTCAACCTGCCTGAAGTGCTATATAAACTATTTTTAAAATGAAAGTTTCTGAAGTCATGCATGCACCCTTCACTTGCAAACATGCCTAATACCTCAGCTATCTGACAGGCTCCTCTTGCACTGCTCTTTTTTGCCCTGGAATTTCATCATTCAAAGATGATAAACATGAAAAAGCAGGTAGCTTTGAGGGAAAAATATACAGCACCCGGTACACTAAAGTGAAAAAAAAAAAAACTTCTGAGTAGCTTTTAGCACCTGGTTGGCCTTGCCAGGATTCGAACCTGGATCATCTGTATGGTCAGACAGAGGCTTCCACTGAGCACAAGACCAGCTTTGGTGCAAGTCCCTCCCTCACAATTGCTGTTCTTAAACCTACAGAACCTTCAAGCTGTTTCTGACCGGTGCTGTTGAAAGAGGAAAGAAAATTCCAAATTTGAATGCTACAGGGAAAGAGCCAGATAGAATCAGTGGAATATCACAGTAAATGATAACAGAGCTGTAGAAAAAATGGTATCCCTTGCCTGCGCCAGTTGGTGAGAGGCACAGCATAAGTGGGGCACTTTACCTTTGTATTTTTCAGGGTCAGGCATGGTTTTTGTCTTCTTCTTTGGCAAGTTGACACGAGGATCTCCAACAGTCAGGCCCAGTATTGTACCTGCTAGCATTTCTGCAGGTGAACTTATCCCTTAAAAAATACACAGATTGACACTGTGAAGAAACCACTAATAAAGCTTTGATGCTTTTCTGCACCACTGTCCTGCGCATTTTTGTCTGAAGGGATGCGACATGGCCAGAAAAGCAATCCACAGTACTCCGCATGTTTTGAAAACTCTCCAGTGCTTGTTAAATGCCCAGTAACAGAGACAGCAATAGCAGCTTAAGAGCTACTTCGTAGTAAGATTCATATAAGTGAAGTCATTCTCACAACTTAAGGACTATATTCATCCTTTGTATTTGACAAAACTCTTAGAAAACAAACTCCTCTCCTTTGAGAGAAAGTAAAACATGTTTTTACAAGTTTTTCCACATCTCCATCAAGTGCCTCACCTCAGATAGCTCAAGTACTGAGTGAATCTACCAGAGGCAGTTCCTTACCTGTTTCAGCGCTAGAAGGTGAAGAGATGATGTTAACTTTATGATACTTTATATATCTCTGCCAAATATACAACCATTTTGTAAGAGTAAAAATCTATAAAGCAATAAATAATACTTTCAATTCGGTGGAAGCCTACCATTTTACTTGTAGAGGTATTTTCTTACTTAAGGATGTGAATGGGAGACTATGAAAGTATATGTTGCACTGTATAGCTCTTCAGCATCTGAAATCTGAATCGATTAAGATTTTGGACTACACAGAGAATTACTATTGCTTTAAATAAATCAATCTAACAGTTCCTACATCTTTGACACACAACAGTAACTGCCCAACTATCTCCTCACTTGGATGATTTCTGATTAAGTAAAGAATAAGCATTTCCAAATTACAGCTAACTTGGCATGCCATTTTTTCCACCAGCAGATTTTAAGAGGATTTTCCCTTCCCTCCCTCCCATACCACCCACGCTCCCAAATACCTTCTAATAGCTCAAAAATAGCAGTTTGACGCTGATGAAGAGATACTTTTTCAGAGTCCTTGCAGCTTTCTACCCACCAGTTATTAAGTTCTGTCTCTGAATCCGCCATCTCCTGGAAAACAAAAAGAAGCATCTAGCTAAACTCAAGTGGTTATTTAGCATTTTCTATCAGTATGAATTCACTGCCAGTTGCCTTAATCACTATAGTCACTTCCCTCCTCTTCAAGTTTAAAAATATACTTTTCTTGATGCTTGAGCAGAAAGCGTATTTATTCCTATACTCTATTTTACAGTACCTCCCTATAAGCAAGGTTGGTTTAACCTGTGTTCCAACACAAACAAACAAACGCTACCCAAAACAACCTAAAATGCTTCCCAGGTCTGTAGTTAATGATTTCTTATAGAAAACCAGGGATTTCATGGCCTCCTCATGCTTGCTGCAAGAAACAAAGAAATATTAAAACCTGAGTGATGCTATCCGCCAAGAAATGGACAAAATACTAAATCCTGGAAAAAAATAAGTATTTGATTTACAACATGGAAGCTTTCTATAACATGTCTTGTCATCTAGAGTGCTCTAACTCATTGCTCAAGAAGTTGAACTTACAACTTGACAAAGAATGCAGGTTATTCGAGGCCTCTCCACCCAATACATCACTACTGCAAAAAATAAACAAAACAAAACAAAAACAAAACAAAACAAAAACAACTACTGAATTTGCACATTCTAGACACGTGCTTATTAAAATCACAGTAGTATCCAAACTGTTGACTTCCTTACTGTTTGTAGAGCAGCAGCTTTGAGGGTCTCTGCAAGGACCGAGTGTGATAACGGGCCAATCAGCCGGTATCTGAGAATCTCCATAGTTTGATCACTGAAACAGAGGGAATTTCCCCATTAGTGGCACCCACACAGTGCAGAACAGAGTACTGGGAAAGCAAGTCTGAACGCTGTCCAAGAGTCACCGCTCCTGATCCTGCTATGAACAAACCTGATCACAATGCCAGTAGCTGGCGAGGCCCAGGAGTAGGGCTGCAGTGGATCTCTAGTTCCATCACCGATTATTTTTTTCACTGGCACATCTTTTTCTCCCTCTTTATCTTCCTTCTTCCTTTTCTTGCCGAGGCTCACAGCAGTATCTGTTTGTTTTTCCTCTTGAATTAATGTTGCACATGGTTCAGGAATACAGATTTCTTCAGGCTCTGAACACTGAAAAATCGCCTTTAACTCACTCAGTATATCCTACGGATAAATGAAAAATTTGATAAGAGGATAAGCAGTGTACTGCAAATCTTAAGTAGAGTTTTAAGAATTATATACATCATTTTATTTTCCTGTGCAAACTTAAAGGAATAATCTTAATTTTGCTGTTCAGTGCATGAAAAAAATGGAGATCAAGGAACAAAATACCTGTTTGAGAGCTGGATGCATCCAGATCCATAACTGTCTGTTTTCAGACACATCCCTGGGTTTCCAAATAAATGTAACAGGGCCAAGCAAATCCTCAGGATAACGATCTGCCCGGTAAAGGTCCAGGGAACCCTGGAATCTTCCAGACAGACAAAAGTCCGTTCCGAATGTTAACCCTAAAGAAAAACATACTTATTGAAAATCAAAGTAGTCTCTTAAAAAAATACTGCCTGTTGGGACAGTACCAAATAAAGGATACATGCAGGATTTTTTTAAATAAACAATTGAAAAGTCTGATCCTGGTGTGAGACATATCAAATAGGTTTTCCAACGAAAATCACAACTGAATACCAACTCAGTTACAGTTATTCAGATTGGTTTCAGTAAGATATTTAAGAAAGAAAAACATGAGTCATACTTTAGTCTACTCAGAATCTTAACTTTACTTCAAAATAGTTAACTATTACCTGTGTCAGGACTGCACACTCGAGCAAGCTGCTTCAGAAGCTCATTCTCTTTACCCTTCAGCTCCAGACAACAATAATATGATAAATCCTGAAATAGCAGGATAGTGCTAAAGTCAGAATAACTCTTTAAAGTGAACCTGACAAAGAAGTACCAGATAGAGCTTAACGACTTTACAGCAAAGTAGTAACTTTTCAGGCATTATAATTTTAGTAAAAGAGGCATCGAGTAGTGATTTTTTTTAATTAAAATTGTGAGATATAAGCGGGCTTACAAGCATTTCTTATTCCAGGGCTAACTTGCCTCTCAAGCCAACAGACAAAAAAGGTCATGCAACAGAGTGTCTGTCTTCAGCAACATCCTACTCAGGAAGCTCATAGAGGGATCCACTGAATCTCTCAGCTTTAATTCAGCAAGATGTCATATTTCAGTCCAGCTTGCCATTCGAATATATAAGACTCCCTTAAAGGTTCATCTTATTCCCTCTGATGCTTCCCACCCTTGATTATAGTTATGGAATTACTCACTTCATACTTAGCTATTAACAGTTGATATAACAGCACTTCAAAGAGACAGAAATATTCATTATAACCAAACAGCCAATTATTCTTCCTTGGCAAAATAACAAAGAAAATAAATGCAAACGTGGTACCTGAAGAAGACAGTGCTTTGTCATGGCTCGGTAACAAGCCCTGTAGCACTTCTCTGTAGGTCTATCCGCTAAACAGTATCCCCATTTCTTTATCATGTGAAATCTCTTTGCATGCCAAATATGTGTTTCCAGCCATATATTCTTTCTTTGCCTGCGATTAAACTCTGCTACCAAGTTGATGTGGCGCCTTCTGGCTTTGCGGCATTTCGCTTTGGATTGTTCTTTTTTCTGATGCACAGTTTTCTCTGCCTGGGTTTAAAAGAGTAAAATGAAGCAAAACTCAGACTCAGAAACTTATATTGACAGAAGGGATTAACATATAGGAGGATACAGGAAATACCAGCATAGCTTGAGTTATACTGTATTCCGATATTAGTTATTTGTAAGTCTACCGCCTCATTTGAAGATAACTAACACTGAAAATTTTATATACACATGTGCATCATGGTTTGACTGGAACCTATAGATAAACATGCATAGAACCTATAGATAAATCTAGTTCCCCACATTGAGAAACTTACCAGTGAACAGTAAGATTTGCCACCTCCTGTTTGAACTTTTTATTCATCATCAAAACATCCTCCACACACAAAAAAACCCCATGACTTTAGGAACACCTGGAGATTAGAAGTCGTAAAGAAGCACTACAGACTCTTCATTCAGCTCTATTCTGCTCTGTTTAACAGACTCGCCTTTCACAAGAGGGACATTTAAAGGGAAGCATGCTGAATCTAGCTTCTGAATTTTCCAAGAGAATTATAGCCCAAGAAAAATCTTGGCATAATAAACATAACATTTGGTTGTTGTCCATCTTGTCAATGGTACAGTATTTGGCTACACCACCTTAACACTCCCATAACTTTATCAAAATCTAGGTTTGAAGTAAGTCCTTTATTAAATACACTAATCTTTTTAGAGACACCTGAACTGGGTGAACACAAGAAATGCAACATAGTTAACATGCTACCAACAACTAAAAACAAAAGACAGTTAAAGAAATGTCAAAATAATTTCAAAATGATTTTAAGGTTAAGAAAGTACCCAACCATTTTAAGATGGATTTTCGGTTTCATAAAGACAGTCTTATTCATTGCTCCTACTGGGTATAAAAAAAAAATTGTAAATAATTTAGGTACTGGCCACATATTAGAAAATAATTTCTCTCCTGTACTGAGGTATACAAAGAAAGATGAACTTTACCAGATAATTTTTTAGAAGAAATAAGGCAATGACTTTTCTTGTGCTGTTAAAAGAAACAACAACTGAGAGCTAAATAAAATCTCTCGCTAATCCCTCTTCTGCCCAAATTACCTGTTGCACAGCCCAGATTGGCAAATTACCTAGTCTTATGCGATAATATGCTGAGCACCAGGAGTCACAGAAATCTATCTCTAATTCACCTGCCCCTTAGAACCATAGATACTGCATTAAGAAGACTGCCAGCTAGCACATGAGGATACTGAGCATTTCTGCAAGGTGCAAGTGTGAACAAGGACAGGGTACTGGCAATTGCTTATCAACCTCCGAATAAACATCCAGTCACAAACAAAATTACTAGGACTGAATGCATGGCTGACTCTCTTAAGAGTTAGGTTTTCTTTTTGCAAAGAGAAGTGCTAGAAAAAAAGGGATTCATATGACCAAAAAAAGCGTATCTTCGGATGTCCTTCCTAAACTCACCAAGGAGCAGTTAGCAAGAGGTCTTTGGTTATAAAAATAGTTGTGTGCTCCTTTGGGATCTGGAGGGAATAAGAGTGTTATAGGTCACTAAACACTAAAGCAAACCAAGATGTCAAAAGAGAAATGCAAGAAAATTAAAACAAATCCCAAGTCATGACCCTTGACATCACTCAGCCTCAGAGTAAGCAAGATCTGCCACTGGAAAATGGTAGATAAATATCTGATTTACTCAGAAAAATGATTAGGAAAAAAATGCGGTACTGTAGACAAAAAATATGTTTGCCTTCAAGGTTATGAAGACATATGAGATGGTCTGGATAAGTGTTTGGTTGAAAGCATTTATGATAAAGGATCTAAAAAACAGAAGAAATTGCAGCAGAATCATGACAGTGGACCTGATTGAAGTAACTTAATACAGTGAGAACTCACAGGAAGGCCTTTAGAAAAGGCAATAGCTCAACAGATGTCAAAACTGCAAGAAATGGGATAAAAAGAATACAAGTAAATTAACTACACAAACAACTATAAACTAACAAACTCCACCAAAAGACCCCTGGACAGAAAACATACCAAGAGAGATATAACTGCACCAGAGACAAGTAACCTAAAAAATCTGAGAAAAATCATACCATGAGTGGAAACAAGCACCTGACACTAGATGTGAGCATGTACAAAGAAGTCAGAAAGGCTACTACATAAAGGAATCAAAAAGTGCAGGAGACATAAGAATGAGGCATAAAGAAATCACTATTACTTAGCAAAGACAGACCTCATGACGAATGATGCAAGATACTTAATGTCTTCAATGTTTTCATGAAAGAGGCCAAATTGCATGAATTCTCCTGCCACTACTAACAAAGAAAAAGGAAGGCTGTGTAGAGCAATGAAAAGGGAGGTCCATCATTGTGGAGATCCAATAAAGCACACTCTGATCAGCATCCGCAAAAGTGCCTGAAGCCATTTCTGAATCATGAACAACTACCTTCAGGAACCCATGGAGAAGGGGCAAAGATCTCAGAGAACTTGAAAAAGGCAAAGCAAGGGAAAAAAAGAATGTAAGAAATCACGTCAGTCAGTCAACCTCAACACAGAGAAAATTTCTCAAACCCATTTAATCACTCTAACAAGTGTCTAGAGAAAAAATGATGTACGTCAAACATTAGAGAAGACACAACGAAATTCTATTGAACCTAGAAAACAAAACCAAAAAAAAATACCACCAAAAAATCCCATCAAACAAACCATCACCACACACAGTAATTGCATAGCACGTAAGGACCATGCAACTATATGGGAGCATTGTCACTAAACCCTGAGATACTGCCCCAAAAGGAAAGTTTTATGAGCAGTCGGGGATAGCCAGTAGGTAGGCACCGTGCCGCATGCAAACCTGCTCATGATTTTCATGTAGCTTCCAAGCTTCAGCAAAGATACATGAACTTTTCTGGGGCTTTTCTGGACTTCCTAAACTTTTCAGGGCTTGAGCCCTGCAGGAAGACAGTCCCCAACTGCAGGCTACACAGGTGCTACTGAGGATTCCTGGATCACCTGGGATCCAGAAGTGCCACCAGAACAGTCCCTCCTGTAGTGGCCAACCGCATCACCACTACCCTAATGACTTTTCAAGAAGTTCAATAATCATGAAGCCAAGTAGTTAGTGATCTGCTTGGACTAACATCTAGAACTCAGGTGTTTCCATGTCTTGGATCCGAACATCAGTCAAAGTTTGAGAGTGTGTAAAGACTGAGGTTTTGCAGATAAGCTCCGATTTGAACATTAGTAATAGGTAACTGAACACTGTACATTAGCTATAACACCTTAATTCTGAAAGCAAAGTACCTCACACTGACCATATGCACCATCTCCAAATAACAAGCCATCATGAAAATGCTAGAACACCACCATTCACAGCCTATGTGTGGGACTTCTCAGCAAGCTTTCTACATAGCAAAGCCCTGTGCCTGCACAGCCAAGCAAAAGGTGTACACTAAATTAGGCAACACTCACACCCATAGACAGCAGGTTGGTGGGACCTATTAACTTACTGACAGTTTATTCCTGTTCTGATAAAATTACCTGAATTAACCATAGCCCAAATTACCCGAATTAACCATACCCACAGATTTCAAAATATCTGCAGTCCAGAGCAGATCTTTCAGAATATTAAACCCAGATCTCGAAAGACCACAGTTACCTTTCAAGCCCTAGATGAGGGCTATCAACCACAAATATTTTTTGATACCTCCAGTAATTCTTAAGATGCTTTCACAGAGGTTAAGCTTTCTGAAGGAACTACATGCACATGATGAAGAATAATGCTGACAAATGTTGCTCAGTATGGAGTGTAGCTTTTCTAATACTATCAAATGCATTTGTACCTCTTTTCTGGCAATCTCTCGGAGGCGCCGGGGTAGGCGCCTGACGTTGTGACTCATCGCTCGTCTCCTCATGTGCCTTGGTAGTGTCTGAAAAACCAGTGAGTTCGAAGACTTCTGCGTCACAGCCTTCAACATGGCATTGATCTCAGCAGCACGAGCTTGAGCAAAAGTAGATGCTGGAATGAGAACCATCACATCAGAGTAGGACAACTGTTAAAAATCAAAAGAGGGGACGCTCTATTTAAACTATTGAATTCCAGCAGAACACTCCTACAATACATCAATTTAATGACTCCTTCAGATAAAATTAAATATTTAATTGTCTATTAATGAAGAAATTTCCATTCGTTAGATACTCTGAAGTTTACAGACATGCTTAAGCAAATACTTGTAAGAGCATAAATTTGGAAGTTGTGGTATAACCAAGAAGTTCTATTTGAATTAAGTAATTTTCTATTAAACTACAATAGCCATCTTTTCAGGTGTTGTTCACAGAGGTGGAAAAACTTCAACATGTAGTAACAGGAAGCAGTACTCAAAGAGTGTTTTTTTAAATATCAAATAATCAAGTGAAGGAAGAAGCGGATCCCCTTTACGATTGTGGAAGCATATTCATAGACATAGCACTGCCATATTTTGAAAAACTAGTTTGTCCCTTTGCTTTCCTAAATAAAGGTTCTGTTAGAAGAAAACTTGTATTTAACTCATATCATGAAGATAAGCAGTTTCACTGGCAACATTAAAAACAGGTTTTGGAATTCATTTTGCTGGCAAGCAGCACCAAAATCCTTATTCTTCCTTACAAGGAAGTGAAATGTTTCAACTCAAGAGGCCTGACAGGACTTGCTGAAAAACTAGTGGTCACTCCTAGTACACAAATATTCTTGTATTTTCAAAATAAGTTCGGTAAAACAAAAGACTAAATGCACATGCCAAATATAGCTCCAGTCCTTGTTTTGTTATTTCACAAAAACAAAGTCAGAAAACTTGATTACTAGCAAGCTGCCCTGGACTTAATTATGACCTTTTTAATAAATACAAACCTGTAATGTATCGAGGCATTTCATCAGAAGCACTCTGGCATCCTCCTCTTCCTCTCCCTCTCCCTCCTCTATTCTGCCCTTTCGGAAAATACTGGTCTTTCCTGAAGGAAGTCCCAGGTGACTGATGCAAAAATTTCTGCTGTTGATACTGTGACAGACCTTCAGAACGAACATCTCCTGGAGGAGGTAGAACAGCTCAGAATTAAAAAGACGTAGCAAAAAATACAGTCCATCCAGGCTGATAATTCTCACGTCTTTCCTAAAGAGACTGCATTACATATTTCTCTTAGTACAGTTTGCAAATATTTAACATACGTACCTGGAAAATATGTTAGAATTCATGTCTTAGGTACATAAAGAATTAGGTATAAAATAAAAATAACATCTGCATTATTATGCAGCAAGTGCTGATTAAGTACCTTTAGCATGGTTTGAAAATGGCAGCCAATTCAGACTTTGCCTCCTGTATTGCATTGGGGGCCATAGGAAAGAACAGATCAAAGCGAAACTAATCAGCTCTCCTCAGTGGTGGTTCCTACTACTGTTTAGTCTGAGTTTTAGTCTGACTATGTCAACAAACCTGCCATTTCTTCCTCTGATACATTAAATTGCGTTCCACAACCACAGACATTCTTTTTTAGAATCTTCCCACGCTTAAATAAGACTTGCAAACACACGTGGACTGAAAAGAGCCCAGACAGCCTTTGCCACCATCCCCCTGCCCACATCAGGACTGGTGCTGGAGGTTAAATGTGGCAATACAGCTCAGGGGCTGCCCTACTGAAAATCAACCTATGTGCCAGGGGAGGGGAAGAGGAGATTCAAAAAAAAAAGAAAAACAAAACAAAAAAAAAGATCATTTTTAGATTGATCAGTTTCTTGAACAAGCTCCTCACATTGTCCTACAAATGCTGCCACTGAGGGTATGAGGAAAGAGACAGGTATTCTTAAAAGCTTCGCACCCCAAGGTCAGAAAGCTGATGATGCTCCTACAAACATATCCCCAAATCATCAAGCAGGGCCGAGTGTTATCTGCAGAGTCACTCTGTCTGCTCACAACCGCTTCAGGCACCTAAATATGCAGAAATGGGGCCGTAGTGACACTTAAGCATTTTTATTCTACCAGTAAGGCACAACTTGCCGACATTTGAAGGCCTCGCAGTAAAAAAATGTCCTGCTTTTACACAGATTTATATATACTTATACATATATATATATATAATATACATATACATATAATACATATATATGTAAACAAGATACATAAATCGAACATTGAAATGGCAAATAAGAAACAGAAAACCACACGCCGAGAGCGCGGCGGGGCGCAGGCGGGAGCGCCGAGGGCGCCCCGCGCTCGGCCCTACCTGGCGGCGCGCAGGCCCCGGGCCCGGCGGGCGGGCACGGCGCCGGCTCGGCGGGCAGGGTCACGCTGGCCGGCTGGTTCCTCATCTTCTTGGCCCGCTTCTTCTCCCTCGCCGCGGACATCCTGGCGCGGGGCTGCGGGGCCCGAGCCCCCCGCGCTCCGCTCTCCTGCCGCGCTCCCTGCGGCAAGGCCGGGGCTCCCGGTGAGGGCACCAGAGGCAGGTGGGAGCCCCCGGACTGCGCAGCGCCCCAACAGCCCCACAGCGGCCGCCACCGCTACCCGTCGCCCCCGCAGCGCCACAGGCACCGGCACCTGCCGCCACCCCCTCAGCGCCGCACGCGGCCGCGGGAGACCAGGCACTGCGCATGCGCGCTGCGCCGGCGCCCGCGGCGGGACTACATCTCCCAGAAGCCCGCGCGCGCGCGGAGCATGCGCACAGCGGCGCTGTGGGCGGGAGGCGGCGGTGCTTGAGGTGCCCGGGGCAGCCGACGGCCGTTAGTGGCGGTTGGCAGCGGCAGTTGACGGCCATGGCCACCGTGGTGAGGAAGATAATTACCTCGGCTAAGGCGCCGGCTGCGCTAGGCCCCTACAGGTTGGTCCAGCAGGAGGCTGCGGGAGCGGGAGAAGGGGGCAGGATGTTCCCGCTGTTGTAAGTGGCGGCTGTGAGTGTCTGGTTATCCAAAAATCGGAAATGGACGGTGAGTTTGAAACGAGTGATGGGCAGTGTGTGTTATTCTTTCCCTGTGTAAGGGTGAAAAAATGATACCTCGCCCCACCACCCAGTCAAAAAAAAAAAAAAAAAAAAAAAACCCAAGCCCGAAGCCAAGTGTTGTGTGTTGTATAGGCAAGCCAGGAGTGAAGCTGAGGTGAGTGTTAAACCTGGCCCTGCGTGTGTTTGGCAGTTAGAGAGATGACAGGCCAATCTTCTTGTGTTTGGTGCGTGGAGCAAGGGCTTGTAATGCCTTTCAGTGTCTAAGCTGGTGGCTATAAAAATAAGGAAGATGTTGTTAAGTATATTCTCAGAGAACCTGTTGGCTGCAATGGTTCAGGGCTTAACTGATGTTTTTTTAAATCCCTAAACTTAATTGGGGAAAGATTTCTCTTTGATGTCTGGATAAGCAGCTAGTAAATATTGTGGACTTTGAAGGCACTGAGGGATTTTTAGCAGCATTTTGTAAGAGCTTTTAATGCCCTTAGAATTTTAGTCTTGACTCTTCTTCCCCACTGTAAACACAGTTTTCTTAAGTTTTCTACTTCTCTGCCTTCCAGATGTTTTTTTTTTCCTTCCATTTCCCTTCAATTACTTTAAAATTAAGCTGAGCTTTGAACCGTTTTTGTATCATTTATAGAAATTACAAAGATGGAAATAAAAAATCCAGAAGCAGAGGCAGCATTATTACGTGAAGGTTAACTTCTGTAAACTATGAATTGTTGGATCGTTTCAGCAAGGGACTTGGCACCTACTGCAGTTAGAAGAACATGTAAAACACGGGAAAAATGAATTCTTCCACTGTATATGTACTAACCAGCCTATCCTTCACTGTAGCCCTCCTCTTCTGTTGTAAATTAACTACATCCCAACTCTTTTTTTTTTCCTTATTGGTGGTTTTTTAATGAAATCCTGTTTATTGCACAGCCTGTAACTGATTTGACGGGTCTATCATTAACTTAGTTTATCCGATTCCAGTGAACTTCTCAAAGTCCAGTGAGCAAAAATCCACAATAAGTAACTGTAATGTTTCTGCCATGAGATCTGAGCATGGTAACAGAGGAATGAGGGCTTAATTATGAACAAAGAATTGAGATGCAGAGGTCACATTATTCATTCTCCTTCAGTTCTTCAGGTTGGTTTGTGGTGGTCTGTTTTTACCATATCTTTGTATTTCCATCACCTCATCCAATTTCCAGTAATCTTATGTATAAACACATGTATACATGCACAAAAGAGATGTTATTGTTGTATTAAAAAATCATTTGCATTAAAAAAGAATTCTGATTAGCTTTTACAGTCATTGTCTTTAAAGAGAATTTTTCTTAACTCAAATTCTGTTGAATGATGTTTTCCTAGGGCCATAATATCCATCCAGTTATGCACTTCAGTAAACCGAAATCTTTATAACTTTAGGCACATTTTTAAATCTTTAACAAATCAGAAATTAAAGAGTAACTAGGATTGACCCTTGTTGGAGGATACAGCTTTGTATATTTGTGTAGTTGAAATCTGTGAGCATTACTCACAGCTTTGAATGCAGTGTAAGTACACCCTTTGGTTGGTGAATTACTAATAGTATCAGTGAACAGGGAATGCCACTGAGGCTGCAGGAGTAGGTGAGGAGCAGAGAAGGGAATGCCATAAGGTTACTCCAACATCTGACTGTTTTTTCAGAAAGCTTCTGCATATTTTTTCCTAGTTATTCATGATTTGGGGCTATCCAAAAGCCTCTGTTGTGATATATGGTTTGTTGTGTTGTTTCCTGTATAATAAGCAGTACAGCATGATTTTTTTTTTTTCAAGAGAGCCCAGATTTGGCTGTTGCTTGGAGAACATGGCATCAAACTGAAGCAAAAGTTTGTGGTCTAATAGGAAAAGGTTGTGGACTTTATAAGAAAAAAATAAGTAAAATAAAAGAAGGGTCTGTGAGCATTTTTACGCCCGTTCTCTATCAACAAGATTGCATCAACTACAAAAACTTTCTTTTGACAGTTTCTCTTCTTTAGCTTGTGTAGTTTTGTAACTTACTCCAGCTTAATAACCTGCTGATGTCAGAGAGAATAATCATCAAATGAAGTATTTTACTACATCAGATAAGCTAGTAACTCTTTTGTATTTCCCCCTTATGAAATTGTAAGGGAACGTGGGACAGAGGTAAAAGGGAGTGAGGGCGCTGTTCAGATTGCCTAACTTTAATAATTTTACTGAGTGCTTAAATTAGGTTAGGCTTCCTGTGAGGTCGATGGAGAGGGCGGTTAGAGAAGAAATGTGATAGAAGTGCTCTCTAAAGGAAGTCTCTTTGTTTCTCATTTGAATTTATAGGAAATTTATCCTCTAATTTAGATGCATCAAGCAGGTGTCTGACTAGCTTGCATAATATAAGAGGCTTGTTGGGCTGTCAAAGGACAACTTTTCCTCGTGGGATAGGAAGAGATGAGAAAAATTATATTGCCACACCACAGACATTTTGAAAGGAGTCTTTCTCTAGTTTCTTTAAAATGATTTTTAATTACCATCTGCAGAGAAGAAAATTGTCTCTTGCATAATGATTGCTAGTTGGTTTGTATCTTGATTTTAATCCTTTAATCTCTTTGTGTAATTAAGCAAAATTACCAATAGCTAACTTTACTTCTGCAAAAGCACACCTGATACTTAGATAAAAATGTTTTGCAGATAGTTTCAATTTTGCATTTGTCTGAACGGACTTTGCCAGGTTGCCCAGGTTTTGTTCAAGAGGAGACTGATTGTGCTGGGAATGGAGGGATGAGGGTGCTGTGCTGACTGTCCTAATTCACGACTCTGGAGAAATACTGCCAGAGATCCAGTGTGGGGCTTCACCTAACAGCTGTAACTCGGTTATCACAGTGTCCATTTGAGAAAAAAATGATGAATTTAATAATTACTTTTTCTCTCACTGTCTCTCTCTTTCTTCTCTCTCCTTCCATTGCTCTGCAGCTGAGATGTAGATGAAAGGTATTGTCCACCTCTGTCAAACTAGGATGGGATATTTGGGCAGATGCAAGAAACATTAATTCTGCCTGTACTCTGTGTTAGCTCTAGTCTAGAAGCTGTGTTATCTGTGTTAGTGTTGGGTTGCTGCCTTAATGCCTTGTGTCTTTTGAGAGACAAGTCCTTTTACTTCAAATGCAAAGCCATAATTACATAGTTGTGTGCTTCCAGAAGAGGCTCCATCCCTGCACTTGCAGAGTGCAAGCAGAGTGAGCTGGTGGCTGCGGGCAACTTGTGCATGTGTAACCTAAGTCCTGTATCTTTCTGAGATGCTCTAAATCTAAAAAGTAAATGCAAAATGCCCTTAAAGGAGACTGCTTGCAGAAGTGGAGAGTCAAATGGTTTGATTGAGAGCTCATTCAGAACTATTTTGGCCAACCTGAAATGTCACTGATTCTTTCAGCCAGGCAGTGCTGGTCGACCGGACCGTGTACATCGCCGGGCAGATCGGTATTGAACCTTCCAGTGGGCAGCTCGTCTCTGGCGGGGTGAAGGAAGAAGCGAAGCAGGTGAGATGTCTTCTAACAAACCATTTGGTATGGAGTTGGCGTGTGCACAATTAAACTTGAACCCATGAGGAATGGGGCCATCTCAGAGAGCACCTTTCACATCTTCCAAAATGGGAGGAAAAGCAGGAGGGAAAAATACATCTCATCCCTATCTTTTTTTTTCACCCAAACAGCTTAGTGGTCGAGGTAGGAATCTATTTAATATGGGAAAGAGTAAATGCAGGAAACAAACTATCAGATCCCCAGTAAGAAGCCTGGCTTTGAGTTGAAGAAACAGGATTTGCTTCTCCAAGAGTAAAGAGGATGTGTGGAGTAATAGATAGGATAAGATAAGGGCATCTTACATTCTCATTTAATTAATGAGTGGGTGGTTCAGTAGTAGGGGTCTATAAGAAGTTCGTTTTTATTATTTCTTTTTTTCAGTCTATCTCTGGTTCTGATTGCCCAGTGATGACTGTTGAAGGCTACCTGGTTAAACTCAAACTGTAACCAAGGATGTAGTCAAGTTGCAACACGTGCTTAAATATGACACAGCTAATGCTTAAAGATTTTGTCTCATTTCTTTACAGGCCCTAAAAAATATGGGAGAAATCCTAAAAGCTGCAGGCTGTGATTACTGCAATGGTAAGTGCTGCCATGATGATGGCAAGTAAGTGACTTTCTTTACCTTGATTTTTTTTTTAAAAAAAAAAAAGAAGCTTTTTTTTTTAACGCTGTTCAGCAAATGTGTCATTGTTATCAATAGCTGGAGGAGACAAAAGACAAGAAGTCCAGATTAAATATATATATATACATGATACAATTTATTGCCAACAGTTGCAATAAAACAACTTTTTAAATCACTAGCTTTGTCAATTCTGTGCCTCTGGAAAGAATTAAGCTTAGAATGAAATTTGAAGCAGATAACTTTCAAAATTGGTCAGGGATATCCAATTTTAGTATGTACTAGATATCAACATTTCTTAGGTGATTTGAAAGATCTCAGTCTTAAAAAAAAAAAAAAAAAAAAAAAAAAAAAAGGATTCTTTAATCACACTAAGTGTACCTGAGAATTTCTTAAAGGAATTAATGTATTTACATTTTGACACACTTTGTTGTTTCTAAACCAGTGTTGAAATAAGCTGATTTAGTAGCTCTAACAGGCAATATCTCCATGCAGGACTTTTCAAAACTACTACAGTATTTCAGATACATATTTTGAATAAACATACAGTATAAGTAATAAGCTAAAGATTTTCAAATTTTCTATAAAATTCAAAGATCCAAATTAACTGCAGTTATGTAATTTCTAGTTGTGAAGACTACTGTTTTGATGGCGGACATGAAAGACTTCAATGATATTAATGACATTTACAGGCAATGTAAGTAGATGTTTTGTTTCTATTTTATCAGTAGGGCTTGTAGAAAATTGTATTCACTGTAACGAAGACATGATAATGATTATAATTTCAGATTCTTTAGGATCTGGGAGAAATGTAACATTAAAGCTTTAAAAAGAATCATAGAGTTAAGAAAATTGAACACAGAGTGATTCCAGTGAGCTGCATATTGAAAAAGAATGCACACGAGTGTTTGTTTATTTGTTTGTTTTTATATATAGCTTTGGATTTTCATTAGATAGATTGTATTTAAGAGCTGTAAGAACTAATCAGCTGGTTACATAATTTACTTACTGCAAAAACCATTTGTAACTCAGTAAAGTAGTTTTAGCTGTTCTTTGGCCTGTTAACCTTCTTTCGCAGTGCAGTGAGATTACCATTTCTGGGCTTAGCATTAGACCTCAGTAGTAGAAATTTCATTTGCTGATGTAAATACAGCTTTTATATTTTTGATGAGTATCTTTTATTTTTCCCTGTTGTTTTAATACCCTTGAGCTCAAGGCCAGTTCCTGAGCAGAGGTCAGGGCCTCCTGGGCAAGAGGCCTCCTTTTTCCTCTGTCTGTCTTCGGTACCAGTGAAGCTGACCCCAGGTTTACTTCATGCAAATTTGGAATCTTTGCTCCAAAGGGACCAAGAGTCCAAAAGGACTCTTTTGTCAGGAACTTGTTTCTCCCTCCTGATGATGGCTGTGAAAGAGCCTTCATCCACCTTCCTGTCTCTGCAATTGCATGATCACTGCTCTGGTTTAATCTTTGCAGGTTCAGCTGAGTTGGTTAAGGCTGTGTTGGCAGAGTAAAAAATCATCGCTAGCCTTTGGATCACTTCTGTAGTTGCATTATTGATGATGAATGGTAGCTTGCTGAGGTATTAGAGCAGTTAGTGACAAATAAAACAAGAAGAAAATTGCCACAGAAGGCCATTTGTCTCATGGCCTTGAGTTTGAAACCATTCTGTTAATTCCTATCAAGCAAAGATAAATGATTGGTGGATGTTTAATTTACAGTTTTCACTAAGAACTTCCCAGCAAGAGCAGCGTATCAAGTTGCTGCTCTGCCAAAAGTAAGTGCCACTTTTTGCCTACTTCTGAAACTTGCTGACAACTTTTCTTACTCAGGAATAGTATTAAATGCAGTTATTTTGGTGGATAATCTTCTTGAGCATTTCCTTTTTGTTTTCAGGTATACCAGTCTTATTCCCACGTATAGTAAAATACATCTGAAATCATGAAATACCGGTCTGTATGGTGGGAGTTGCCTACTACCCTAGAAATAAGGAGTTATGATAATTAATATCAAATTTTCAATATTATTGAACATTGCTAAATTAGTATGCAACTGTCAGGAATATAATATTCTGATATGTCTGTTTTTACAAGGTCAGTCTTTTCTCAAGTAGTATACATCCAGTTGCTTAAGTGGTATACATCCAGCTTATATATGTATAAAATATGAATATATATATATATAATCTGAAGAAACTTATACACACACACACACACACATACACGTTCTAATATGTTCCTTCGTTGTTTTGCTCACAGGGTGCTCAAGTTGAGATTGAAGCTGTTGCCATTCAAGGATCCATCCAAGATGCTTCAGCCTCTCTATGAATACAGACTGACTATCCTGCAATAGCAGTTTTAGATTCAGTGCTCCTCTCTTAGGTCCTGTTCCTATGATTGACCCTAGGCAGTTACATACATTTGAAATCACTAATATTACCTAGGAAAGGTGCTTTGGGACCTTATATGCTTTAAAATGCCAATTGGCAATTAGTTTTTTTGCAGGCACACCCTGAAGTCTATGGGAGCCTTGCTGAAATTAGCTGAGCTTGTTGCTCAAATCGGGGCATCTGAACTTATTGCAGGTAGGGGCCTTATTTTAGGATTGTGGCTGGATACTTGGATAATAACGTACACATTTTTAGGTGAATCTGTGACAGTTTTGCTAGTGGTGGTTGGGACAGAGAAAATATTAATAACTATTTTAGTATTTAGTAGGATTTAATAATTATTTTAAATAAAAATGATAGGGGAAATGGTGGAATGCATGAACGGGCTAGGATACATTTTCTCTGTTTTGGGGAATTTTGCCGTATTTGTTTCTAAGCCTTCTTGAACATCCTTTACAGAACAGATTAGTGTTGGAACCCACATTTTGTTTGTGTGGAAGAGATCACCTAAGAGAGTGAACACTCAGAAAGAAGAAAATTACACTTTTCTGAAGTAATGTGCTAACATTTATAAATCATCTGCAAATGAATGTCTCCCTGCAAGCTTTTTCATAGAAGTTAAATTTCACTATAGCTTAATTTAAAAAAAAAAAAAAAAAAAAAAGACATTCCAAGTTTGTGAAGGGCAAATATCCTTCTTAATGGGAATAAATGATAATTGCATCTACCAAATGTGCTTGTGTCTTTTGGGAACAAACTTTTGCTGATTCTTATTAAAAATAAGTGCTTTGCATAATTATTTACTTGAAATTAAATTTTGACACTTTGTTTTTCAAGGCTTTTATGCTTTCTATACTCCGTTACAAGAAATCTGTATCTTGCTTCTTCAATAAGAACTGTTTCAAACCAACAAAAAAGATTTATTGCTTATCTTCTTATAGCTAAGGATGAAAACCGTCTTCCAAGTTAAGATGCTTTCAGCTACAGTGACATTAGTTTTTGATAGTTTTCCCAGTTGAGAACAGAACAGAAGCATCTTCTTGGTAGTGTTTAAACAATATTAAGAGTCAGGCTGGTGTTGGTATGTTGTCCTATACCTCTGCATTTATCTTCTAGCAACAAAATTAGAAACAGATACTGTATTTTAAAAGAACTTGTTGGAAGATCAGCTACCTCCTGGTAGGGTAGATTTTTGTTTTTGTCTTCCCACAGCCATGTGAGCACTGGCTCAGTATTCGTTTACTCAGTGTGAATGAACAAAAATGGCAGATATCCCTGGTGCTCAAAATAAGCTAAGTTCAGCCTTGTACAGCTAGAGTTCTCTCTTGCTTCCTCATGTTATCACAGCTTATTACAGTGTAACCAGTTGCCTTATTTGTGCTATGTGGCCTCTCTGCCTCCTTAAAGCTAACACTAGATGGCAGTTTTGATGCATTCATTTATTTATTTATTTTTGTGCAGACCTCCCTGCTTGCTGTTTTAAAGTACGTCATAGCAAACTCCTTTGGGTGTCTTCATTGGTACAGAGCAGTATGAATATACTACTGTTTTTCCCAGCAAGATACAAACTGAGACTGAACTGTAAGAGCAGCACCTGTGAGATGATGTGCTACGTGCAACTTATGAGACACAGCAGATGATTTGCATTAAAAATGCTTGTATTACTAAGT
Source organism: Tinamus guttatus (assembly GCF_059628265.1). Lineage (NCBI taxonomy): Eukaryota > Metazoa > Chordata > Aves > Tinamiformes > Tinamidae > Tinamus > Tinamus guttatus. The sequence continues at coordinate 2,298,401 of NW_028289044.1, forward strand.
AGGTGCAATTCTGCAAAAAACTGGGAACAAAAATCCACTGTTAGATGCGAGTTTCTTTACCTTTAGAGGGGGAGCCACTGTGCATTTTTGAACAACTCAATATTAATTCTTCCTGTAGAGGAATTCTAGAATAACGGGGAAAAAATCACTTTTATTCATAGCTCTAACATAACAGTTCTCAACATAAATGAACATCCTTCCATGTAGAGGGCCAAAACTTTACTTTTTCAAGCAGTTTTGTATTACGTGTGTCTTTTTAAAAAGGCAAAGCCTGATAATTCTCTTACTTGAAAAGCAAATATTTTGGATAACTTATGTCTCAGTTCAACTATACAAACATGTATGAGCCCATTTTAACTGGGGATAAGTTAAATATAGCCATTTTTGTTAGCTAGGCTGAGCCACTAACATGCACAATGCCAAGTTGCAATTCAGCTTGACATACTAATTGTACCTGCAAAAGCTTGATTCAATCATGTGTGCCTTAAAAAAACAAAACTGCTCATCTGATATATTTCTGTGATAGTAATGCAATACTTAGATTTGCATTTTCTGTCAGGTGTTTCTTTTAGATTTTTTTCCACAAATGACTGTGTTCTCAACTGATAAAACAATACAAAAATCAAAGTTCAGTACCTAATTTTAACAGAACTCCGTTTTCTGCTAAAACATGTAACAAAGCTTCAGTTTTCCTAATCTTCTGCAAGGACCTCACACTTACTGAAGCTTTTTTCTGAAAGCAGGTACATGTTAAGTGGAAGAGCAAACTCTAGCATGCCCCATTGCTAAATATATTCTGGAAGCCTAATGGAGTGTGTGGATACGCAGTGGGGACAGAGTCCAAAATTAACCTCTTCTAGGACTACTTTTATGGGTAACTGAAACGAAATTCCCACCAAAGGTTTCTTGTTGGCCTGGTGATTGCTTGTTCCTTGCAGAAGTCAAGTACTGTGTGGTATGGAATTATAACCTTGCATGAGGTAAAAGGCTGAGCATTATCTAGGTTTTAGAAACATTTCTGAAGATGGATTGGTATGTTGGTTCTCTATATATTAAAATACTAAAAAAGCTAAGGTATCCTACCCCAACTCTGGAGGTTTAACCCGCAAACAAGAACTCACGGGCACATCTGTCATACCCATCACATGAAAACCATCTTTGATCCACAGCCCCATTCTCCCCTTCCAAGCTGCCACGGTCAGAGGCGTGTGGGGCTGAGCGGCTGCCCGGGTTCGGGCCCTTCGTGCACGGTCCAGGATTTGGCAGCTTGGGGAACATAGAGACCTCTAGGCCCTAGCACGATAGCGGTTGTCTCATTTCTCAAAGTAGGGATGCTCAGCATGAGTCTAACAGCCAAGTGCTGATCTTATGGTAATTTATGTGATTAATGTTTCATGTGTTGGATGTGTTTCAGCTTTCAGAAAGGAAAGGCTAAAGTAGCTTTTATATCAGTTGTAACCAGAAAGTATATGAGACCTGAGGTGTTGAGTCACTGACTGGCTTATATTCTTCTTGTTCCCAGTTAGAATTGCTTAATGTCTTGAAACAGCTGAATGCCGAGATGAAAGTGCAGTGTCCCTTGCCTTTTGGGTAACAGCAGTGGCTCTGCAGCGTGGAGAGGTCCCTTGTAGCAAAAAGTGGTGTTTGCTTTCCAAGGGCAATCTCTGCTGCTGCTGTCAGTACTAGCTCTGTCATGGAACTGGTTTATACTTCACAACTGGTCAATATAGCTGGTCAAACCATAACTCTTGATCTGACACCCAGCTTAGAGACAGTGAGTGCAGCTCCCCTAACTGTCCTGCTGCCTTCAGTGGGAGCAGGATGGTGCTGGCACAGGGGCTGGTGTCTTCTCTGAATCCCCAGTTTACCAAGGACACCAGTGGCCAAGGGTGAAGTTCCTGGGTCATCAAGGACCCCAGCTCTATGTGTAGCTCTTACCCTCTATCAGCCCGGGGCCCTATCTTAGCTACTGCAACAAAAGGGAACCCAAAAAAAAAAAAAAGCATATCTACTTACCCAAAATCTATTAAATAAATGTGCATTTTGATTATAAAAGTTTATGGTTCTGTCCTACAGGCAACATTAATAAGCAACCTTAAATAAAGCTGAGAAGTACTTGGACTGAACAGACTGACGATAAGCAGAAACTCTTAGATATGATGATGTAGCCAAAGATACAGTGATACAGCCAAAGAATAACAGATAAAGTAAAAACCTGATAAGCCAGAGATATAAATTAAATTATTTAATACAAATCAAAGTCAACTGGAGTCACATGCCCACATGCAGCAGGAAAGTTAGTTATTAGAGGGGATTTTTGTAATTTGCTCATAGTAGTAATAAACTTTGTGAAGTTCTTTTTATACAGTAAACCTAATAAAACAGAAAAATAGGATGGCCAAGGAATGCTTGGCCTTTGGTAATTGACCCTTTCTCTCTAATTGCAATATTCTACTTTCTTATGCCAGAGAATATTGTAAAGGCAGTTCCTAATAATGATATATGGTCCCTTTGCAACATTCACTATCAGAACAAATTTATACTCTCGATTGCATCTTTAAGACCAATTATCTTTAGGGCCTGTTTTCACAGAAAAAAAACATCTTTGAAGGCTTTACCATTCAACTTCACCTACAAAATGATTATTCGGCATAATGGAAAACACCAAGGAGGTCCCTCACAGCCTGCTTTTTCTGGAGAACAGGCTGACAGGGAAGTACAATAGATTAGCTCTTCTTTGAGAACCGGCTGATGTCTCTGGTTAGAAATCTGTTGTAGAAGCCGCATGTGCGCAGTGTGAGTGTGACTAAAGACAACTTATTAGTCAGCGGGAATGTTAACAGCTGTGAAGTTATCTTTAAAAGTGTGCCAGAATTTATAAGAATAAAGGAACTTGCTCATAGTTAAGCATCTTCTCTCTGTTTTGCAAAAATTATCATATAAATTATACTACTCTTCTTTCAAACGGAGGTTGGCAGAAGACACCCAGTGGTTACTGGATATTACACCCTGTGTATGTTCCATTTTCTGAAGAAATGACCACTGCATTTAATTACAGCCCAAACCAGTTCTCTCTTCCATTCCTCCATACACCAGTCACCCAGGCCTTCAGAGAAATTATCCGTGGATATAAAAGCTTACAGCACCAAGATTTTCATTTCTGACTTTACTCACATTACTATTTAAAAAAAAAAAAAAAGCTACACTACTTTTTTTTTTTTTTATCCTATATAATGCTGATTGAAGGTTTCAAAGGTGCCTACTCAGGTTTTAAGTTAATTATCTGAGCTTGGAAAAAGTCCCAAATGAAAACAGAATGAATATACTGCTGTTAGAAAATTTTCCCACTGCGTGAGCATGGACACAAGGCACTCTGAGGCAGGGAGGTGACAGCTCAGGCATTTCAAACACTTGAAGTCTGGCAGCTTGACCTCAAAAATATATAGTATTTTTAAAACTTTTTCTGCCTCTTATATTTGTGGCAAAGTCCATAGAAACTTCTATTTTCCCAACCCAGTAAAATTAAGAAATGTTCATGAAGACAGAAGAGCAGGCCCAAGAAGAGGATATTCATATACACATAACTTCTAATGCTCCTCATTAGCTGTCTCTGAAATGAAAAAAAAAAAAAAAAAAAAGTTAAATTAGGATACAAATTCATATTCAATATATCCTATAGGAATATGAAAGTTCCCTGGAAATATCACAAACTCAGGGGCTATCTGCTCATTTGCAGGCTCTGTAAGGACATTCTGTGTGAACTTAAGGACGTTCATCAGCCACCTCTGCCTCCTCTTCCTCCATCCCATTCACGCACAAACTTCCCTCTCACAGACTTTAACACCACTTGTGTAGACTCTGGTTGTGCTGCAATGGTCTCATGCTCCTCCCCATCTTGCTGCTTTTTCTCTTAACATCTTTCAAAGCCACTAGATTATTTCAGTCACGTTTGACACAGAGGCAGATATTAAATCTTATTCATAAACAGATATGAGGCAACAGGCACAAAATGAAACATAGGAAATGGCATTTAAAGATAAGAAAAACGTTTTTGCTGTAAGGGTGATTGAACACTGGCATAGGCTACCCAGAGAGATTACGGACTCTCCATCCTTGGAGATATTCCAAGGATGATACTGGAGATATTGCAAGGAGATATTCAAACCTGACCAGACACAGGTTTTGGACAACCTGCTCTAGGTGACTTTGAGCAGTGGGGATGGACCAGATGATCTCCAGAGGTCCCTTCTCCAACCACTCGGTGATTCTGTGGTAATGTCTCAGGAATTTCTCCCAACCCCTGTGGCCAATGTGACTTGACCATCAGCAGCAGGCACAGGAGACAAGCCAAACTGCCTCTCTGTGAAAAAGGAGTCTGAAAGTTACTTTGCATGACTAATGCTAATATTGTGTGGGAATAAAAGTTTCCTCTAGTGACTTTGAATTCACCGTACTTTTAGTGTAATGGAGTATGCCCTTTTTCAGAGATAAACTCAGCTACTTTAGAGCACTGTTTATTTTGCACAGCAATCAACTAATATCCGTTTACTCGTATTGCCTCAGAGACAAGAATTTGAATATTTTTGATTTCTCTTCATGTAAGAATTTTTCCATTCCCCCTAGCATTCTTACATCCCTGCCCGGAATCTTGCTTTAGTTCTTCGACATCCTTTCACATGGAAGAATTACTCTGTTACACAACAGCCCCTGGAATGGCCACTGTTCCATTCCTAACCTTTCTTGCCCACAGCTGTTCACTGAGTTGTCTATATTAGTATGCTCCTATCATTTGAAATGCATATGAAATAAAAGCAGGGCTGCTTATTTTACTTTCTTAGAAATACTATTGTGAAGAATATTGTCAAGGCAGGCTAATGCAGGAATTTCATTCCATTAACGCTGTAACAATCAGCTGATGAAATCTCTTGCTCTTCAGGAAGAGGATTCTGTTGTTTGAGGTTTCCCAAAAGAAAATTAAGTGCTGTCCTGATTTAGTAGCAAATATTCCTCTAGTTTTGACCCTCCTAAAAAGTTCCCATATGAAAGATTAGAAACAAACAAACTAACTTAATAAAACTTTCTGTAGCTCAGAAGCAAAGCTATACTGCATAAGACTGAAGAAAAAAGAGCAGTTTCCAACAGCCAACAAGAGCTTGTTTTCACAGGTTGGCTTAAAAGCAACAATATGTAGGTCTAATTTGTAGACTGCCAGGAGCAACTGTCAAACAGCTAAGAAGTGGCAGGGAAGTGAGTGGGTTTTTTTGTTTGTTTGTTTAAATCACTGCTTATCTAATTCCACTTGACTAATGTCAAGGTGCTATCGGCACATATGCCGTGCCCAACCTTTTGACCAGCATTATATTAATCTTCCAGGCTGTAGTGCTCATGGTGAAAAACATTTTCCTTAATCCTCTAGCACAAGTGTGGCATATTGGCTTGCAGTCAGTGCAATTAAAACAAGACAGAACAAGCTTACCTAATGCTTAGTGCAAAGCTCAAGACACAACCCTCTTGCCTGTGAGTTTTGTGGAGAGCTAAGGTCTTGGGCATGGTACACAGGAAGCCCTAGCAGTGCAATCAGGCCCAAGTGAGATAGGCTGCTGCTCCGAGCTGCCTTGCAGGACAGTGGATCTTTGTGGGTTTTTTTTCCTGCAGTTCTTCTTGTTTCAGCATCTCTTACATGGCTGCTCTCTGCAAGGCCACCCCTGCAGATATTCAACGTCTCTCCACTCTGAGAAGAGTTTTACAAGGACCTCTTTCCTCCACCACTTAGAGGAAGGACTTGTCCCTGCAGACCCTTCCTAATGCCTCTTTCTGGATCTGTCCAGCAACACTTGTGCCTCATGAGAACCTCCAAGCTTCGTGTTTCCCATTTATATCCTACCAAGTCAACTCTGTCGCTTCACAGCATACCAGCAGGATGGAAGGCAGAGGTAACATGCCTTCCTTATCTGTTTAAGGGAGCCCTCACCCCTTTTACTCAACAGCTCAAAGGCTAGTGCATGTATTAGCGCTGGGAAGGCACCAAAACCCTCTCAAACGGTTGCAAGAAATTTGCCTGAAAGCTGTGAAAGGCCCAGGTGTAAGATATCCTCTCCTCTTCCCGCTGAAGATGTTCCCTTCTGAATTACCATACTCGCTAGCCTGGAGCACTGGTGCACACTCAGCAGAGTAGGGAGAAGATCTGGTCTTCAACCCGTGCAATAACGTTTGCTGGTGGAAGGGAAGGGGGTATCTGCACTGCCTGCCCTTCCTTTTCCAGGTTCTGGCAATACCACTGGTAACCACAGCCACCTTAGGCAGGTAAATACCCAAAGGAAGCTGGTGTTATGTGATGGAGTCACAATAAATGACATAAGACCCCAATGAACACTGGGCAGGGTGATGAGAACTTTTATCACTGAAACTCTCTCCTGAAGAAATGGGAACATAATTTGGGAATCTGCTGGAGAAAGAATTCTATGACCTGACACTTTTAACTCACTGTATTTGGCCTGTGTCCTTTCACTCCCACCACGTGATCGTGTTGGCTCTGGAATGTGCTTTCACCCTACGCTACACTGCTGATTTCAGCTGGTAACAGGGGGATCTAAAATGAATGTCCAGCAGAGAAGGGAAATCACAAAGCCATGTTAAGCTACTAACTCATGAAAACAACTGTGGCAAATAATAATGAGCTGAGTCATGATTTTAACATAGGTTTTTATTTTCCATGACTCCCCGTTACAGTCTAGCACTTTCCCCAAACAGGGATAATTTATCACTATTAAGACTGGTATATTATATAAAGAAGATCCACGTAAAGAGCATGACTTCCAACTAACTGCTTCCAATAATATTTCCTTATGTAAGTTAGAAAAGAAAATCTGTATTGTACTAAAATGCAGAAAGCAGCAGCTGTTCACCAACAGGAAGATGCAAAGATGTGCTCATTGGTGATGGCCCAGCTTTTCTGTGTCCTGGACAAAAACACACGCAGCCCTGCACTCCTCTGCCAACGTACCCATCTCTGCCGCTGCTGCTGCACCATCCACAGCTTCTCCTGTTTCTTCTTCCTTTGTCTCAGGCCCTTCACTCACTATCTCACAGAGCAGCTCAGTTTCCACCTGTTCTCCCGTCTCACCTGGGAACAGTAACCATGGAGATCAAATTAGGAACCACTGAGAAAGGTACTGGGTGCTCCTGCTCCTTTCTGCAAGACTGATTCTCTTTTGCCAACCCTCCACTTCCCTTTGCAAAATGAATGAATTCAGCCCTTTGGCTGAATGAATCAATAGGGAACAAATATGATGTCTCCAGTCCCTTTCCATCATCCATGTAAGCAGGCTTCATATTCATAAAAAATTCTCCCAATACTTTTACAAAAGGCCCTTGACACTCTATTCAGTACACATCACAAGCACAATTTCTGTGCAAATTATTTTTCTTAGGTAATGAATGTTATTCTACGTATGTGTGTTTTCATCCAAAAAAAGGAACAGAGCAAAAATAGAAAACATGGTAACGTGCCGTTCTCGTTGAAGTTTTACTTCCCCTAGGAAGCTGCTACCTAATTAATCCTCTCTCACAGAGCTACTGAGGAGGAAAGAGCAAAGCAAGTGCTGTGTACCCTGAGTACCATGGCATGGAAATGGGAGGCTCCATCTTTGTCTTACACCTCATGGAGAGAAAATCTGCACAAGAGCTTGTGGGATGCTATTCCAATCTTGGAACAAACAACAGCAAAACTGTGCAGTTTTTCCAAAAGCCTTGTTTTTGTAAGCGGTTGCATTGGATTGTGATTCACATCTTGTTCTTCAGGCAAACAATCAATTTTAAACATGTTTTCATGTATATAGGAAGGTACTGTTCTGCCTCCAGTACTGTGCCACTAAGCTTATAAATGATAACTAATGGGTTAATGAAATTGGGATTGTCAGATGGGCAAGACTACACGTTTTCGAGCTGAGCATTCAGTCCTTTCCTGCTTACACAAACAAGACTCGACTCCAAATAATAGATCTCCATTTTATGTAGAAGAGACCTCCAAATTCTTTTGAAAGAAAACACATGGCAGGCCAAGGCAATGCCCGCAGCTCAACTACTGGGATTCACGTAGTTAGATTTACACAGCTGGGTCACAGATGTGCACAGTAAAGTACATGGCTAAGTGATAGCACGTGAACTGCCTCTGGGCTTCACACAGATTATTCCTTCTCCTGTGCTTTGCACTCCTTAGAGGTGAACGCGCAGGGAGGGAAGCTGCTGGTAGCACGTTTCCCTGCAGGGATCACACTTCCCATGGGCCTCACCTGCTCATTGCTCTAATAATGCTTCCCAGGAAGCACCCAATTCCTCACCGAGCTGCGTTGTGCTGCTTAGGAGAGCCTCATTTCTGCTGTAAAGCACTCAGCTTTGGCATGTGGGGTAGGTGTGATGTAGGTGCTCCAGGTGCTGCCCCCAAGACAAGGACCATCTCTGGCAAGGAGCCCACCTCTCCCGAACTGCTGACCTTGAAGCACCTTGTCCCCACTGTGCAACACTGCCAGGTGGAGCTACCTGCTGTCTCCGTAACTGTCCTTCACTCAGCCTTCCTCCCTAGCTACTCATCTGAGCTACTCATCAGCAGCCCCATCTACTTCCATGGCCATCTCTATCCTGCGTGTTCAGTAGCCAGCCCACAAAGACTGACTAAATGTCAAGGATGCATCTAGAAGCTGCTCTTTCTTCTGCTGTTAGACAACCACTCTGCACTGCCATCAGGCACAGGGACAGCTGCTTTATCATTAATATATGTAACTAAGTAATAGAGCCTATGATCTCCAAAAACATTAAACAACGTCTCTGAACTACATAGAAACACAACATTTAACTGAGGGATATGGTAGGGCATTTTACGTGCCAAGAACATAGAACATGAAATGAAGTAGCAGAGATAAAGACTGGAAATGCTGAATAAATTTATTACAGCTTAGCCTTGTGAGCCTGAGGCTTTCCCAGCCATGTTTTTCTGCACTCTGCATTGTACGCACTCTGCAGACCAAATTCTGACTCCAGCAGCTCATGTGAGTCTCTCACTAAAGTCAAAAAGACACACACACAAGCCTCTGGAAGAATAATTTGTTCTCCTGAATTTACCAAAGCACCAATATTACCCTCAATGAGTTGTTCCCCTTCAGCAGCATGTGCTTTCTTGCCGATTTCCACCACGGAGCTGTCATCGCCCTCCACGAGCTCCCTGTTCTCCGCTGGTGCCGGTGCCGCAGGGTCTTCTCCTGGCTCTGGAGGCGAAGGGCCGGCGCTCTCCTCCTGCCGTGCAGATGGCAGCAGCCTCGCGCTCTCCTCCGACCCCGCAGGAAGGGGCTCAGTGCCCTCCGGCTCCTCCCTTTGGGTGATGGGATCAATCTTTTCTTCCAGTGCTGGAATGAGAAGGGCCTCCTCTCCTGGGAGATGCTCTCCCGCTCTGGTCCCCTCAGATGCGAGACTCACACCTTCCACCGTCTCCAGCTTCGTTTGGTCGGGTATGGTTTCATACTCATCTGCAGCTGGAGTATTTCCACCCGAGGATGCTTTTATTCATTGTAGAGTATGAAATGAAAAAAAGAGGAAACACACATAACTGATGAGTGGGCATTTTAACTAGGTTGGAACTAGACTCCCAGGGGATTGGCACAAGCACTGCCTGTCACAGCTCCTGGCTACAGACATTCCTACTTTCCTTAAGGACCCAAAATGCAAAGAGGTTTTGCTGGCTACGTGATGCTATTCAAGGAAATAACTTTTTCCTCAGGGTAAACCATGCATAAAATCAATTTGCTGAGCAGTAACTGCTTCCCTGGGCTGCTTGTGGGGAACCTCTGTTGGTGCCTACAGATGGGCCGATGTCTTTCTTAGTGCTTTTGTTAAAGGCAAAAACAGTGGAGAGAACTTCCTCATACCAGAGGACAAGTGTGCTTGGCACATGGCCCCCTGCGTGGCAACATGCTACCTGCAACCAAGGGACACAGTAAGTAATCAAAATTGCTGACTTCACTATCCTGCCCATTAGTCATTATCCTATTACTGTTGCCAACTTCAGAAGATTTAATACTTCTACCAACTAGTAGAAGTTTCACTAAGTGACATAGCTCTTAAGTCACGAGAAGCAGGAAACTACATTTCTGTATTTACCTTTTCAAGGCCTCTAACGCACCCTATCTTCCAGGTACCTTTTCCTAACCTGAAGCCCAAACTGAAATCACTTTCTGAAAATAGATACCCAATCAAAATAACAGCAAATAAGTCTTTGGCAAGACTTGGCAAGAAACTGTGCATAGAAACTTGGCAACAAACTGTGCATAGTGTTTTCATGGGACAATTTCTGTCTAGGCAAAGTTCCTGGTGATTATGGGCTTTCAGCCCGTATTTTCCAGAGGAATCAGTGACTTCACATGTGGGACGCTCAACTCTGGATAGTTTCTAGGGCTGGGTAGCAACGTTCTGTGGAAATCACACATCTTGAAGAAGCCTCACTAGGCTTGACCTTTTCTCATTTTATTTTATTAAACCTCGACATGGTTCTGATACCTTCTCCTTGCTTTGTGCCAAGTGGACAAGGAGCATTTATACCTTAAACACATAAATAAGTGAGCCATGAAAGCTAGCATGCTAGCAATTTTTATATAAATTGGATTATAAAATGCTGTTATGCAATGCAAGATCCACGCTGTTGGAAACCTCGAAGGCATTCCTGTGCTCTCATTTAAAATACAAAGAATTCTCTAATACAGAAGAAATAAATCCTCCTGGTAATCTCTTCAATATCTTTATTCCCAAGAAGAAAGAACATCATGGGGCCATCAACATTCTTAGGATGCCTTTTAGTTATGTTTTATTTTTAAGTTTCTAGTATTGATTTTCCCTGACATAGACAATTCCTGCTGGTGAAACAGTAAAAAGCAGAGTGAATTGCACTGGGCCATACCCAGAATAATTCTACCTCTGCCAGTAATCGCCTTTTTTTTCCCATTAGCACCTTTAAGTATTGCCAGGCAGATATGTTTTCTATTTTTTAATTTAGTTTATCAGAAAACATATCTGCCTGGCAATATCCTCAACAATGGATGTTATTACAGCTCTGATAACAAAACGAACTTTACCATTCTCATGGCATTAGGTTAAGTATTCAGTCTGTTTCATAACCTACGCTAAAATCAGCAGGTCTCTAACCAGGATTCCTAAAACATTCAGACTCAGTAACTTGCATTGCCTATCGGAGCCCTTCAGTGTTCTTGTGCAGAGCATTGATGTCTTTCAGCTAGAGGATGAGAAAGCAGAGGGATTTGGTCTTGGTGCACGTGAGGTGGGCAAGACAGCAGGAAAAATAGAGACATTTCTGTCGATATTTTCAGCGGGGCTCTTCCCCGGCAGCAGCGTGCCAGCTCTGTAGTGTCACGTAGAGCATTGCAAAAATACCCCCTACAACCCGTAACCATCTCTGCAATCACAACAAACCCGAACCCTGAGAGACTGCAAATGAAAATAAATCCATACTGAAAACTCAGATTCCACAGCCCAAACAACAGCAGTATTGGAATGAAACTCAGAACTAAAGAATACAGGAAAGAAATTCACTGCAACGAAATAAAAACAACCTTTATGCATTTTTCTTCACGTGGGGAGGGCCAACATCTACAAGCGCCACATTTGGGCTCCCATGGAGAAAGTTTCCGAACTTCCCTTGGAGCAAAGGCCCAAATACAATAAATATGAGATATACTAAATACGAAAATGAAGTCTTGTTCAGCATCTGGCTTGCACTGAGTAGCAGGGATATTCCTAGGGAAGGTGTTCGGTAAAACACCTTGCTCCCCAAGTCAACCCGCAGTGACTCGAGCTGCCTCGAGGTCACTGGGGTATCGCTGCTGCTTTCAACAGGGCTGCACTCAAGCTGCAAAGCTAAGGAGAAAAGCGAAGGAAAAGGGGAGAACCGCAGCGTCAGACCTGACCAGTTGGTGAGTATTTTAGAGAGAGGAAAAAAAAAAAAAGTCATTGAATCCACAAGGTGTTATGCAGAAGCAAGACCTGGCTTTACATAAGAGAGAAACATAAGGATGAGAATTAAAGCGGCAAAAAGCAGCTCCAGCTTAATAAAATAACAATAATAAACTACAGTAATAACAGTAAGAAGAGCAGCTCCCCCCGCGCCCGCGCGCCCCGGCCGGGCTCACCCCGCGGCGGCGGCGGCTCCGGGGGGCGGCGGCTGCGGGGGGCGCTGCTGGAGCAGCCCATGGCGGCAGCGCGGGCGGCTCTGCGCGCTGCTCCGCGCTCCGGGCTGCCCCGCCGCGCTCCGCGCCCGCCGCCGGGGGGCGGAAGGGCCACCGGGGCGGGCGGGGGCGGTCCCGCTGCCCGCGCCGCGGGGAGGCGCCGCGGAGCGCGCTGAGGTGAGCGGCCCTGAGGGAGGCGCGAGGGGAGCAGCGGGAGCACCGGGCGCTGCTGCCGCCGCTCCGGCTCCTTCCCCGTGCTGGGTTTACCTGCTGCTCCACGCTGCGTGCCAGAGCCACGGGCGCTGGCAGCTGGACGCGGCTGTGGCTCCGCATCGGCAACTAGGACTATGTGAGGGGTCTCCACGCCGGCAGCTGGGGACACCCGGGCGTGTTGGTGTTTTCCCAGTGGATTCAGCCCTCTGTGTGTCACTTGCTCATAAGCGTCCTGCTGGGCCTAGCCAGCAAGACCTGTGCTGGGAAAGCGCCAAAGTCGGAGCGAGAACTGGGCAAAGGGGCCAGTACATGGGACGTGGCCGTGTGCCTTGCATTGCCTCTCCGAGACACACACAGCCCGGCTGCCGACCAAACCTGCCCGCAGAGACACCAGCCACAGCCGTCCAACGGGGATGAAGAAACACAGAATCATAGAATCATAGAATGCTTAGGGTTGGAAGGGACCTCTAGAGATCATCTAGTTCAACCCCCCTGCACACGCAGGGTCACCTAGAGCACGTGGCACAGGACTGCGTCCAAGCGGGTTTTGAAGATCTCCAGAGAAGGAGACTCCACAACCTCTCTGGGCAGCCTGTTCCAGTGCTCTGTCACCCTCACTGTTACACCAATGCGCAAAGCATGGGGAATAAGCAGGATGAACTGGAGATCTGTGTGTGGTCCCAGCGTCATGAACATCTGTGTGCACGCAACGGGGCTGGGGGACTGGGAGGAGGAGTCCCCAGGTCCCAGTGTCCACTGGATTTGGTGGCTTTCTTAACATCAACCTTGTAAAGCAGATCTGATTTTTATATTTCCGTACAGATAAATTGGTAGAAGTCTATAGATGCCCATTTGGCTTAGAAACTTTGCAAAGCATGAGAATGAAGAGAGTTTGCCACATACTTGCTTACATAAGCACCCCCAACATATTTTATTTATTGGATTCAAGCCAGGTTTTGTTTTGTCCTTCGCACTCAGGGCAGTCACACATGTAGACTTCTGGATATATTCTGGAAACTCAGGAAGTTTCTGGCTGGCAGCATGCATGGAAGGCAGGGTTGGAAAAAGAGCCATGACTGGCTGGAGAGGCCTACCTGAAATCCCACCTTTATTCTATAACATTTTTACGACAGTGAAGCAGGCATCTGAAGATGTTTCTCTCCAGAGACAGTGGCCAGGCCACCAGAACGGACTCACTGAGCATGAGCGCTGGGAAAAGAAGGGAAAGCTACGTTCTGTTTTGTCTCTTGCCTGAGGAACTTCATACCTGTTTTCTGCAGCATCCTAGCAAAAAAGTATTGAGCAGAATGCACCTACCAGCCGTTTCATTGAAACGGTGCAGAGGGGAATTTGGGATTTACTGGACCAGAGAGAGGGAGCATGTTCGGGCATGTTTGTGCAGCTAAGAGCACTCCCTGGGAGGGCCTTCAGGGTTGTTTCATGTTCTTCAAGCAGCCCTCAGACAAGGTACAGAAAGACTCCTGGGATTAGGAATGAGGACCCAGGGGCATTTGGCAGGCCACTTCTGAGCACACTAACCACAATATTCTGCTTTTGCTTTCTTCTCTTGTTTTCTTAAGAGTAAAGGGAAAATCGCATCTTTTCTGCAGGAAGATGGACTCAACTGAACTAATACAGGGGCTGGATGTAGGTCAGGTCGTGGTAGGACATGGTTGTGCCTTAGCGTTATCAGCTCTGTCACGCAGGGCTGGGTGAAGGTGATCAACCAGCTCTCGGACCCTTTGCAAGGAGCTGCCACACATCGAGGTAGGGGTTCAGGTGACACCATGCCAGATGAGACACCTCTGTCTCATTGCTGTGGACCATATCAGGCTTGGACAACGTGTGGCCTCTGCAGATCGCTTATCACAAGCACGTTCCCACCAAGTGGGTGACCTGCTGCCCTGCAGCTGCCTCTGTGCCACCATCTCACCTTGTGGAGAGCACCAAGATGCTCACAGGTGGCAGGAACTATCAGTGAACCCAAAATAGGACTGGTGGTGACGAGCAGTTAAGCTCAACTTTTAATTTCTACTTCCCAAATGTTTTTTTGCAACTGCATTAACATGCTCACCTATTTGCCCATGGTAGTGGCATGGGCACTTCAGTGCAGCTGCAGGGTGAAGGGGGGAAGTGAAGATCTCAGGACAGGGGAAGTGAGAAATGTGATTCCAGTATCTCCAGATACAACAAATATCTATATCCTGTGTTACACAATCAGAAATGCACTTCCAAATCAAACCTGTAATGATTTCTGTAAGGTGTTGCCAATTCTGAAGTTCCCTAGACCAGTATGACAGGACTAGACTTGTTTCACTCATTCTAAAGCTTATTAACAGCTCATCATTCTGAATATTTTGGATAAGATTTCTACTGCAACTAGGTTTGTGTCTAATTCTTGATCCTTGATTAAATATACCCGAATTCTGGGATGTATCAAATCACAATAGACTTTTCAAAAGTTTATGGCTACAACTCCTTTTTTAAAACTCTTCAGCTATTCTATACAAAACAAAACAAAAAACCCCACTACTGACCAGGCAACAAAATATTCTAAATTGTTTATTGCAGCAGACAATTTAGGCAAAACTTTCCACTGATGCAGATTTTTGTAGCTCCACTGAAGGCTCCTCCATGATGTTGATGTTTGACTGCAGCAAAGTGCCTTCTGAAACACAACAACTTTGATTTTGCTTGGCAGGGCAGTGGTCTTGAAACTTAGCGTTTAAGACATTCCTTGCAACTTCCAGGAAAGGAGAGAATCTGAAGATCTTCTTTTCAGACTAACTACTGTTTTTTGAAATCAGCAACCCTGAATTTCTGATACAATTTGGCCCTTGGCAGATGTAGATATCTTCTTGTATTGGCACTTTAAACTTGCTGTGTATATCTACATATATACAGCATATGTACATATATATATGTATTATATATGTGAATGTATATGCATAACACATGCACTCTTCAGCATCTTTTTACTGAGCTGAAAGCATATTCAAGGTGTGCAAATACCCAGATATTCAAAATTGACAGTGTTTAACCTCAGTACTTTCTCTGTACCCTGGGCAACTGTACCAGGTAACCGTCTTTGTGTATTTAACCCCGTTTCCTCCACACCTCTTTTCTTTCCTGCCCTTCCTTTCTAACAGCATTGCCTCTGGAAGGAAACTGAGAAGTGATCTGGGTTCTGGTCCAGCAGACCTGTACATTATGAGGATTCCAAATTCCCAGTGACCCGAAACAAAGAGCTATATTTATTTGCCACACAATAAGGGGATAGTTCGGTGCATGACCCTATGAAAATTGGATGAACATGTTTGCATTTGCTGTAAATGTGATTATTATCAGAGAGCACAGTCTGTCACTCCTAATAGCCCTGAGAAGTGCAAGAGGAGAAAATAACAAATGCAGATGTTCACACGAAGTTGTTATATAACTGTAGTGAAGAGATTTTGATGGAACTAAAAATGTAAAAAAAAAAAAAGATTATATTTTTTATATTTTATCTTACCAAAAATAATATGCACTGTTTATGTTGGTAAAGCCATAGGGGTGGCTTTTCAAAAGATCAGAGAACTGCACTGAAAGGTGCACAGAGAATTTTATGAAATGGTCCGTCTCAGACTGCCACACAGCATCCATGTATTGTGCGCACTTTTAGACCTCAATGTTGTTCTCTTTTTCTTCACTAGAGAGTTATTCTTCTCTCTCAGCTGGCAATATACTGCCTACAATGACATACATAATTAATTAGCATTTTTTTTTCCTAATGTTGTTTTATCTTTACTGGATTACTGTAAATGTTAGATGAGCTGATGAAACTACTCTTTTAATAAGTTGACACTGTTACTGTTACCATTGCATTTGAGCAGCTGATGTGTTAGCTTCTAAAATGTGTGGGGAAAAGTTGCTCCAGGATTTCTCTGCAGTAATGCATTTGCTGCACACGTGGGCCTACATTTGCACAAAACTTCCAGTATTTACCTACTTGCAGCTGATGAGGTAGGAGAGAGCCCCTACCTGATCCTGGCCAGCCCCAGCTGCAAAGTAAAGCACATTCCCTGGCCTGTCTTCCCTCAAGGATGTGTCCGCCTGGCTACCGTGGCCTGCGGCCCAGGTTTATGATCATAGATGATATGCTGATGATCATAGATATGATACACTGCTGCCAGTGACAGTGCCTCCCTCAGACCTTCTTGCCTTGCCCTTTCACTGCTCCTCAACCCTCCTGCTCATTCCCACCCACAGTAGGATATCCCATCACTTGTATCCCAGCGTTTTGTGGGATGGCGTTATAAAATAAATCGCTGACTTGAGTTAAAAACAACACACAAAAAGTGGGTGGGAAATCATTTAGCTGTCATCTCTACTGAAGTTGATGTATCATGAAATTAGGCCCTCAGCTAAAGCATGGAAATTAGCTTGTTAATCCAGTCATGACTCACTAGTGTGTGATCACATACCCAAAGACAACAAGGCTTCTTTAAGATATCTTTAATATATTTTTATATGTTTTGTATGAGGAACTTAGAATGTCTCAGATACAGATTTTTTTTCATTTCCCCCAGGCCTGAATTGAAGACGTTGCTCTCTAAATTTTTATGTTTTGAGATACGGCATTGCCGTACCAGTGACTTTTCTCATACTACTCTCACTCTCCTGATTTGTTCCTCTGTTATCTGCTCCTTTCTTACAGAAATCAGAGCTATATCAATATATCTAATTAACATATCTATAGTAATACATATTAATATATCTAACAGCAGATAGAATAATCTTATCAGTGTTTTTGGAGAGGGAGAGAGATCTCCTGAAGACAAGTGCTCTCCAGCTTGAGCAGCGGCTTGAAGAGCCCCTGAGCCAGAGTGGTACCAGGGTCCCGTGGTACCAGTGGGTGTCGGTGGTTCTGCTGCGGCGCTGCCTGACGTAGCCTCCCCCAGAGCTTCTATGCTTCATTAATACAGAAGGGAGACTGGGAAGGTGAGCAACAATGTTGTGGTAATTCCAACTTCTGCACATATTTCCCCACAAAGAGATCCCTTATTCTCCACAGATATATGCACGATTTAGGCCTCAAGGTCTAAAGTTTCTGACAATTGGCTCTTTAAGGAGTGTAGAATTGTTGTTTGTTTAAAAACACTTTACATCACTGGGAACAACAGGGTTTTACAATCTGTGAAATATCAAATTATCTTCTGATCTGGGGGCTGAAGTTTCAATGATATCGGTGAAAACAGCTCCCTCTTCAGGAGCTGTCCAATGCTCCCAACTTTTAGAAGATGAATAAAATACAGATATTGAAAGTGAATTGCCCTGAGAACATCAGCAGGTCTGCTGAGCCTTATGTTCTCTTACTAATATTTTCTAAAAATAAGAATATAGGAAAATTGTCCTTGATGACAGACCAAATGAAGTGAGAGTTTAAAGAGCGAAAGGCAAGGCATAATTTGACAGCAGGAATAAAAGCAGTGCACGAGTGCTGTGACAACGCAAAAAAAAATGAAACCTGGAGCAGGGTTTATTTATTATCTGCCAATAATAAACAGAGGTTTGACATACTTTGAAACTGCTTTTATTTTACTCTGATAAGATCTGAAAAAATATCTTGTTTCAGCTAAGTGAAAATGGGACTACAGAGAGGCTTCAGAAAAGTAGTTTATGTTATCATATATAGTACATTTACTACTTCTTTGAGCTCACCCTACAAATTAATCCCAGAGGACTTTGTAATTATAGAGGGCTGAGTTTCAGTTGGATATTTAAACACCATTTAACCCTGATGATATTTCCTCTAGCATACATTTACCTCATCCTTATCTCAGCGTTAGTAGGTTAGACACTGGCCTAGGTTCTTCATCTGGCCTCTTAAAACTGAAGCTGTTGCCCAGTTTCCACACAGGAACATGGCACCGGGGCCTGTGCTCGTGCACTTCTGCTGTTCTGGGCACATGCAGTAAAAAAACTCCGCGTGTGGGTAGCTCCACCAGTGCAAAAGTACAGCAGTATATAAATACTTATTAAAAATAAGCTATTTTAACATCAGCAGTGCTAGAATTACTGAATCCAGTGTGTTTGGGCTCGCTTTTTCACTTTTGACGTGTAGCCCGCCTCGGCAAAGGCACCCATTTCCCCAATGCCAAACATTTCCCCGCTGCTGTCACTTTTTTACATCATTTTCGTGGCAGGAACCGCAAATCCCCGCAGCGCGGGGCCCACGCGGCGGGAGGGCGGTGCCGCGCGGGAAGCGCCGCCGCGCGGGCCCCGGCCCCGCCCCCGAGAGCTGCCAGCCAATAGCGGCTCTCGGCCGCCGCGCCCCGCCCTCGGCGCGGCGAATCGCCGCTGGGCGCAGGCGCGCGCGCGGCGCGGCTCTCGCGAGATTTCCCGCGCGAGGATAGGCGATGCGTGCCGGGAGCACCTTCCTTTCGGGCTGCCCGGCCATCTTGGCGGCGCGTCTGTGGTGAGCGGGGCCGGGCCGGGGGGCGCGGGGCCGCGCCGGGCCGGGCACTTATCGCCTCCCCTCCCTGTCTTCCAGTTCCCGCCCGACCCACCGCGAGGCAGCAACATGGTGGCCGCCAAGAAGACGGTGAGTGGCAGCGCCGGCCTCACGTGGCGGGCGGGCGGCCCAGGGCGCTGCGGCCCGGCCGCGGGTGCGGGTGTCCGGGCAGGCGATGGGGCGCTCCATCTGAGCGCGGCGACCTGCCCTGAGAAGCAGCCCGCCCTCCGGAGCGCCCGCTTGCACCGCAGGGACCGGCGGCCTGCGGGGACAGGCGCGGTGGGCCCGGCGCGGCTGCCGGGATGTGGCCTGTGCAGCCCGTGGCTCCGGTTTCCCAGGTGGAAGGAGCACTTGCTTTGGCTCGGCTAGGTGAGCTTTGCCAAGGATCGATCAAATGCACCGGAACGCGACTGAGTAACTCAGAAGGCCTTGAGAAATGAATAAATCTCCTTATAACTTTATTTAATTTTAAAATACAGGGATAAAGGCTGTTTTGGTGATGTTGAGAAGAGTAGTATTAATATAAGCGTGGTGTTACCTGCATGTTTTGCGCTAATCATATAGTGTACTGGCTTTCTTACTCTTTCCTGCAAATGATACAGAAATAATGGAAAGAATGCCTGCGTTTGCAATTTTTGCTTGCTCTTATGTTCTGCGCTGCCTTGAAAAAGGCAAGGATATATGTGGTAATGCTTTTCTGCCTCTTTCAGAAAAAGTCGCTAGAGTCCATAAACTCCCGGCTTCAGCTGGTTATGAAAAGTGGTAAATATGTGCTGGGGTACAAACAGACTCTGAAAATGATCCGGCAGGGCAAAGCCAAGTTGGTCATCCTAGCCAACAACTGTCCTGCTCTAAGGTAGGTAACTAACACAGCAATTCACCTTAAATCTAGGGCAGGTCCTTTGCACAAATGTGGTTTTCTGTAGTGAAGTGTTAATGCAAAACACTGGTGTATTCCAGTCTGCTCTGAAGTAAAAGTGGAGGGAGAGAGGAAAAAAAACCCACAACTTTATGTCTACATACATTAGAATGCTTCCTAACTGTTCTCCAGGTTCATGTAGTACAAAAGTTTTACATTGGATAACGTACATTTTCATGCTCTGATAATATTCATTGAAAGGGTAATAGCACTGTGTTATTTTTTTCTGCCAAAGGAGTATATTGGAAAAATGAGGTTACAGTTAGAGCTATAGTAAGTGATGCTGATTTCACATTTAAGGGTTATGAAGTTTGCTGACATACTGTCTAAAATAAATTCTAAATTTAACTTCCTGGCCAGTGAAATTGGCTTTATTATTTATCTATCTATCTATTCATTTATTTAGGTCAGTTAAATCTTTCATTCCTCTCTCCTCATGTGTTCTGTTTTGTAGTTTTGGGTCCTTTTCTCATGAAAGACTATTGACAGATGCAAGAAGCTGACAGATAATCTAGATGCCTGAGAAAGGACAGTGCTATTACAGTGTTAAAATTCTTACGAATCTGGAAAGAGCTCGTGGACCAGTGTTAACCACTGGAATTTCCTAGTGGAAGTCAACAGAGATTCACAGGTTGACTTAAAAACAGTTGATCTCGCAGGCAGCAGCAGCCAAATCCAGTCAGCATGAATAGTGGTCGTAGTTGATGCAGCTGGCATAACTATGACTACTTTTCAGAAGTTTGAAAGTCTTGAAAACACAGATTAATGTTTATGTGTAGGAGCAACTTAGAGGGTTACAAGTGAGCAGTGGGCTTCCTGCTGCATATCTTCAGCACACTTCTGGGTAAGGTTTCAGAGCTGAGATACGATTATTGCCTGGCCATAAATAACTAAGGTTTTTTTTATTTATTCTTTTTTTTTTATTTATTCTTTTCTGAAGAGGAGGGAAAAGCATGCAGGACTTAAGTGTGGCTGAGTTAAATACTTTGACTGTACTAAGACCAATCAGAATTGTTTTTCAGTACTTTTAATACCTGTCCTTTGAATTTCAGAAAATCAGAGATCGAGTATTATGCTATGCTTGCAAAGACTGGCGTCCATCACTACAGTGGCAACAACATCGAACTGGGTACAGCATGTGGGAAGTACTACAGAGTGTGCACGCTGGCCATCATTGACCCTGGTACGTGTCCCTGGCCCTGTGCTCGCTGGCTCCTTCGCTCACCTGCCAGCAGCACTGAGGTAGTGAGAAGATTTTTATACTGTAAAGCTGCTTCCTGGCTGGGAGGAAGCTTTACAGTGTGTGTTGTTGAGACAATCTGTTGGAAAACCAACTTGTGAGGCAGACTTTCTGCATCAGCTTCTTTCCACCTTTGTGGATTTAAGACGGATGGTCACTATAATTCTCTAGGTTGCGAGTTGTCCATCTTTCCAGAATGACATTCAGGAAAATAAGCTATACATATAAGCAGATAGTTATCTAGCTACAGCATAGGAGATTGTTAAATATGTTTTATTTTAAAATAATAAATCTGCGCATAGTTACTGTAGGCGGGTAGCAGCCTTTGTCCCAGACGGTTGTTTCAGTTCTCTGTGTAAACTGCTAATAGGGTGACTTATCCAAAAACTTCCACAGTGAAGTCCAAAATCTTCTAAATGAAGAATCAAATACTTCTTCATTCTTGCTGGTTGACCAAATGCATTTTAATTAAATGAATGTGTATAGATGTAATGGTTTCTATATTAACTTTCACTAAATATTCTCCAAGGAAAATGAAATTGAATTCACTGTGATTATCTTATTTTAAGAAAGACTTATTAAGCTTTTTTGTATTTAAACACTAGCTGTAAACTTCATTTTGAAAATGTTATCTATCTTCCTGACTTTATGGCTGTCATATTGGGATCTTTATGCTAAGCTATTTGTAAATTAAGGAGCTGGAATGAAATCTAAAATCTGTATGCGAATATTCTCGCTGTCCTGATTTCTTGGTGATCAGGGGAGGCTAGACATTCGCTATATTAAAGCTAAGTATTGTGTCCGCCAGGACTAGATTGCTGTTCTAGTGCTGGCTTTGTAAATGCTAGTGACATGTATGTAATTATCCTGAATATATATTAGATTCTGTGCCAGTTAGCAAACTGCAGTTACAGGTATTTTTATCAAGCCATCAAAATTCCTTGCTTTGTTTCCAGATAGGTTTTCTTTGCTCTACTTCAAAACTTTTCCTGTTTGTGGAATTAGTATTTGTTAATATTGTGGGGTTTACTGTTGAAAACATACCTTGCTATGGACCCTTTTGTAAGAATGTATTTTTGTTTTACAGGTGATTCTGACATCATTAGAAGCATGCCAGAACAAACCAGTGAGAAATAAATGCTGTAAAGGTGTTTTCTACAATAAAACTGGTTCAAGGTCCATTTTAAGAAAAAATTGTATTGTATTATATCTTTGGTTTTAGGGAACAAGCTATATAAAATGAAGGTTCATTATTGCTGCCGTGTTTCCTCTTCTGTTTAGAAATACCTTCACAGAACAAAGCTTGCCTTGTGCTTTCTCAAGAAGTTTTCTATCTCAAAGAAAGGTTGTTCATGGTAAGTATGGTATCACATCCCAACAGGGCTTAGATTTTGGGTTTGCAGTGCTAACACAAAATAAACTTTTAAAATGGTCAGTTAAAATATGAATGAATTCACAATGTTAAAGGCTTAAAGGAGTAAATTTGTGATTTGGTGGGAGGAAACCCAAGCTTTTGTTTAAAACGATCAAAACCATTTTTATAAAGCTGATCATATAGTACTAGTAGAAATGGCAAAAATGGCAAATAGTGTTGCTCCTGGGTATGGTGTATACTATCAATAAGATCAAGTTACCTTTTCAAAACTGATCTAAATTGGATCCCTTTTTCAGTTGAAGAACATGATGTGTTAGAGATGAGTACTGCTCTACTGGTGAAGGCAGTGGTGTTTCCTGGATTTGGGCCAGTTATTCTGCAGCCATTCAGACAAATTTCTTTTCTTAAATATGGTGTCAGTGCTTTGCTGACTTGGGATAAAAGGAAAACCAAGAA
This sequence comes from Tinamus guttatus, assembly GCF_059628265.1. Lineage (NCBI taxonomy): Eukaryota > Metazoa > Chordata > Aves > Tinamiformes > Tinamidae > Tinamus > Tinamus guttatus. Next base: position 2,321,321 of record NW_028289044.1, read on the forward strand.
AACCTCTGTGTGTATCAGCATCCTCAGAGAATTTGCATTCTGCTTGCCAAAGAATGTTTAAGCACAAAGTACCTCTAAAAGGCAGCTGTTAAGAACTATGGTCACTTGTTACCTTCTATGAGGTAACTTCTTCTGGCCTCTGCTTCACTCATTTTATATTGGGAACAGCAGTAGCTGAAGTTGTGAATTTCCAATTAGAGATAGACACATTCACTAATGTGCATCAAAACAAGGAATTGCTGGTATCCCTAGCTATTAAAGTCCAGATTTGCATCACTAGCAGAAAAGTGCAGTCCTTTCCAGGTGAAAGGAAATAAACTTCAAGGCCTTTCAGTCTGCAAGAATGCCTGGAAGTAATTTGCTGTTTTCAAGGCTCAGTGAGCCTAATTGTGAGTTAGGTGCCACACTTGTCGTGTAAGTTTATGTGTGAGTACTGTGAGGGTGACAGCGCCCTGGAACAGGCTGCCCAGAGAGGTTGTGGAGTCTCCTTCTCTGGAGATCTTCAGAACCTGCCTGGATGCCACCCTGTGCTCTGGGTGTCCCTGCTGGAGCAGGGGGTTGGACTAGATGATCTCAAGAGGTCTCTTCCAACCTTAACCAGTCTGTGGTTCTGTGATCCTGTGATCTCCATGCAGATACAGTGCTTGAAATAGGGAAGCAAATGCAGGAGGGATGCCCGGAACAATAAGAACATAATATTCATACCCTAAAAATGATTCAAAACATGGAGGTTTCACTTCAAAAAATAACAGTATTTTATTATTTTGCATAGCTTATTTCAGCTGTTCTACTTAATTAGAACTTTTGCTAGTTACTAAATTGTTTATACATAGAAAATTTTTTCAACATTTCTTACCTGCAATCAATGCAAGACAGTACATGTCATATGTAAATGTTAAGGTCCAAAGTTTTCAACTTCAGACACAAGAATTTGTTAATTACTTTGAGCTGTTGTAACAAAATAGCTCTTACAACTTTGTATAAATATACAGTGTAGTATATGCTTTAAATTTTCATCGATATCTTAGTCTGTTTTCCAAGTCTTCCATTCTCTTCGTCATTTCTTCCAGTAAACAAAAGTTAAGGAAAGAGGTATCAAAAATAATTATTAGAAAAGGAATCTGTCAAATGCCCGCTAACAATTTTCCCACACTCAGAAATTGAAGGTGTAATATTTCTAGACTCTCCATACTACAATATTAGGTTTTTAGAAAGGCATTTTCAGAACTGTGTCAAGGAACCATGTCCTGTGCTATTCCAGCTTTTTACATTTCTCTGTCAGTCTGAATTGCTGCATGATGCTAGACAGTTGCTTGAGAAGTTATCCCTGGTTAAGAGTTTGGAGTTCATAAATTTGGTCCTATTTTTCCTCTCTCATACCTCTCCCGCTCTCACTTCCAGTCATTTAATACCCTTATTTTTTTGTTCTTTTTGTTCCCAGCTGAGCTGGGAAGGCTGTGTGAAGCCAGCAGTGCCTCTCGGCAGGGGTTTAGGGCCACTGCTTTTTGGAAAGGAAAACTGTTGGCCGCTTTCTTCAATTTTAAGGGGAAGCTAAATAAATGTTTATCATAGTTAGTTCTGTGCGGAAGCTGTCACCATCAGCTCCAGAACTATCCGTAAGCTCAGATAAAGCCTTGTGTAGCTCCATGACTGCAGCAGGGATGCTGCCAGTCTCATCTTCCTAGCCCACAGTGGTGCAGTTGGGTGTTCTGGTGTTCTTGTTTTCACAGAGAGCACTTGGATGCTCTAAAGCAGTGCTGCCTGGGCGATGAGACGTGGAATAGGGGGCAGCAAGCCCCGGGGGACACCAGGATGGGCTCTGCTGGAAGGAGGCAGCCGCAGCTCTGCGAGGCTGCGGGCAGCAAGCACGGCTTCTCCACAGGGCTCCTGTCCCCGTGCGGTGCTTGCGCCTGCTGTGGGAGGAGGAGGAACCTGTTCCCTTCACCCCCAGAGCCACCGGGATGCTGCAAAGCTGGAGCTGGGGAAGCCTGAGAGGAAGCCAGGGCCTGGCAACAAAATACCTGATAACGAGACTGCTCTGTACCGCTGCTGTACCCTCTGCTCAGTCCTTTTTCTATTGGAATTTACAGCCCTGATTTGAACATTATAAGGTGTTACACAGTGAAGAAGGGAGAGAACCTCGTTTTACACACACCTAATAGCAGTAAAGTCATTGACTGGCCAAGTTAGCTAGTTCCAACCTTACAGTGATGCTACATTTTAAGAGCTAGAAGCCTTTTGTGCTCACTTCTTTCTTTCCCCGTCCTTCACCACTGCTTCCTGGTTTTCCTGTGTCTCTTAAACATTCCAGCCAGGTGGTCCTTGTACCTCTTTCCCGTATATTCAGTAAATGTATCTTTTCTGAGTTAGGAATGTGAGGTTTCACTTGCTGCTCTTCTGGCCTGTTCTTCTGAGGTGCTTCTCCTAGGGGGGCAGACATTCATTAAATACTCTCCTCAACATACCTGGAGCTTGTCATAGGACGGGGTTGACCTGCATAGGCTTATTGTGGTAAAACCTGTTTGCCTGTACCTGCTCTGGGAAAAAACATGCACTTGGAATTCTAATGCCATAGTTAGATGTTATGCTGCAGGCAAAACTGCAGAGGGCTCTGCTAGCCTGGCTGTGATAGACTAACTCCACGGTCTTGTCTAGGAAGCATCTGAGTTACTTAAATCACTGTGCTGTTCTGTGCAGAAAGTTAGCCCCTATTGATCTTATATGCATTTTTTTTGCCAAGACTTAAGTCGAAGATATGAGCTGAAGAAGATGCATGGATTTCATGAAGAAAATAGAGGAATTTGCTGCATATTGCATAATGTAAAAATACTACATTTTTTTTTCTTGTGAGACATCTGGTGGATGTTACAGGTATGTTTACAGGTTATAATTACAGGTCAGCAGAAGCTTCTGCACTGACTCCCTTAAACCCACTTTCCTCTCCCTCGAAAAAGCCCCGAGTCAGCACTCAACCCTTTTACTCTACGGATTTGTTTCTGTTAAGTCACTCAGACCCCATATTCTCTGTGTTCCTAATTTGGAATACTATTTTTAAGTAACTCACAGCCTCTGGTGCTGTGCCTCGCAGTTCAGGAGAGAAGAGGTGGTGGTTTCCTGCAGACAGGAAGTGCTGTCTGGATACCATCTCAAGAAGCAAAACAACCAAAACAAAGAATATTAGGCTTGAATTCCATCATTTGTTTCTTTGCTATTGCTGAAGGTATTTGCCGTTATGGTTTATTCAAAATTTAGATCCTTACTAATATTTTTGTCCCTTCTCTGAAGGAGAGGTGGATTTCCTGTCTGCCAGTTTTAACACTACTAAGTAGTTCAGCTCTTCATTAAAGCAGTCATGGAGGCACATTAGGCTTGATGAGTTACATTAATCTTTCCTCTTAGCCTATTCCCGTTTACAAGAAACAATTAGTCTGAAAGGATATATCGCTGGGTGAGTTTTTTTACTTCTGTGGTTGCATAGTTCTGGAATGTCACAAGGTTTTCACATTTGCATTGGTCTTTATCTTTTGCAGCTTTTGCTGAAAAACAGAAACAGTCAAGCATACACTTAAAATACTGAATAAATCCAAAACACTGGGGGAGGAAATGACAAGGATGTCTAAGTGCAGAAGGGGCTTAGTACAGATTCTTGTTCTTAAAACTAGTCAACATCCAAAGGAGTGCTAGGGGAAACACATTGGGAGTACTGGAAAATAGTATACAACACTTTGTAGTCTATATTCAAAGAGCAGTCTGGATTATCTAAAGAAAGATAACCTGATTACCTGTTATTGTTGAATAAGTGAGAATGTCTTCAAAAAGATACTTATGGTGTACTGCAAAATTGGGACAGGCAAGGACATCTATGATGGCTACTGTGTCTGATTCAGGTCCTGTAGGAAACCCCCAAAAGATCTAAAAGTCAAATCTACTTCACTTACGATTATACAGTATTTTTTTCACTGTCATGCACTGAGTCTCCTTAATGAGTGTGTAATGAGCACTGGTTGCAGTGAGGATCGTTTGTGGACAGGACTAGTGCTGAAGAGGTGAAGCAACAGGGCTGTTAAATTGCACAGACGCTGAACACAGCCTAAGCTGCGGGTTGCAGAACTGAAAGGGAGCTGTGAAGGTTTCTGTCAGTCACTTTAGTGTGGATGAAACAGGAGTGATTGAACATGCTGAACATGCTTTGGAGCAGAGTGCTGCAATGCAAGTGTCCCCTTCGGTAATCCATTTGGGTGGTGTGAGAATGGAGCATGCAGCCATGCGTTCAGTACAACAACTCTCAGAAGTTGCTCTGGGTAAAGCAACTCGCTGAGTTGATTTGCAATGGAAAGGAGAAGGGTTTCTGGCTAGGGGAGGGACACAGGCTTCCATAGGGACGTCTGCAGAAGGAAGAGGCAGCTTAGCAAGGAGCTGTGGGAGAGCTAACCTGGAGGCTCTGGATCAGGCTTATGAAGTGTCCCGGATGGTGGCTCTGGCCGGTGAGCTGAATCTTGCAAAGCTGGCAGAAAAAATTGCCAAAGGGAATGAAATCATAAAGGGAGCAATACAAATTCTTTAATTCCCTAGAATGGAGATGTTTCTTACCAGTAACCTCTTCTGCTGGTGCCTCTATCATAATACATGGGGAATGCCTCATACCTGTGCAGTCTGGAGGAGGCCCAGTGTCTGTGGAAACTCCAGAACTCACCTTTCAGCTGAGGTTTGCATAAGAATTTTTCCATAAGATAAACAGCAGTGAAGAAATTTGAAGTTACGACAACCTACTTTGTGTCCTTTCAGAGAAAATTTGTTATACAAAGGAAGAATTTTCTTATTTGCCTTCTGTTTTCTCCTTTCTAATGGAAAATGTTGATCAGAATCAGTGCGCTTAAGTCAGTACAATAGAATTTTTGTGGTGCACTAGAATTGCAAGCAAAAATACAAGTTTCTCATTCATGAATGAGCCTTTGTACGGTAGGAATTATTTTAGAACCCATGTAAATGATGGAAACGTATTTCATATGTAGGTGTAACCACCTGAATGAGTATTCTGCACATTTTCCTTAAGAAACACAGCTTTTGTTTCGCAAGGATTTTTTTTTTTAACAGAATGAACACTGCCTTCAGCTAACCGTGAAGCTCTTAGGGGTGCAGATGAGCTAAAGAACATGAATTTAACAGCTGCCTGCCTTGAACAACAGTGCTAGAGGCAGAAGGGCCGGTGGAGCAGGGTGCGGAGCGGCCCCGGAGTGTCCAGAGGGAAGCGGCTGGGCCAGTCCCGAGCTCCCAGGTGTGGGGCATCCCCGAGGCCGGAGCCGGGAGCTGGGAGAGCAGCTCAGAAACTGCCACAAAGGGGCAGGGTTTGCTTATTTTTCATGTGGCAGGAAAATTGTGGCAGCTAAAAACCCCTGTGAGTACCTGTAAATATGTATTACCAGCACAGAGCTCGGCAGCTTGCTAATGAGTGAGAATTATTACACCAGATAATTTGGGCTCTGGAATCTCCCCAGCTTCTAAAATAACATGCTGGCAGCAACAGATCATCTGTGTAGCAAGAAGGCTAATGAACAGGCTGGGGTTTTTATTACTAGGGTATTTTGTATTTCAAAGATGGAGGTAGAAAATTCTCAGGACTAAGGGAAACACAAGGGATATGCAACCTGTGAAACATTCTCAGGTTCTTTTTTTTCAGATTCTTCCTAGATATCTGCATGGCAGAGAAGTACACTGCCCATCAAAATAGAAAACTTTTTTTTGCATTAAGTTCTGAAATTCTAAAAAAAAAAAAAAAGAAGAAAAAGAAATTTAAACCATTCTGTACAATTCTAATGCCCAGCGTTACTCAGTGCCACTTCTGAATTTTGCTCCACGTAGCAGTTTGATAGTACAAGTAACACTGAGCCCTGGGAGTACGTGAGTGTCTCCTCCCCGCTTGGGCAGGGCTGAGCCCGGCTCCCGTTCCCCTTCCCCTTGCAAAGCCTCAGGAGGGAATGTCCAGAGAGAGGCGGCTGAGCCGGAGCGAGGACGGGTCCCTTCTGGAACACAGGCTCTGCACTTGGGACACAGCCTGGAGCTTATGCAGTGTTTGTACTTGGAACTCCTGGTATATTTTAGAACATATTTCATTCACAGCAATGAATTCTGGTGTTTTGTAGGTATGCACAATAGCTCTTGATTATTCCTTCTGTTGCACCTCAGTGTTTTGCTACTTCTCTTGAGCATTTGCTTATTCTCATTAAAACATTAGAAATCACTGTCTATTTTCACATTCCCAATGAACTAGCTCATGCTGCTTTGGCTGGGTGGGGTTTAGAGCAGTGCTGACCTAACTGTAGCAAAAAAGAAAGGGGAAAGGAGGGAATCGATTCTCCTGGGCCCTTAAGTATATATTTTATGCAAACTTTGTGAAAACTAAGCAAAATAAATTAGGTACCTTTTCTTGGAATCAGATTAAGGTTATATATTCCTCATGTGCTAAAAGGCAGAAATATTACCCTAATTAATAACTTTTGTCTTGCAGTGGCTGTGACTAATATTATGACAGAGTCACAATGAATAAAACTGACTGTTCTTTCAGGCCTGGAAATTACATGCATTCATTCTTCTTATTCTGCACAGTGAAAGCAAAATACTGGTACCTTCACAGATCTGCACTCTTAGCTTTTCACTTATCTCCTCCATGGCCGTGAAATCCTCAGCATAGAAAAGATGTGATGGCTCAGAAGCAATTTCCAGCAGTTCTTCCTCAATTGCTTTTCCTATTCCAACGGCATAGATAATTATACCTAGATTCAAAAGAAATTGCACAGAATGATTACACCAGCAATTTAAAATCCTGTTTTTCTGCAAAGGGAAAACATGTGTATTAGTCATTTTATATCTAGAGTGAGGGACGGTGCAAGAAGTGCATGTGCTGTGTATCTCCCAAATAGCGTTTGAACAGGTTTAATGTGCCCTGGTTATTAATAGTTGTGTAGAAACACGCCTTGTCTTTCTTTTTTTTTTTTTTTTAAAGCAACAAATACAAAGTAGAGCAACCTTCACTATTCCATTTTTGAGCAGGTAATTGGAAATCTTTTTTTCTGATGAACGTACAATCTGATGCAACAGTTCATCAGTTCTGGCTTACAAAGTATCCACAACTGCTTTTGTGATTGCAGTATATTAGGAAAAAGTGCAAGAATTCCCTTCATAATTTAACAATTATGTCATAGTGACTGAAGGTCTTTTTCAGATTCAAGAGCAGAAGCTGACTTTTCAGCTGGATGGTTTCAGATAAAGCAGAGGGTGGGCAGGCTTGATAGCTCTCTATCATCACTAGATAATAGTGGCTGCACCCTTACTGAATTGCAGCTTTAACCCTCTCACCAAAGAACATACCAGGATTTTCCAAGTCTTTGGCATTTGGTTGAAACACCTCCTTGCTCTCTATTATGAATATGCCTGCCATTGCACTTAACTAGGAATGTAAAACATTTACCAGAAACAGATTCAATTTGATGAATGGACCAGTCATGCTGAGGTCTGTTACTTTTTAAAGACTTGGAGATATCAGTGATAAAACATTCAAGGCCAAATTCATATTCAGCAGTACTATGTTGCCTACAGTGCAATTACACGGGGGATGGACTTGGCTTGTAGTGTTACAAACACCACTGAAAGCAATCCAGAGCTCTGTTTCCTTCAGCAAGAAGGCAAGGTTGGCCTCATTTCTTTCCTCCTTCAGTTCCGTAAATTTTCCATCTCTGCTTCCAGATCTTGCTACTTAACCATAAATCTTTGGGTTTGCTTTTAACCTTTTAAAGAACATTTTGTTGTGACAGCAAGCTCGTTAGCTCTGTTGCGTCCTATTCTCAACTTTTGCACACTACTCCTGCTCACATCCTTACACGTTCTCCGTTTTCTCCTTACGGAGAGATGTCAGTGCTGATCAGGGCTATACTAATAATGGATCAGATCACAATAGTTATGCCAAATTGATTTAAAAAAAAAGTGCAGGATCTCCTAAAGTCTGGCTACTTTCCCTGTGCTTCAAGCCATCATCCCAAGTTCTTAATAGAGTTCCTCATAAAATAGAAGATGTTCTGCAAAGAAAAAAGGCTTCTTTTTTCTTGGAGTATTTTGGAAAATTTTAATCAGCTTGGCTGAAGATTCTGATTTTTAGTACAGCTGTCCTAGAGGATCGATTTCTGCCCCAGAAATATTTTATATTAAAAATCACCAGGTTTCAATTATATTTTGAGATGAGCTATCATTTGGCAAGGCACATAGAAGGATAGACAGCACTGCTGCTTATTTCTCATATCCTCTGACCTTGGAATGACATGCCTCAGAGCTAAGACTTCTGTGAAGAGCCAAGACATGATGGTCTGCTGCAGTGGTCATGTCCTACAGCACGCCCAGCATACTATGACAAGCTCTCTCTTGGTTAGCACATGCTACAGCATCTTATTTTTAATAATATTTGCCGTTAGAAAGAATCAAACCCATCTCCAGTTACCGTTTTGCTTTGCTCTAGTAGCCCACTCAGACACTTCATCTTGGGCTCGTCCATCTGTGAACACGACGGAGACTCGAGGGACGCCAGCTGAAATCGGCCTGGCTCCTTCTGCTTCTGTGAAGCTCCTCTCGAGCATGTGCTTCAGAGCCAGTCCTGTCATGGAACCTCTCTCCATGTACTTCATTTGAGATACAGCTTTCTTCATGTCTTTGACTGAGCTGAACTGCCTTAATGTAAACTCTGTGCGGACTTCTGTGGAATACTGAAGCAAACCGACCCGAGCAGCTTTGGGTGAAATCTCAAGTGAATCCAAGACGTCTGAGACGAACTGTTTTACAATTTCAAAATTGTTCTCTCCAAGACTTTTCGATCCGTCAATCACAAACACCAGGTCAATGGGGCCTTCAGTGCATCCTGTAAAATAAGTAGCACAATTATTTAGCTAGTGCGAGTCTCCAGTTGCCAAACTCTGCAATGTTCCTAACAGAAAAGAGCTCCACAAAGCTGAAAATAGGAGCAAGATAGTCAGGAACTGTATGAACTCAGAGGTGTCCAGAACACCTTGTTTCTGGCTCCGACAACCTCGCCAGCATGTTTAAAGATATTCTGTACAGTCTATATCAAAAGGTAAGAGCATGCCAATGACCATGACTTTAATAAAAGTATGGTTACAGTAGATACTTAATGAGACATATTTGCATTGTAGAATAATGCAACACTTAAAAACACTGCAACAATCAGCTATTTTTAAGAATAACTTAAGTAGGAAGAATTGTGTAACTGAAGAATATAGCTAGGATAGATAGATAGATAGAAATAGAGTTGCTATCATTTTTCTGCCAGGGGTGGGCCAATATGCTATCTTTGCATTTACGTAGATATCCAATACTGAAAGACATCTTAGAGGGTGATGTGAATCATTGGAGCTGCACTTGTACTGCAAAAGTAGCAAAAGGCAAAGGCGGTGAAAGAAATGAGTCACTGAATGTGAGTAGGGCGAAGGCCTAGCAATGGGGTTTAGAACAGCAGGGAAGAGCAAGGCAAAAGCCAGACACCTGGGGAGGGCTGGCAGGGGGTTGGATAGCCTGCCCTACAGATTGCGATGAGGTTCAAGTCTGGGGACAAGATGCAGACAATGCACGTGTCTTTTTTACTTACGCCTTCAGCCGCAGCGAAACTGCTAAAATACGGTATGTGAGAGTGTTAGGAAGGTGACTAGCTGTCATATCTTGGATCAGAATTGTTTGTGTACATTGTTTCATCCATAACTCTCGTACAATTTTGTAATTAGAAAGTTTGTGCATTGCTGAAAAGAAAAACTTTGCTGTTTTACCCATGAAAGTTGGGAATGAGTCCAGGAGAGACTGGCAAATTTGGAGTACTCATAACCATTGGTAAATACACAGGCAGAAATCCAAAGCAATCCAAAGGCAGCCAGCACCCATGATGAGGTTAGGGTATTTAGGGAATGGAGAGTGTCTTCTAATCTGCAAAGAGGCAGGTTCTGTCAGGTGCTGCCTCGGGATAGCGGGTGCCTCCACAAAGCAAAGTTCTGTGCAAGGGGCTGACTGCAGAGGTTCACGGCTCTACTTGAAGCAATGTCACTTAAGCAAATCTTTTAGTAATTTCCAGGGTGAATTTGCCAACCTGAGGCATGTAAGATTTGACTCCTTATCTTTTTAAAAAGATTTTTAGTGTCAGCTTGTCTGAACCAACTAACTTTGATCTCTCTTTATTTCTCATGGATATATAGTAAGGATGCTCTAAACAGAACACAAGATAGAACTGTGCAGCTCTGTTCAGTATTGTCCTCGATTCCATAGCAAGACCAACGAGAAATTTAGAAAGCACGGTGCATGAAGAAAGGAGCAGGTTTTTTTTCTTTCCATAAGGAAAAGAAAGATGGATATGAAGCATTATAGTACCCTTCCAAGTATAGAAGGGGATTATTAAGAAGATGACAATAAATCGTTTTTTCTCATGTGAATAGAAAAGGTATCTGCTGTAACGATAATGGGCTATTACAAAAAAAAAGAAAAAAACACACATAGTAAAGTGAAATCATGAAAGCAGACAAGGAGGCTACTTAGCACACTGATATCTTACCTTGACATTAGAAAGTTTTTGAAAAAGGTTACTTGAAGCACCTATCAGAAATTATTTATACATATATATATACACTATGATTCTGTCTCAAGTGAGATCACTCACTAGAGTGATCTAGATCACTTCTTACATTAACTGGAACCAGATCATTTCTTAAGACCCCTGCAAGTGCTCTGTGTCTCTGCCTCCTGTTACAAAAACCAGTGATGCTACTTTGCCTGGGGGTGGTAGATTCACTAAAGGTCTGTGTGTTGTACTGGGTCTGCACTTAACTGGAAAGATCTGTATCTTTTCTTATCACTAAGTGATTGCAGACTAGAGCAATAGATCCTGCAGGTGGCTGTCTGGTGGGGTAAGTGTGAGGATTTGGGATCGTTGGATACCTCCCAAGAGTGGAAGTTACCAAAGGAGATCTTATCATACATTCTTTCCACATTCCTTTCTGCTTTCACTGCAGAAGTTACCAAAAAGTTTTGTTACCAAGTCAGGGCAGGGATAAGGAAGTTCAGTTATGAATCTTTGACTGTTCTTAGACAATAAATCCATTTTTAGAACTACTGCCCAATAATTTATTTCTGCAGACATGTGAGGAAAAAATGTGTCACACCTACTGAGGTGATGGAAATGCAAGGAATATGAATATCATAACCTCTCTTTTTTAATTAGGATTGAGATCAGCCATAGGCATGTTACCATTCTTTTAGTAATGAAAATCTCCCCAAGTAAGGCACTAATTTTGTTGAATAATAGATTTTATTGAGTTCCAGTTAAAAAAAAAGAGAGGAAAGAAAAAGAAAAAAGTGTTTCTTCCCCAAGAATTAACGGTGATGAATGAACTGGAAAGTGATCTATATAACACATGTTAGAAGATAAGAAAATAGACTTAATGATATTTTAAAACAAAGCATAAAAGGATAGATGCTTCACACTACAGGAATCTGATTAAAGTCCACATTCCTCAATAACAAGAGTTTACTCTGGGCTTTTTCCTGATATTTGGAAAGAATTCTTACTGAATCTCATAATAGACCAAAACAACTGTTCCACTGCATTAGTTTTTGTTTACAAGAGCATGAAGTTAAATAGTTCAAGGCATTTTCCATCGCACTCACATATGCTGTAGGATTTCAAATATGACACCAGTTTTGAAGTGAGGCATTGCAAGGTCAAGTAATTTTAAAAATCAAAGAAACAAATACTTTATAAATGAAGTGTACTTACTTTTGCAGGTTTTCTTATCCTCTTTTAGTACATATCCCTCCTGGCATTTACAAATGTATGAATCATCATTATTAACGCAAATATGTTCACAGCCATGGGCAACTGATTTGCAGACATCTTTACCTAAGAATAATTGAAGCATTTATGGAGTATTCTATTTAAAAAATTTATAAATTCAAAGACTATAGACATGGTATTTGAAGTGTGTGTGACAAAGAAATTGAACATCTTTGTTCTTTAATGTAGTGTTGCCAGAGGAGAGAATCAGAGCAGTTACTTACTACGACATGTTTTTCCATCTTGTCTCAGGACAAAGCCCTCATGGCACTGACAGCTGTATGAACTGTTAGTATTAACGCACACGTGTTCACAGCCATGGTCAATGGATTTACACAGGTCTTTATCTGAGAATTGTTAAGAGAATTTCCTTGTTAGATTGTTTCTCAAATGCGAAACTGCTGCCACGGACAGGCTTTGAGTCTGTTATCTTTTTTTTGTGACTGAAAACACATCTTCCCCATAAAAGTTCAATCTACTCACTCCTGCATGTTTTCCTGTCTTGCCTCAAAATAAATCCCTCATGGCACTGGCAAGTGTATGAATCACCAGCTGGAACACAGACATGTTCACAACCATGGTTGAATGTTTTGCAGATATTTTTACCTGGAAATAATGAAAACGATTTTAACATAGTTGGTCATGAAAACAACACACAAACTGTAAAAATTATAGCAATAATCTTCCACAAAAGATCTTATTTCCATGAAGATAAATATACGTTAAAGACACAAATAACATGCTACTGTTGCATAGTGTGTTTTACTAGGAGATCAGAAAGTAGAAAGCATATAGTAAAAAATAAACAACTCACTTCTGCAAGTTTTCCCATCTTCCTTCAGTATGAATTCATCATGACACTTACAGATGTAGGAATCATCAGTATTCACACAAATATGTTCACAGCCATGGTCAATTGAGTTGCAGACATCTTTATCTGAGAAGAATGGATAGAATTTGTTAGGTGGGGAAACTTAGCGAGTAATAACGCCCTTTATTAAGCATCTCAAATTGTTGGACAAAAAAGCAGATGAACGTACAGATGTGCAAGCACTCACAGCTTCAACAACACATAACAAGTGTCATATAAAAACATGCTCTTTTTTAACAGATCAGCTACTCACATCTACATGTCTTCCTGTCTTCCCTCAGCATAAAATCCTCATGACATCTGCAGATGTAGGAATCATCAGTATTCACACAAATGTGCTCACAGCCGTGGTCAATTGCATTGCAGACATCTTTATCTGATAAGAGTATACAGAGTTACTTAGATGAGACATTTTAGGCAGTGATGATCTCTTTTGTTAACCATCTTGAATAGTTCAAAAAAAAACAGGTGACTGCGCAGATGCGCAAGCACTCACAGCTTCGCACTTAACAAACCTAGTATAAAAACATACTCTTTTTTTAATAGATCAGGTTACTCACATCTACATGTCCTCCCATCTTCCCTTAGTATAAATTCCTCATGGCACTTGCAGATGTAGGAATCATCAGTATTAACACAAATTTGCTCACAGCCATGGTTGATTGAATTGCAAACATCTTTGACTGCAAACAAAAGAGTTGGCAGTCAAAACATATCAGCAGAGAGACCTTGATTATATGTGCAGCTAATCAAATTAAGCTCTCATGCTACTTACTTTTGCAGGTTTTCCCATCTCCTCTCAGTAGGAATCCATCATGGCATTTGCAGATATATGAATCATCAGTATTAACACAAACATGCTCACACCCATGGTTGACTGATTTGCAAAGATCTTTATCTGAGGACAGATGACAGTTCTTGATGGTCAATACATCTCTACACTTGCATGAGCAACAGATCAAAAGTATGCCAATAAATACCAAGCTACTTACTTTTGCATGTTTTTCCATCTTCTTTTAGCAGGAAACCCTCCCGACACTTACAAACAAACGAATCACCAGCATTAACACAGGCATGTTCGCAGCCATGGTTGACTGATCTGCAAATATCCTTGCCTGAGAAGAGGTAGATAATATTGAATGTTGTTTGCTAGTTAAACATTTTATTAAGTGCAAAGACAGCAGGGATAATCCCACGAACAAAGAAAGATGGGGGCTGCAAACAGAAGGCAAATTCCTGGCGAGTCAAATGATAGTTTAGCTTATACGGAACATGAGTTCATCACCATCTGAACTGAAGGAATCGCGTGGTTTAGATGGCCTCCCACTGACAATAACTCACTTTAGGATCAATCTGACTAGTCTAAGACATTATGTTAATAGCAGTAATAGAAGGTGAAAGGAGGGAATAATTTAGCACAGTCATTAAGCACAAATTCATGGTTATAAAAACAAAAGGAAGCAAAAACAGCGCTGGACATAAGACAAGCAAATTCATTAAGACTCTTAGATCAATGCCAAAGATGTATAAAAAAGCAAGAATAGGAACTACTCAGTCAAGAGGATAAATAAAATCTAACTGGCATTGTTGAATATTGATAGTGTGTTTGGTTTGAGTGCAATGTTAAATCAATTGATGATAACCTATTTAAGGATATCATAGTACAAAGCTAGATAAAACTAGATAAAATGTAGGAGGAAGTAGAGTTGTATGTCACCATCACCTGTTTCTTTATGTATGTCATTTGTCAATGTTTTACATTTACACAACGTAAAAGGAAGTATTTGCAGTTGCTAATGGAGAAATACTTCTTCATGTCAACAGTGTGTGCCACTGACTGCCAAGTTTGTATTGGCTCTTGAGCAAAATACCTAATTAAGATGTGTAGGGAAGAAAAACTAGTATTTTCACAAGAACTTCAGCCTCAGGTATATTACCTGAAGGTCTCATGTTGATTATTGTTCGATAGAAAAGTTCCTAAAAATACTACAGAGGACAATTTTCTTCCTCAACAAGCATTACATTCAAGACATCACAAATCTAAACTACATCCCATTCTAACAGACAAAAAACAAAATGATCCTGTAATTAAAAATGACTACCAGTTAATACACAGCCATAACTCAGACACAGTTATTGCTGACAGACAATCAAATCCGAAACAGAAACTTACATGGATATTACTGAAAAAGTAACATAGCTGAAAGTAAATATGAGCTGAAGCATTTTGGTGGGGGAAGCGAAATAATTTTTAAAAAGTGAATGATGATTGCACCATTTAAGGCTATTTTACTAGCTACCCTCCCTAAACCCAATGCTATAGTTTAGAAAGTGAAAATGAAAACAACTATAAAAATAAGAATATAATGAATGATAGAAAGAAAAAAAACCCCACAATATTTACTCTAAATTAAAATATTAGGAATTGGAAATGCTGAAATACTGAGATAAAGGACAAGGGAAATGCATGGCCAACAAATTCAATGATAGCACGAGTGAATTGTTTTAAGGTATTAGGTACAAAAATATTCTAACAATATGATTAATTAGTAGCTAGAGATGGCACAATTGCCAATTTCTGCCAACACAGAAAAGGTAAAAACACTTAGTACATTCAGATCTGAATTTATGAAATATGCTACTGATCCTACTGAAATGAAGTTACATCAGCGGAGCAGTAGGCCATGTAAAACTTACTGAAGACACACATTTTAAAATCAGCGATTCCAGGTAACTTGGAGCCAAAAGCTGTAAAAAAGTTGGCTTAAGAGCTCTTTGGACGCTTAGTGTAACTCTTCAGAAACTGCTAGAACTCAGGGGAAACTCCAAAACACTGAGGAGTTTCCATCTCCAGGACATGTAAATGCGTGTGCGCACACGCACACACACACACACACACACACACACAAACTGCTGTTGTTTGTAAAGGACAATTAGTTCATTATAAGACTATCAGTTTGACACTGATCTGCATTAAATACTGGTATAGATAATGTGCAACTTGATTTAGACAAAATGAAAGAAAGTAAATTAGTATCAATCAACTTCAGATTGTGGATAAAAGAGATCCTGGAAAACTAAATCAGTGTCTTTTTTAGTTGATTATAAGACTGATTCATAAAGCTCATGCCTTTCATATAATGAAGACTTCAGTAAGCCATCAGTCTTGGTATTGATTTTGATTATGTGAACAGCTACATTAAATGGGTTACCATGGAGCAGGGAGGTCTTGAGAATAAACTGTAGATGGGGAATTGTCACATGGCTTTGTTTCTATGAATTTGCCCTGCTCCTCTAATACTTCACATTTTTATTAACAACACAGAAGAAAATATAATCAGTGATAAAGCATGTATGTTACCCCAATTTTCAGAGGTAAACAAATAAAATAAATAAATAAATAAAAATAGAGTAGTCACTGATGCACAGTGCATAAACCAGTCTGCAAATTGGGTACTGGCAAACCATATGTATTTAAAAATAGCCAAAAGTAAATTTATACATCTAGAAACAAAGAATGAAGGCTGTACAGCAGGTGGGACACCTGTGTGACTGTCTGTATTAAACAGCTTATGCATCAGGGTAGATAACACGAATAGATGGGTTCCATGGAGCAATGCCATCTTTGTTCATACAAAAAATGTAAGTTCAAATAAGACTGAAAACTGATGGACATTTAGGAGAGCAAGAAAGACTTATGAAAGGACTGGAAAACATTAAATAACCTGGATGAATTTCTTCTACTTGTTGTTTACTAAAGAACAGGTTAAGAGCCAAGTCATGGTCTATATGAGTAAACACAGACAAACACAGGGCAATTAGAACTGCAACCCATCAAAGTAAAAAACAGCTACATTCAGTGCTCAAGATTAAAGCCAGACAGTCAAGAAGGGAAGTTCACCTCTAAAAACTACATTCTAAACTTAAAATTGGCTCATTTTCTAAAATATATCTTTAATTCAAGCAATAATTAACTCATAGAAAACTTTTGATCTGTAGAGGACAATATTCTGTCCTGAGCATTGTGAACCTGTGAATAATTCCCTAATCAAAAAAAAAAAGGGAAATGAAATTTCTTCTTTCTTAGCTTATGCAGATAAGCTACTTACTTCGGCACGTTTTCCCATCTCGCCTCAGAACAAATCCATCACGGCATTGGCAAGTGTATGAATCATCATTATTAACACAAAGATGTTCACAGCCATGATTGATTGATTTGCAGATGTCTTTATCTAGGAGCAATTTAGATGTTGTTTATTATATTTGACTAACAGAACATTTAAAGATTAAAAACAATAAGATTAAAAGTGTTAAGTTCCTAATGAAATAAAGAATTTCTCCTTATTTTTACCTGTGGAAATTACAAATCAGAAGACCCATCTCGAACAGAATGTTTCTTTAGTAGAGCTCTAACTGCAAAATATGCAGAAGCATCAAATAACTTACTTTTACATGTTTTCTTATCTTCCCTCAGTATGAAACCCTCATAGCACTGGCAAATGTATGAATTATCAGTATTCACACAAACATGCTGACAGCCATGATCAACAGAATTGCAAACATCTTTATCTGGAAAAAAAAATAAGAGTGCCAGTGGTCAAAACAAGTCCACGAAAACATAGATTATACAGGAAAGCTTATATTAAAGATTAAATATACTTACTTCTGCATGTTTTTCCATCTTGTCTCAGTGCATACCCCTCATAACATCGACAGATGTATGACTCATCAGTGTTCACACAAATGTGTTCACAGCCATGGTCAACAGAACTGCAAATATCTTTATCTGAGAACAGTTAAGAGTGTTTGGTTAAAGCACATGTACAAATGCACATATTATACAGGGAGAAATAATTATTTTTATTAGGTCAACTGATATCATTAGAAAAAAATGACCAACAACTTAGGCAGCAAATTTTAGCACATGGTACCTTGTGGTTTTTGTTCCTGGTCATAACAGTTTGTCAACTAAAATAAACTATTTCTGTTCACAGAGTCTCTCACTGGATTCCAGAAGGTATAATAGCACTACTCCCGTATTATGATAGTAAACTATGAGAGCGTGGTTGGTTAAACACTTCCACAAATGTACCTACTGCAGATGAAGGATTACCAGTAATTATTACAGCACGTACTGCGGCATGTTTTCCCATCCTCTCTGAGCAGGAAGCCCTCGTGACACTCGCAAACGTACGAGTCGTCTTTGTTAACACAGATATGCTCGCAGCCATGGTGGACCGATCTGCAGATGTCCCGGCCT
This sequence comes from Tinamus guttatus, assembly GCF_059628265.1. Lineage (NCBI taxonomy): Eukaryota > Metazoa > Chordata > Aves > Tinamiformes > Tinamidae > Tinamus > Tinamus guttatus. The sequence goes on from NW_028289044.1 coordinate 2,339,321, forward strand.
GTGAATGATTTTGAAAACATATTCACAAATGTGGATTTCATAAGGATGTTTCTGCAGTGAGACATAACAACCTCATTTTCCCCCCTTGCCTGATGCACATAGAAACATGTTCAACAGAGACCACTCACTTCTGCATGTCTTCCCATCCTCTCTCAGTGTGAATCCCTCATGACACTTGCAGGTATAGGAATTGTTAGCACTGACACAGAGATGTTCACAGCCATGATTGACTGATTTGCAGATATTTTTACCTGAGAATAGTTTAGAAGATAAAATTTTGTGTTAGATGAGGGCAGAATGTGCAAAGTCTTACAATTCTCACTTACTAACTCTTCTTTTTTTTTTTTGTAGCAGTTTTTATTGGAACCAAAAGAAGATATATCGTCATCTTTCTACCAATTTGCAATGTTGGTGCTAGGCAAAAATTTAGTGTTCAGATTACAGAATTTATAGTATTTCATGTGCCCCTAATAGGCAGATTAGTGAGCTACAGAGATTTACAAAGGCAGCTAAACGGCACATCTACATTTCAAGCAAACCTGATGAGAAATAGTTCTTTCCACAATCGTCTTTTTGTCTTCAGGAATGATTCTTTAATCCTCAGGAATGAAATAGTCATGCATCTTCCCCTGGAGTTAAATTTTGTAGGTGTTTATCATTCCCCTGTAAACTACAGTTGTCCAATACAAGCATGTAAATCTGAGTTAAACAGCTTTGGATCCACAACAGTCCAATCTGAGAGCTGTTATTTACATGGCACAGGCATTTAGGGAGTGATTCAGGTATATTAAAGTAGGCACCCACTGTTACTTTAGAAGCCCTAGAGTCTCCAAGGCATTGACGTACTCCTGGTAAATACAGCACCAAAGGGAACTGCGAGCTTCTGGAATCCCGGAGCATTTAAAATGACACTGGACTGCAATGTTTAGGCAATGAAATCCTACCCTGATAGGTTTCTTCTATGTGTTCACCAAAAATATAACACTGACTTGCTGAATAATAACTTACGTTTACATGTTTTCCCATCATTACGAAGCCTGTAGCCTTCAAAACACTGACAAGTGTAAGATCTGTCACCATTTACACACAAATGTTCACAGCCATGATCACTCAGAGCACAATAGTCAACTCCTGCAGAAGTAATTGGATTTATTAAAAAAATAGGAATGAATGAATCAATATCCTTTAACTCTAGTATTTGCATGTCATGTATGAAAGTTAATATAAACATGTTGATTGAGCAATAAATCAGTTCCTTATCAGCTAACATATATATACCTTGAGTAAAACGGAAGAGGACCTTGTGCTACGCGTTGTGTTGCCTGCTGTAGGTGGAGTGGAGCAAACTTACTTTCCCACGTTAACAGAGTTCAGCAGAACCCTCATGTCTCCAGACTTGCAAACTGAATTAAAACTCTGTTTAGAAATAATTGTATATAATAGGCAATGCCGAGGCCAGAAAAGCTACCTTGTACACATTCTTCTCTAGATAAAGTCTCTAAATGGTTTGATAGGAATGTGGTAGATCCCAGAACTCACTTGTGTGCCTGACCCAGCCACTGCGGCAGCAAGCAGAAAGCTCTCAGGGACCTCCCTTGGTTTTGGCTTGGACTTTGCAAGCTTTTGCAGAAAATTGAAAATGACAAATGTGGTCACATATGGTCCATTTTTCATCTCAAATTTCCTAATGATTTATTCTCTGTGCTACAAAAATGCAGATCCCTGGTATTCTGCAAGCAGCACTCACTACTGTCTATTGGCTGCACACAGAGCTCCACTCATCTTTACGTAATTAGTTGTCAGAGCAAAAATCAATTTATCACTCAGATGTTCCCACAGGCACCTTAAGATACTTGTGCCTGGTTATATGACACCAGAATTGTGATTCCCCACATGTTCTCTCATTAGCAGTAGCATGTATTAAGTGTTAATCCCTTCCATTCAACTGCTCATCCAGGACATCCAAGTGCCAAAACTCTCTTCATGATGGTCTAGAAAACTGGAGCTGAGGAACTGAATAAATCCTTTTCCTAAGGGGAAGTTCCTCCTAAAGGGAGGAGAGGAGTACATTGGCAAGAAGGGGAGCAGCTCCCTGGGGATGGATTTCATTGCACAGAGGCATTCCAGAAGGCACAGCAGTTTTAATGCTGCGTATGTATCTCCATCTAGACTGAAGAAAATCAGTCAGTGAAAAAACAGGACTATTTTTACTGCAAAGGAAATGGATCTTTCCATTTGCAAGCTGATAAAATTTTCAAAAAAAATGTTTGGTAGTTTATGGATTTCCAGTGGTTTGCTTAGATAAATGTTCAGAGAAAGTGTTTTAAATAGCCCCAATCCCTGTTACACATGCAATATGGGAGCTCTGCTCTTGCAGAGATTCCTGTTCACTCCTCTTCAGAGAGTGGCAGTAACAGACAGAGCAAAGTCTGACAAGATTTTAGGTGAGGCTAAAAAGGATAGGACAAAGGAAAAAACAAACTGTTTTCCCTAATTCGCCTCACTCTTCCTTACATCATATTTGTGCCTGAGCAGTTGCAGTTTGATTCCTGTTGAAACTGTGTTGCTGAAGGGCAAGAAAACCAGCAAACACTGGAGCTGCTGCAAGACTTAAAAACTCGAGAGATAATATCACCTCTGAAATCTATGGCCCAAACCCTCTCATCTGAAGGGACCAGCCCAAGAAAACTCAAGAGGCAAAATATACACATTCCTATTCACTCTTCTGGATGTATTTTTCCTGGAAAGCAGGGCATTTGGCTATTTGAAAAACTGCAGTGATTCTCAGTGATCATTTTACAAAGGATGGAGAGATGCCAGGACAACGTTTATTAATGCATTAACGACTCCAGGGCAAACTGTAAAGCCAGTGCAGTACCCCCCTCCTCCTCCTTCCCCAGACGACATGCAGTATTTTGGGGAACACCGCTGTCAGATGACCTGTTTGGCAGACACAGATGCCACACAAAAAAACTGTCCTCACCACCTGAGGATGGATAGGTCTTTCAAACCTTTTCTGAAAATGCTAGGATTTCTCTAAACATTTTTTCCAAGTCCACCCCAATACATTTTTCTCCACATGTCTGCTTTCAAATCCTTAACGAGGTACTTCTGAAATGCAGTATTTAAGAATAAATTGAAGGCCTGTCCTTGTATGAAGACAGAAGTCCTTCCCAGCTGAGCTGAGATGAAGGGGCTCTCACAAGACTTACGTGTGCAGGTTTTTAGGTCCTCATTGATGACAAACCCTTCGGAGCACTGACAGACATAAGAGTCACCGGTATTTAGGCACAACTGCTCACAGCCATGATTGCTTTCAGCACAGTGGTCCACTCCTATCAGTTTGTGTCAATAGTTGAAAAAAACCACGTTAGAGACTTAGGCACACACAGCAACACTGCAGTCAGCAAACCAAGTCTTTACAGACAAGGGGAAAAGATGAGCACAGCTCTGCGTTTCTGTCCTGTGCCCATCTACTTGAATAGTGTTCGTTAACTAACCACAGCTCCGTGAAATGACTGCAGCAACCCCACTTAACAAATAACACACCCGATGAAGCCAGGCTTCCCTTGCCCACAGCCACAACACAGGGCAAAGGCAGAACCCTGAGGTTCTGCTTCATCCATCTCCCTCCCCAATCAGGCTTTCTCAAAGGCAAGACTGTCTTTTGATCTCTTCCTGAGAGTGAAAGGGGGAATATTAGTAACTTCTGTAATTTCCTAAACGTCAGATTATTCCATAAACAGTGAATTCTTTTCTAACAGGATAAAAAAAATCACCAGTTCAGAACTTTATCCCATTCACATGGGCTATTAGTTAAAGTCTGGCAGCGGACAGATACAGGTTATGAGCGTGAAGAGTGTCTTAATATGTTCCTTTTCTTTGGTTTTCTGAGGAGAATACTTCCTCTTCCAAGTAAAATGGAGTATTTTTTGAATGTTTGTATGCGGCAGTTTGTATGAAAGAGAGAGAAAGGGAGTTGAATTTGGGTTTAAAATCTGTCTTCTGTCTCGTACAAGGGATAGCAAAGCAGTCAGGCAAGATACGTGCACTTGTGAATGTACTGTGTAATCTGCTGACTCTGGAAGTATAGGAAAAGCACATCTTAGGAAAAAAAGCTTTACACTGAGCTTCCTTGTAACATTTTATTGCTGACTTTTTAACAGCTATTTTTAGTTACACAGGACCAAATCACTTTAGCTTAACTTGACTGAAGTTACTGGAGTGCCCTCAGATACAAACAGAGCCTCATATGTCCCTATTTGCAAATTATTTACAGATGCAAGCAGACATGTCTGTAGCTATTTGTTTACATCCCCCCCAAAAGTTTCTATAGTTAATAATAATAAAGTATCTTAGCTTTAAATAATGTTATTTATTTATTAGTTTGCTTAACTAGGTAATGAGTTTGCAGGATTTCATCCAGATATGTAATTAGAGATAACGTTGGCTTGAACAATTGAAGCTGAGATTGAAGTTCTTATTAGTTAAAGCAAGTTCCAGCTGGAACAGCCTCCTTTTTCCATGAGTTTACTTCATCACAAAGACTTGTGTAACTTCTCAGAGCACAAGAAAGTGGAAAAAAGGGGAAAATGTTTTTTTTAAAAAGTTATCCTTTCTGAAAAATTCCATCTGCAATTTGGCACCATCTTTTATGAACACCTATACAAACGTGAATTTAACATTTAAATACTTCAGGTTCTCACATATAATATTTCAAGGAATGGAAGAGCCAGAAAGCTGCTAAGTGCCAGGTTTCAGAAACTATTATAACTATAAATTTAATTTAATCATTTAATATATGTATATGTAAAAATCATTGTAAGAGGGAAGGGAAGATAAAAGGGTAGAGGAAAGGACAGGAAGGGAAAGAGGATGTATTTTCTAAAGTAACTAGTATTGTGGAATGTTTTTAAAAACAATTCAATTTGTGATAGCCCAAAACATCTAATTGTTAGAAAGTGATGAGTCCTTTCTTCCTAAAAAGATCAAACCAAATAATTGTGTAATCAACATATAAAAAATATAACCATATTTCCTTAAGTATTGCTTTATCAGCAATGGTTTATTAAAAGAACCATTATCCTTGAACTATCTACTTTCCTAATTTTGCTAACTGAGTACTACCTTGTTAAAAGTATATCAGGGAAAAATGCAACCAGTACTTAGGTAGTGTGTTAAGAATGCAAAATGGCTCTCTGGGAGTAAGTGTCTTCTGAAAACTGGATGACTCCAAGTGGACAATTTTGTTGGGCGTTTCTGGTAGAACATTGGTCTTGCCCTTAGCAACATCCACATCAAGGAGGGCATTTTATCAGACAATCACCACCAGCATAACCATATGGATGGAGGAAGTCTGTACACATCAACATTAGTATTAGGTTTGTAGTATTAGTTTAAATAGCATGTAGCAACGGTGCAGATGTTTTAACAGCAAGCACTGCCTTTATGCTAGACACCTTGGCAGAATACATGTTTCCAGTTACTTGAATTATGGAAGATGATGCATTGCTTCTCTACTGGTAAGGGATCTGACTCGAGCATTACTTCACTAGTACTGGCTCTTGGTAGACTTTGCAGTACCACAGATTTACATAGCCCAGGGAGAGCTCAAAAGGGATCCGGGAGAGTTCTCTCCCTTTCACACCTCACCCCGCTACAGTAACTAGTTGCTGCAGTTTATGAGGAACACTCAGTTCTGCACGTTTTGCCGGCATGTCCTAGAGCGTCTCCAGGATGATTTGCATACAAGTGACTTTTCAGTGTTAACACATTCATGTTCATGGGTCACGCTGACCTCAAGCACAGAAGTTTACTTCTGTAGAGAGGAAAGCACTGAAGAGCTGAAGCCAACAAGGAAGCTTCAAAAAAAATGGCTTAGAAAAGCTCATGTTTCTTAAATCCTACTGGATTCTCTGCTCTGCTCTCTGGTTAAAGCAGTTATAGCAACTGATCTGATGGCTGTTTGCTCCTGCTTGGCTGGGCAAGACTTTTGACTCCCATATTCTCTGCTCCTGTAGTCATCAAAACTAATGCATCACAGGCAAGGAGGAATGCTTGGTGCTTGTTGACAACTATGTGTTCTTCCTGATTTATAAAGAGGGACCATATGCAAATGTTCTGATTTATTTTACAAGCTTATCTAACATTAGTCTTCTTACAAAAAGTTTGGGAATATGAGCTTGGTTACAAAATGTCACCAGATTTACAGCCTTATCCAAAGCCCTTTGAAATTCAAGTATCCCAAATGAGCATTGTAATTTGCCTTTAATTCACAATTACAGCCTTGGCAATAAATATTCTAGACAATTCTAGGTCTTTTGGTCTTATGCTCACCAAGCACATCCATTCTATAAAATCCTGAGTGTGTTAAAATACCATGTAATACAATACATGGTTGCAGGGACTGCTGTGAAAAAAAAAAGCACTTTGTAGACAGAAGTTCTTCATGAGAAAGTATCTTTCCAGTCCAGTACAGTTCCAGAAAGAGATAAACTCTATGAGAGCCTAAAAATATAATCATGTTGCTGTAGGTAAGCTTCCTATTCATAACATGTCAGTGATATAGTCCACCCCTTTCAGTTCTACTAAGTCAGCAGATCAAGCTTGTTCTTTTGACTGAATACGTGCTCCTTCTGCATAAAGAATATTGCATAAAAATCTGCTCTGACTCTAGGCTCGCAGTCAAAAGAGCTGTAACACAAAAGTCTTTCTGGAGTATGTAATATAGACTTTGCCTACACCAACTCAGCCAAGCAGGGTGAAATTTTTAAAACCAGCTGTTTGTGTCACTGCAAAACAAGGTCAGAATGTCTCAATAAGTAAGGAACTTCTTGGTTTTGAGCCACTGCCTTGCTACAATACTCCTCAGATTCCCATAAATCTCTTAAGAAAATATCTATATTCAGTCTAGTCCACAAAACAGCAAACCCTTCATCCTTCCATGCCAGCATGACTGGCTCAGGTTAAATTCAAGTTCATAAAGAAAGATTTCTTTCAACCTTAATTAGAGAGGAAACTTCCATCTTTCCAGAAAGGAAACCATTCACAGCAGGTTTAACAAATAAAAGCAGACAAACTTTATTATGTCCAAAGAATTACTCACTTTTGCATGTTTTCTTATCTGGATTAAGCGTAAATCCATCTTGGCATCGACAAAAATAGGAATCGTCTGTATTAACACATTCCTGTTCGCAACCATGGTTTTGCAGAGAACAATAATCTGGTCCTAAGTGGGAAAAAAAACAATAATTAGGTAAGAATAGCAGATAGCTCATTTACTTTTCCCTTGTATTTACCTTTCTAGGTACTATTTTGACTTCTCACCATATTGTTTCAAAGGATGAAAAGATAATGTTACTTTTTTACAAATAGCCATACTAAGCATACTCTGATGTGATATGCACATTATTTGAAGGAATTCTTGGAGAGCATATGTACGAAGTGAAGTACAGAAATGAGCATCATAAATATTCCTTGACATTGTACAGCTGAATCATAAAGTTCTCCCATTTATTTCCTAATTGATGCTTTATTTTACTCAGAGCAAGCTAGATATGATCTGTAATAAGTGCACAAGCAGGTTTGTAAGCTGCATTCACTATATCAAACCAGGACTTCACCAGGAAAGACAATATTTGAACATGTCTGAGATATAGTTCTCCCATTTAAAATGTTCACAAGAGGAAAGACATACAAATTCTAGCAACAATTTCCACTTGCATCGTAAGTATCCTAGAAAAGAAAGATAATTGTGCAGCAGTCATTGAGATCAGCACCACATGGGGTCTAACACCATTAATAAAGTCAAGAAATCTGACATTTACTTAGACATAGTGTCTGGCCATCACTTACATTACACTACTTTTACACCAGTGGAGTTAACTAACTAGTAAAAGAATAGTCTCAATCCATAACATTGCTAAAAATAGATAAACAACAGAAATCAAGAAAGTTATCTTTTTAAAGACAGCTAGAGACTTTTCAATACTTTACTGAAGAACCCTAACTGACATTCAGAGGCTTCTTTGTAATTTCAGAGATAATTTGCTTTCTGAGGCAGACAGTTCTTTTTTATATGCCTGGTGGCTTAATTCAACTAGCCTTTATGTACGGTGAAAGCCCTTGACAATAATGACAGCTATATTTTCAGGACAAACAAAGGGGAATGTGATTTTATAAGAAAAACTTGAGAATATTATCTTATCCCATATGAATTTGACTGTATATATTTTCTTTTCCAATACATATATACATAACAAAGAGATACGTTAGTTGCTTCCTAAAATAAATTCAAAGTAAGTTTTGCTTGAAGGGACAGAAGCGATAAAGCCACGTGTGTGCACCAAAGGAATACACATTCATAGAATCATTATGGTTGGAAAAGACCTTTAAGATCATTGAATCCAACCATAAACCCTTCAGCACCAAGCCTACTAAAACATGTCCCTAAGTGCCTCACCTACATGGTCCTTGAACACTGCCAGGGATGGTGACTCCATCGCTTCCCTGGGCAGCCTGTTCCAATGCTTCACCACTCTTTCTGTGTGGAAATTTTTCCTAATGTCTAACCTGAACCTCTCCTGGTGCAACTTGAGGCCATTTCCTCTTGTCCTATCAGTAGTTATTTTGGAGAAGAGATTGTCTCCCCTTCCTCACTACAACCTCCTTTCAGACAGTTGTAGAGAGCGATAAGGTCTCTCCTGAGTCTCCTGTTCTCCAGACTAATCCCAGCTCCCTCAGACGCTCCTCATAAGGTCTGGGCTCCAGCCCCTTCACCAGTTCGTTGCCCTTCTTTGGACATGCTCCAGCACCTCAGTCTTTCTTGCAGTGAGGGGCCCAAAAATGAACACAGTATTTGAGGTGCAGCCTCATCAGCACCGAGTACAAGGGGGCGATCACTTCCTTGGTCCTGCTAGCTACACTGTTCCTGATACAAGCCAGGGCATCCTTGGTCTTCTTGGCCACCTTGGCACACTGCTGGCTTATGTTCATCTGGCTGTCAAACAACATTTCCACATCCTTTTCTGCCACACAGCTCTCCAACCACTCTGCCCCAAGCCTGCAGCGCTGCATGGGGTTGTGACTGAAATGCAGGTCCCGGCACTTGGCCTGTTGAACCTCATAAAGCTGGTCTGAGCCCATCAATCTAGCCTCTCCAGATCAATTTCCTACTCTCAAGCAGATCAACTTTTCTTCCCATCTTGGTGTCTGCAAATTTGCTGAGGGTAGACTCAATCCTCTCATCCAGATCATTGATAAAAATATTAAAGAGGACTAGCCCCAGCACTGACCCCTGGGGAACACAGCTCATGACCATGGCCAGCTAGATTTAACTCCATTCACCACCACTCTCTGGGCCTGGCCATCCAGGCAGTCTTACATCCAGCGAAGAGTACATCTGTCTGAGACATGAGCTGCCAGCTTCTCCAGGAGAAGGCAGTGGGAGACTGTGTCAAAGGCATTAGTGAAGTCTAAGCAGACCATGTCCATAGCCTTTCCCTCATCCATTAGGTGGGTCACCTAGTCATAGAAAGAGATCAGGTTGGTCAAGCAGGACCTGCCTTTCATGAACAATGTTCATGCATTTTGGATCGAAATTAGTAAATCTGCACAGTGCTTTGTTGCATCTACCTGCTTGAATCCTTTAAAATTCTTGCTAATCCTTGCTAATATCCAACACACAAGACAGACGTATCTTGGGTAACTGATCATAAAGATGACCACAGAAGGTAAAAATATATATTATTAATCCTTTTGGAGCCTTGAGGCTATGATGATGGGAAGCCTACAAGCATATTTCATAGAGTTTCATTAACGCAGTCCAGGTTAGGGATGCTAACAGAAAGCCTCTACCAGCTGCAACTTGTGTGAACCTACACACAACTCAAACAGGGGCCTTTCCAACTCCTTATCCTGCTAAAGAACAACTGTGACTTGCCTCTCCTAATACAAGAAGGATACAAGCACCATCAGTCCTCTTGAAGGAAGCAGAAGCAAGGACTAGAGTCCTCTTAATTGTTAAGAGTCAGGAATTAACTCTACCTGCTTGACTGATAACCTGAAGTTGCTGCTCTCTTCTTTTTCTGCCACAGAAAGAGTACTCTACTGGTGTTTGGCAGGGCTCTTCTCATGAGCTATGTTCCCTGCATTTCATTCAGAGAAGGGTGGGGTCATTTCCAGTGAAAACTTTTGTAAGACAGGCATGACTGTACCGATCACATTTACATTTTCAAGCTTTTCTTTGCAACCATGAGTACTACAGCTTACTTTCTGTCTTGAAAGGAAAGATAAAATGCTGAGATTTTCACAAGAGCTGGAGCCCAAGGCATACGCTTGCTTGCTGATGTAGTAATCTGGTCTCACATGCGTGTGAGCCTTGGCTAGTTGGCAGTTGTTCCTGAGAATCAATATGTATGCCAAATTTGTTATGTTACAGGTTTTACATTTACAAACATTTTAAATCCAGCTATTTGAAGCTTCTTCCTTTAAGCTGTTTACACTGACTGAAAGCCAACATGATTCATAACATATGGAAGCTCGGACAGACTTTTGTTCTGAAGACTTCGCCTTTTAACTCTTACCTCCTGTAAGAATCTTAACTTTTGCAGTATTAAAAGCTGTTACTTTCTTCATGTTTTACTTTATTAGCAAGGCTCTGAAGACATCAAGTGCAACGAGAAGTGCCTTAATAAGTTTTATTTATGCTAAGATTCAGAAGATGCATCTTGAATGAGCTGGATTTTGCACAGTATTTGCTTGTCCTTCCCTGACTATTACTTTTGAATCAACCCCTGCAGCTATGCCTTGCCACTTCTTTTTTCTCAAATTGCAACCTGATGGTATTTTTTTACCTCGATTTTGATAAAATTTAAAGCATTCATAGCAAAACAAAATGCAGTTAACATGATCACTGTTCAGAGACTGACAGACTCGGTTCTTGCTTGAGCTATGGGATAAATATACCTGTGCCCGGGCTTGCAATTTGCTAATCCTCACTTGCAGAATAGCTGACTTGACTTTACCCCTTGTCCTGTCACTGGTCACCACCGAGAAGAGTTTGGCCCCATCTTCCCCACATTCTCCCCTCAGGTACTTATACATATTGATCAGATCTCCTCTAGGCCTTCTCTTCTCCATACTAAACAGGCCCAACTCGCTTACTCTTTCCTCATACGATAGATGCTCCAGTCCCTTAATCATCTTTGTCGCTCTGTGCTGGATGTTGTCTAGAAATTCCACGTCAGGAACTTCTAGAGGACTTATCGAGGACAAATCATTCTTTACCAACCTGACCACCTTCAAAGATGTAATGCCTGGCTCTCTGGACCAGTGAAGCAGAGGGGTATGTAATACAGTCTGACATAAATACAGGTCTCCACACTACATTATCCCTGGGATGTATGGGCTGGAATAATGGACTGTTAGGTGACATGAATATTTACTGGCTCAACAGCTTAAGTGGGTAGCAATAAATGGCTCAATGTCTGCCTGGTTGCTGCTAAGGAACAAGAGTATCACAGGGATAATATTGGGCCTCATATTGCTAAACACCTTCATCAGTGACAGATGATGACATGAAGCAAATCTGTGGATGATACTAAATTAGATACAGTGCCTGAAAGCAAATATAACAACTCTGGCACAGAGGAACTTACATAAACTTGAGTATAGGATCAACAGAAATCTTTTGAAGTTTAGCAACAAGAGCAGCAAAGATTTGCACCTGGAGTGGAAACCCCCATGATTTGTACAGACTAGGAGGCAACTCGCTGTCAAGGTGCAGCAAGGTCTGGGGGCTCCCTGAAGGACGGAGAGCCAGGAACCAAGGGGGATCTCTGTGGCAGTGGAGGCAAATCCAGCCCCAAGCACTGGGTGCCTCTGCAGCACCAAGGCGAGGCTGAGGCAGGGTCATGGTGGGGCTGGAGATCAACACCACTGCAGCATCCTGAGGCATGGACTGACAGCACTGGGCTGGAGTGAAATGGGGTCCTGAGCCTAGACAAGGGTGGGGAGATGCCATGGAGGAGGGCAGCACAAGGAAGACCTGGTGGTGATCTCTAGGCCCTGACACTGTTCCTAAGTGGCAGCTCTGCACGACTTTGAGGTTTATACTTGGTTGACCCCAGCGTGTGCGTTTCCTACAAATTACGCAAGCATCCATAGCAAGCAGATGGAGAGAAGTTACTATCCCCTTTTAATCAGCAGTGGGGAGGCTGCACTCGATGTATTTTGTCCAGCATGCCCCGCCCCCCCGGCCCCAAATTCAAGAGAATAAATTGAAGAGGGTCCATCAAGGACTTTCTGAGACTTAGGGGCATAGAGCCCCCCTAGAGCTCTCTCTAGAGGAGACAGCTTGAGGGATCTGTGCTTATTTCATAAAATCATAGAATCATAGAATGCTTAAGGTTGGAAGGGACCTATGGAGGTCACCTAGTCCAACCCTCCTGCACATGCAGGGTCACCTAGAGCATGTGGCACAGGACTGCGTCCAAGCGGGTTTTGAAGATCTCCAGAGAAGGAGACTCCATAACCTCTCTTGGCAACGTGCTCCAGTGCTCTGCCATCCTCACTGTTAAAAAAATTTTCCTTAAACTCCTGTGGAACATTTGGTGCTTCAATTTCCAGCTCTAGTTCTGTCAGTGCCCACCACTGAAAAGAGGCTAGCACCATCCTCCTCACTGCCTCCCTTGAGGTACTTATAGACACTGCTCAGGTCCCCTCTCAGCCTTCTCTTCTCCAGGCTGAACAGGCCCAGCTCCCTCAGCCTCTCCTCACAGGGCAGATGTTCCAGGCTCCTGATCATCCTTGTAGCCCTGTGCTGGACTCTCTCCAGCAGCTCCACATCCCTCTTGTACTGTGGAGCCCAGAACTGCACACAATACTCCAGATGTGGCCTCACCAGGGCTGAGTAGAGGGGCAGGATCACCTCCTTCAACCTGCTGGAGACGCTCTTCGTAACGCACCCTGGGATCCCATTGGCCTTCTTGGCCACGAGGGCACGTGGTCATGGTCATGGTCAACTTGTCATCCACCATGACACCCAGGTCTTTCTCCGCAGAGCTGCTCTCCAGAAGGTCGGTCCCCAGCCTGTACTGGTGTCTGGGGTTATTCCTCCCCAGGTGCAGGACCTTGCACTTGGCCTTGTTGAATTTCATGAGGTTTTTCACCGCCCAGTTGTCCAGTCTGTCCAGGTCCCTCTGGATGGCAGCGCAGCCCTCTGGAGTATCGGCTACTCCTCCCAGTTTGGTATCGTCAGCAAACTTGCTGAGGGAGCACTCTGTGCCTTCATCCAGGTCATTGATGAATAAATTGAACAGGACTGGACCAAGGACTGATCCCTGGGGGACACTGCCAGCTACAGGCCTCCAACTAGACTTGGCACTGCTGATCACCACCCTCTGAGCTCTGCCATCCAGCCAATTGCTAAGCCACCTCACTGTCCACTCATCTATCCCACATCTATCTATTTAGCCAGGTGAAGAACACAGCTAATAGCAGTCTACAATTACTGACCGTCCTTCCTGCCAGAGCCAGATCATATAACAAGGGGTAATGGTCATGACCTGTGGCCTGGGTGATTCAGGCTGGACATTAGGAAAAAGTTTTCACTAGGAGGGTAGTGCAGCACTGAAATTGGCTTCCCAGAGATGTTTTGAAATCCCCATCTGTGGAGCTTCTTAAGACCCAGTGAGACAAAACCACAGCTGACCTGTGGCAGTGATACTTCAAAAGGGAGGCTGAAGCAGATGGCCCCTAGAGGTACCTTCCAACCAATACGTACATGTGTTTATTCCTGTGATATAAGAGCAGCAACACATGGTCAGACTGCAAGTCTATATAGCTGAAGATCCTGTCTCCAGCAGTACATACCTAAGGCAAATATGTCTTTTCAGGACAAACCTGAAATATTGCTTTCTCAAAACACTCTCTCCATTTCCAAAAGTCTGTAGCTCATCAATTTAAACAGGTTAAAGTGGTTCATAGGATTAGACCACAAGCTAAACCCAATTCAATATAAATATTTATAAAACTATAAACATAAAATGTTTATATAGTTTTAAGGTCCTTGATCAGCTCAAACTAGGGGAGAAAACACTACTTAAAATCCACTTATTTAAACTGAGGGAATCAGTAAGAATTTTCGCTTGGGTATTGGAAAGCACCTACACTATACTAAGATAATTTCATACTAGATACATGTGGAAATATATGTGGAAGTATAAGAGAATTTAGCTAGTCTTTAACTGAGATATGCTGACAACTGGGCTAGTGCACATAAGCAACAAGCAACGTGAACTGCTGCCAGCTGTACTATGGCCCATGGTGAAAAGGTAAATTCAGCTCTCAACTTTAGCTATACAAAAATGAGGTATCTTGCATGGCAAGTCATATCCATACTTTCTGCACAGTCAGGAAAATGTAGGCACTTTCAGAAATATGTCACTGAGAGAGGTGCAAACAATCGCCTTCTAGTTCCTTGATGATCTAGTCTGGGTTAGATGCTTTCTTTAATACTGTTAAAATTAAGTGAACCATATCCACCACAATCTATTATACAGTCGATAGTAACACAGCCTCCCATCATAAAGATTCAAGTGCCCACAGGACTGTAAAACCTGCAGAAATACAGTGCTGTATTGATGCATTTTTGAGAAATAATGTTTGTTCACATCATTAAATAATATAGACCAAATTCACTGCTAGCAGCAGCTGTCTACATAAAGTGCTTACAGACACACACAATTGTTCTGTTTTGTGTTGTTTTATCAAGGTTCATATTTATAAAGAAAGGCAACTTGGAGTGTACATTCACATTTTCCCTTCACATTTCCTGGAATCAAGTTACGAATTTAACAACGCAGGGTTTTTAGCTTGATTTCTCAAAAAAGGGAAAACTTTGCAAGTGTATTTTCTGTCCTGACAGTTCTCCTCCACCCCCAACTCTACTAATGTTTGAACTTCTTAGCTCAGGATCAATCAAAGCTGAAAAAGGTCAAATACAAAGCTATAACCTGGTGGAAAAATGAAAGCTTGGTAGAGACTACTCAGGTCCCCACAGATCCCTTTGGCAAAAGGTATCAAAGAATGCACAACAGAACTCAGTACTCAGGAAAATTCATAGGAAAAAAGTAATAAGGTGAGGAGAGATTGCTTTCTAGAAACTTATCTAGGGAGATGATACTCTAAATGTAAAAGCTGGATCATCAAAAAGACTATTCAGGATAGAGCTTTTTGCTCTCAGTATCTGAAAAGGATACTGGCCTCATGTTAAGAGCTTCCTGTCTATAGAAGGGATCCTTGTCCTTTCCTCGGAAATCTCCCCAGAACCCTCAAACAATATTCATTTGATTTTATGACCTTTGGCTTTAAGGGAACTCTAACCATTTTTTATATCTAACATATTACCCTATGTCTTTGGGAAAAGAGGGACAAGAACTCCTGAGAACTGGAAAGCAGGAGAGTAAACTTTTCAGATTTAAACCTTATCATAACTTACTTCTGCAAGTTCTTTTGTCTGGATTTAAAATGAACCCTGGATGGCATCTACAGTAGTAGGAGTCCTCAGTGTTAACACATTCATGTTGGCAGCCTTGGTTATCCAATGCACAGTAGTCTACAACTGAAAAGAAAACAAGAGTAATAGGTACAATTAGAAAACAAAATTAGAACTGTTATATATAGAGATCATGCTACTAGCTGCAAACAGTATCTACAAAAGAGGGAAAAGCTGACATAATTTCAGATGACAGAGATTTTTTGAGTCCCAGGCTACTTCTCCTACCATATCACCAGCTGTCCAGTGTCAGGCAGGTTCTAGCCTTTCAAAGACCTCCTCAACATGTTTTCTCAGATCTGGAAACCATGCCTCAGTTAGGAGCTCTGTCCAGATGTTCACACTGTGGACCAGGGTGAGCCAAATCTGCCTGATTTAATTCTATCTTCTGTCCTAGAATTAGTTGAGGTTTGTTGCACCCGATTGCTCTACATTTTCTCAATTTCCCTCCATCAAGGGGTGTGTTAGGCATCAAGAGCTGCTCCAGTAGCCTGAACACGTTGGAGGCCATGGCAATGAGGACTGTCACGGAACACTCAACCTTGCCCCAGAACGATCCTATACAAAGTAACTGCAGCTATGGAGGCTGAGAGCAGTCTAGCACTATTGTTTTCCTTGTATGAGAGAAACAGAACATCATAGTTAGTCCAGTTGCTTCTAACATAAACCTACATTTGCAATATATTTTGCCACAGAGTAGAAAAGCAATTTTTTAGAGTTCATCAGACAAAAAAAAAGTTTTAAACATTTTTAAAAAGTTATTATTACTGTTGTTATCATTATTATTATGCTTTACCTGCAGCGTAAGCAGTTCCTTCACACAGGAAGTCTTAGAAGAAATTAAAGGCAAATAACGAAATGGGTGTCTTGTCCACAAAAAAAATGCCTGGCTCATACTGTGAAGCTTGCCTGATCCTTTCTGCAGAAGACAGTAATGCATCCAGCCCTCTTTGCCATTTGAGTAACTGAGTAATTTGAGTAATTACTTTATACTGCTGACTACTACTAGTATTCAAAGTACTTTTAAGAGTCAATAGTTTGTTTTTATAAAATCAGTTCTTTCTTGCTGAATAAAGACAGATACTCTGGTGTGCTAAGTCAAGGCCAACCAGTCAGGAAAGCAGATAATTCATTTAGTTACTGTGAACGATTTTTTTTTAACCCATTAGAATACTGGATTTGAATCAAGTCAGATTGGACTGCTCAGTCAGTACCACATGAGCATTTTTCTGGCAAGTGCCTCCTGTTTACAGACTAAACAATTTCATATATAAAACATCAAGGATAAACACTTTGAGGGTATAATTTATCATACATTTATATATAATATGCCATACAATTAGTCAGATTTCCTCTTAAATTAATTCTAACCACATGCCTATTTTCAAGTGGTTTAAAAGACACTTTAGCAAATAGATGAAGAATGCACCATGTCTTCTCCCTAGGTCTGGGAAGAGCCTGTATGATCTCTCCATAAACTCACCTCTGTCTCTGCATGCCCTTCTGCCACAATAACTGAAACCGAACAACTAATGACAATAAAGTTGAAAAATAGCGGAACAGGTTTTGGATTTTTTTTTTTGGTCCATGTCTGAGCAACTATCACCCTGAACACTTTCAGATCGCAATCTCTTCCAGCAAGGGACTTTGCCTTCTTATGTTTATGCATCTGCTAATGTGCTGTGGACACAAATTAGAGAATAAATAATCCATATATATAGTATATTTTTACAGGCTTGCTTTACTCTATGCATATTCAATGTTGGGAGCTCTTACAGAAGTAGGTCCTCTGGCCTCCAATAGTAATGAGCTATCAGTATAAACAAAACCTTTTTACTGACACTGTTAAAAAGTAAGAACATGTTCTTCCCTGTTGCTTTTGGAGATTTTTTCCAATATCTTTTATATACAAATTACCCTAATTCTATGCAGGCTTAGCCTTGCAGATTTACACTAATAATCAACCTACAAATTCATTTCAATTCATCATCCAGTTTCATCTTGATGGCTTAGAAGGCAAACTTGGCAATGCATTTAAGTCAGCTAGTAAATTACTTGTCCATGAAATTAAATTGTCCTAGAAAGACTGAGAAGAATTAAAAATCTATACTTATTATATTGAAGCATTGCAATCCTTTACTTTGTATATAGAGAATAAACAGTCTGTATAACACCAAAGCAGAGTAATATTTTCCTCATTTTTGTTAACTGTTTTACTGTTTTCATATTTCTGTACTGACTTGTGAGATATACAACAGAATGCTAACAGTTAGAAATTTCACTGTTTTTAATGTTAGGCTATGCTTGTTTCAACTAAAACAAAGCTTCCAAATGATGAATTAGTGATATTTTTAGCAAGAAAGCAATTAGTTCAGTTGTCATCTTTCCATGTTTGTTCCACCCTGTTTTCCTCATTTGGAATTAGTTGTTAGTGATGAGAGACATCTTTTATTTCTAGTTTCCAGTTTTGCACTCGGGGTGGTTACGTCTCCCGCTCTGATCCATGGTCAGCATGGAATGCTGACCGTATTTTCATTTTACGCCTTTAATATTTATATAGTTTTTTGGGCTTGAGACGAATGAAGCAAGCTAAGCATGAGAGAAAGCCTAGGAAGCAAAGGGAGCACAATAAGGAAAGGCATAAGGAGAATTAAAAAAAAAAAAAGGGGGGGCGGGGAGTAAAGGAGATTCATGGCAGACTCTGTAAGTAGTGTAAGAACCCAGAAACCAGCTGTGAAGGCAGCAGTGCAAGGAGTGCAGGCAGATGCCAGCAGCCCAACCAGTGTCAGGAGAAGAGAGTCCAAGCCCTGCAGCTCTACATCTGCAACTCAGAGAAAGTCTAGTCCCAGTGCCAGGAAAGACAGGGCAGTGTGTCCAGGAGCGCCAAGAAGGTGGGGAGAGTGGGACGAGGACAGGGAATTCAACGTGTCCAGCAGGACCAGCAGTGCATACTGGAGAAATGGTGGCAGCTCAAGACTTTATCTGGCAGAGTTTTGTTCATGGGAAGGACAGTTGGCATGAAAAGCTGATTAAAATGGCTCAATGACAGTACTTCTGTTCAATTTGCATTTTTTTTTTCATGAATGTTTTTGTCTCTAACACTGAGACTTACTGGCCCTTCAGGGGTCACTTTGAACAGCTACGTGGTGAGCTGCTGGTTTTGAGACTTTGTTTATTGCCATGCAGGTAAAAGGCTGAGCAGTGTGTCACCCAGGCAGTTAGCACTGCCTTTGATCCTTAACTGGAGAATGTAGCCTGAAAAGAGGAGGAGAACCTAACAAACCTGCCTCTGAAATGGAGCTTTGCACTTTCTCATTTCCTTTTCTGGCATTAAAATTGTAGATGTGGAATTCTCTCAGAGAGGAACCACTGGCTCTTTGAGATTTGCAAAATATGTATGTCCTACTGAAATTCTCTCTTCATTATCTGGATGAAGAGGAGAGAATAACCTTAATGAAGTCAACTGCTTTTTGCAAAATTATTGTTATATTCTGATGTCTCTGGTATATGTGTGAATCAAGATGATCTTTCCTCTTATCCCGCTCATTTCATAAGAAGTCATTCACAGAAATGAATTGTTCACTAGCTTAAAAGTAACAAAAAGCAAAAGTTATTGCTACTGTTTCGTTAGTGTACGTAGTCTTATTGAAAGATTTTCCAGTGGTTCATTATTTATCGGGTATGACATTTGCATGAAGCTGGACAATTTCATGGTAGCACATTCTTTGAAAAGTCTCAAGTTGTTCAATATTGAAAAGTCAAATTCTTCAGACTGACAACTAATACGATTTGCAGACAAATTAACATCAAAACTGAAAATCAGCCAGACAACCTTTTCCCATTATGGAAATGTAGAGAGGCTGAATTCCACATGTGTAAAACGTAATTGATGTATATTGAACCACTCGTGCATCATTTTGAAATGAAGAAGTTAAATAGTCAAATAAATGGTGCAAATACAATTGAAAAGTACTAATTTGCTTTCAAATTACAACTAATGGTGCCTGTTATTGCAAGGAAATGAAACCATGAGTTCATGATTTTTGTCAAACTAGTTAGAAATGAAAAATAATCAAGTGGAGAGGAAAGGCAGCTAAAAAATGCAAGATGTCAAAGTGAACCTATACATGAGCTGGATTTAAAAATAATTCAGAATGGCTGAGAATTTGAAAGCAGTGAGAAGGTAGGGTGGAATGGGGGAAAAAGTAATTAAAAATTTTAAAAATATTATTTAAATAGTTATGAAAAATTAAAGATGTATTACACCTCCAAATAATACTCTGCAGAATTTGCAAAGAAATGATTAATAGGCCAAAAAAAGTGCCATTGAAAGAAATTTAGTAAATTACATAGAAGTATTTTTAAGGTTATTTTTAGTTAAAACTTAAAATTTTAAGTTTTGAATTAAAAAAAAAACCTACCAAAGATTTCACCATCATTTATTTTCATTGCTACTGCAAGAGAAGGTTGTACAGCCAGTAATCAATGAAGACTTGTGATATATACTACTGTCAATATAGAGGGAAGTAAGCCGTGGTAAGTTAGAAACTAATTTAACGTGAGATGCTTCCAGAGAATGTGCAAAATAATACAAGTAGTGGGGAAGTTGAGATGCGTGGTGATAATATATGATTATATAATCTATTATTTATTGTATTATTTATATTTATTGTTATTGTAGTCACCAGATGACCTTAAGAAATGGAAAACAATCATTCAACAAACCCCATAATCTCTCAACAGATGGTACTAATGGAACTAGTATAAGAATACCACATCAAATTTTAGTATGCATATTTAAATGTATTTTAAAATATGTTGTTAAATGTAGAAAATATCTTTGGCTGTTAAGAATTTTTTGATTTAAAAGAGAGAAAATAGTAGTAACCACCGATGGCAAACAAGTATGACTATTTCAAATCCAAATTTATGATAGAAAACAATTATGGATGAAAAAAAAATTCCAACAGAAAGTATGGATTTTCTGTCTCATCAAAGGAAATAAATATATGATTTATCTGAACACCAGTAAAGGTCACTGGGATTAGTTGCTGTTATTGGATGAACATCTTGGGCTATCAGATGCAGAAATTTGGGAAAGGGCATCTCACCTTAAAAGCTTTGAAACAGCCATTATTAGCTACAATTTCAAAACAATTTAACTTCAGAAAGCAAGTTCTTAAAATGGTACATTTAGAGCCAGGCTGAGTATTTGCTATGAAGTGTCAAAGCTGCACATCATGAAGTATGGAGATCAATGTCACAGAATCACAGAATGGTTGAGGTTGGAAGGGACCTCTAGAGATCATCTAGTCCAACCCCCTGCTCCAGCAGAGACACCCAGAGCACGTGGTACAGGGTGGCATCCAGGTGGGTTTGAAGATCTCCAGAGAAGGAGACTCCACAACCTCTCTGGGCAGCCTGTTCCAGGGCTCTGTCGCCCTCACTGTCCTCTGAAGGGTACGTACATGATCCCCATCTACGTTTGGGTGACAGCGAAACCCATGTGCTTTCAATGTTACAAAGGCCACAAAAATTGTCCCAGTTGTGCTGAGGCTAAATTTTGCTGTGGAGAGTAAACACTGAGGAGGGTATACTGAGATCATGAGCCTACAAGTAAAGGAAACATTCAGCAAAAAACACATATATTATCCTAAGTCTAAAAAAGCCTCAAAAGCTCATTTGTGTGCCCCATGTGAAGCTACATGCAGAAAGCTCACTTCCACAAGCTGTCATCCATTTTCCATCTCAGAATAGGATTATTCTGCAAGGAATAACCCGGGGACGGCAACAACAGACAGATTATATTATGTTAAAGTTCTTCAAAATGTCAAGAGAAAAACAGGCTGTGGGAAGCAGCTTTTCCTTGTAATAAGAAAAGCCTTGTGGTGGCCTTGTGGTAGGACTTGGGGCCTAGAATTCACTTCTATGGGATTTGAGCATATGTTTGAAATTAGCATGTATTTAAGTGCCTGTAAAGAATAGCTAACAAATAAGGACATTTCTTTCAAGGACTCATTAGTTTTTTTCTGTGATTCGTACCAGAACGCAATTGTTTTTCTGAAATATAGCACATGATGAAAAATCTATGAGAAGGGTAATAGTCTGACAGACCAAATTATTCCAGAAAATATTTACTGTGTATAAATGGGGAAAAAAGTGAACAGTGAGATACTTATATGTTAATAGAGAGGGAAGTATGTTTTGTGTTCAAATATTATTACATTTTATTTCCACACTTTCCCTTCTGAGAAGTAATTCTTAGAGCTGATGTTTATTCTTTGTTGCCTGTAGTACAAATTAAAGGCAAAAACATGAGTTCTTAAACTTTTGAAGTCATCTGACTGAGTAGAGATTGAAAGTTCTCTTAGTATGTCTACAACGTAAATGAGATATGGGAAGGAATTGTCCACTTCCAAGTTTTTACACATTCAGCATCTGTCTGAAGATGCGCTATCTTGTTTGTTTGCTTTTTAATGGACACCCGTATCATGCCAGTACATTGCTGGCCACCTACATGGATCTAGAATAAAACACTAGGTGCTTTGTTTCAAAATAGCAATTTTACTTTCTGAGTGAAATTATTTGGCACTTTTTTTTCCCCAGACGTGATGCATTACTAGAAAAAGCCTAGGATCATGCCAATATGCATCCTTCCTCATCCCACACTCATGTGGGAGAAGAGCACTTTCCTTAATCGCCTACAGTGAAACTGAGCGTGAATTTATATTGAATTTCCCTTTGTTTTGTGTCAAGAAATAAATGTGAATTGCTAGGCGTATACTCACCAATACAATTCTTTCCATCTGCAGCAAGCTCATACCCTTCATAACACTGACAGACGTAAGAGCCAGGCGTGTTCACACAGATCTGCTCACAGGCATGTTTCTCCACAGCACAAAGATCCTGAGCTACAAAACATAATTCCATTAGTATGATTTTTTTTTCTGACCTTCCATGTTGCATACCTAGACTATGGATTGAAAATAAACTTCAGGAAATCATAAAAGGTCTTCAGAGATGAGCTCTTTTTAACATGGAATATGTTAGTGTTCTGTCAAATGGTGAAACTTTTATGCCAGGAAGAACAACCACTCAAAGCTTAGGAGTCTGTTCCTTTAGCTAATGGCAATGGTTATTACTGGGCCCAGAACAGTTGCTTGACTGCATCTTTCCCCCCAAATTTTGAAGGACATTCTTCATTTTTTTAAATAAATATTTTTATATGTTTTTTTTATGTTAAAAAAATCCTGAAGAGGAGGATAGAAAAGGAAAGACTAGGAACCCAGAGGACTGAGAGTCTTGGGTATCTTTAATTTTTGAGTTTTATCATGAAAAACACCATCACAAGTCCTCCCTCTCCCCTCCATGCAAACGTCACATCAGAAAAGGGACTATAATAAATGAGGTCAGTCCTAGTGAAGCACATTTGTCTTTCTTTATGACAGACTAAAGCTATTGGAGAACCCCAAGTTTTCCCAGTGAAATCTGTGGAAGGCAGAAGCATTTGTGTTGCTCAGGATCAGACCCAAAGAGTGCTCAACACATAATTATTGTTTACAGCTACAAAAAAAAGGCTTTTGGGACAGGTTTGAGGAACCTGGCCAAAGAAATACACATTTTCTTTTATAGCTGTGTGCTTTGTATCAAGTGACATGATGAACAGTATAAACAGTCCTTTAACTCTCTTGTTCCAGTATAAACACCCACAAATAGATAATTTTGCAGCTTGTTCCAGCCACATTTGTTCTTTTGTACTACACTGTGTATTAATGTGTATTAAAACTATCTGGAGAAGGATCTTAGTGATTAAGTTAAACAAACATACAGAGCACAGAACACATGATTACAAAATAGTCTCTGCCTGACAAAAGCCACTTGTCTCTAGAATCAGAAAGAGCTCTGTTAGACATTAACCTTTTCCAAGATAAAATATGATTTGCAAAACTCATTGAAAGAAACAAATCTAATTGTTGGCCTGTCCAAAATGACAAATTTAGAAATATAAGCATTTACACTCTAAATGCAAGGTCATCTGGGGAAAGTTGCCAGTTGCAAGTGCAGCTTCCCATATGTAAAATAAGCAACAACCTTCAGCTCGGTTCATTTTTTGGTGAAGGGAGCTTTGTACACCACATGTCCACAGAGATTCAAGTATTATTGAAATGTAATTATAAATCCAAATGAATGCAGTTGAAGGCCCCACTTGGGATTCTGACAACTGTCTCTCTGAAGACCTATAGTGACCTATAGACCTATACAAATTTTGTTAAAAAAAGGTGTACACAGATATAAATAT
The DNA here is from genome assembly GCF_059628265.1 of Tinamus guttatus. Taxonomy (NCBI): domain Eukaryota; kingdom Metazoa; phylum Chordata; class Aves; order Tinamiformes; family Tinamidae; genus Tinamus; species Tinamus guttatus. The sequence goes on from NW_028289044.1 coordinate 2,363,176, forward strand.
GGCATACCTAGTCTGCTATTAATAGGAAGCAAGTTAAAGCAGATAAAATAAATCCTGCTTACTAAGAACATATCTAAACTTCAGTACAGTTTGTTATTACAAACTATAATTAAAGTCAATTACTTAAAACTGAAAGAGTCAGCCCTTTTTAAGGAGGAAATGAGTATAATACATAAGACTTCTGAAATTATTCACTGAAAGGTTGTAAAATCCTTATATTACAGAGGTTAGGAAAATTTTTCAGAGTGGCAAGTTATTTCACAGTTATCTAGTATGGGGTTTGTTGTGCCTTTCTATACCATTTGGTACTGGTTGCTATCTAGACCAGATACTGGAATCTTTAGACCACTGCCTGTCAGAAAATAAAGCAGTGCTTTGTTTGGTTATTGTTTCATTCTTGAATGTATTACACCAATAAAATTCAATTTTATCTACTTATAGTGCACTTCTGAATAGAGTCAGGTGTAAAAATTAACTTCATGTGTTTTAGAAAGGCTTATGAGAACTTTATCATTTGCAAAAAAAAAGACATATAACTTTGCTATGATCAGCATTAATTCTATACTGAGCTCAGTCCTCTTTATGAACCCAACTCAAAAGATATGTAATATAAGCACATTTTGGGAGTGTGTGATAGAAAGGAAGTTAAAAAAGATAACATACTGCTGCAAGTCTTCTGGTCAGCATTCAGAATGTATCCTTGTTTACATCTGCAAACGTAGGAGCCAGGGGTGTTTATGCAGAAATGATCACAGTGATGTTCAACTATACTGCACATATGGGGCACTGAAAGAAGAAAGATAAAGTCTATTAATTGCTAGGATTAATTTCCTATGGTCAGAACTAGATAAAAAAGTTTTAAAAAAATTTACTGTAGTCACTTAGAAACATAAATTAAATTTCAACACTCAAGAAAAAAAATGGAAGCTTAATCCCATAACTGGTTTTGAAAAGACCCCTTACTAAACAGCAATACATATTTGTTTCTAACAGCGGCGTGCACATAGATATTTGGTTGACAGCAGGCACATATTTTTGGGCATGGAATTACGTGTGCAGTGGAGATATATGCAACATAAAATTTTACAATAGAGTATCTGGAGACACTAGTTATTTGGTGGTTCCAAGAACACAACGAAACAAACCTACCACAATTTCAAATTTTGAAAACAAATAGACTTTAAATACAAACTGTTCTAGAGAACATTTAATTTCTTGAATAAAGAAAATAACCCTAAATCAGAATAATAAAGTGTAACGACTAGAGAACATCTCGATGAAGAATCTTGCGTATTTAGTTATTAATGCTGACAGTCATATGAGCAATATATGACTACTATGTATGAGGTAATGTATCTACAAGGCTCAGAAAGTGGGAGCCGAGCACTACTATACTACAGAATAAAACTCTTCTGAGTTAATTTTTAATTTCTTTCCATTTTGCTGTAGTAATTTTAATTTCTTTCCATTTGTTGCATGTAGTAAAATGCAACAGAAGAGACTACAGGAAAGCAAAGGATTAGTGGACCAGCTTGGTCATATTCTTTGCTGACTTTCTTTTTTTTTTTCCAGACCAGTATATTAAGAAATTGCCCTGATATTTTCTTTCCACTGGAGCTTCGCTTGTATGTCATTTCTATACTATGTATGTAAATTCCTTCCCAAAGAGCACTGTGTAGAAAAAACATGTATTTTGTTCAATAAAGAGCTAAGGATTGATACCTTCCTTATTGTCCCAGGTTGTCAAACCTCAAAATTTATGGAAAAGATATTCAATAGTCATCTTCTTTTAACAGACACAACAGAAGCCTGATAGATAACTTAACATATGGTATAAGTGGTACTTATCTAAGAAAAAAAAATGTGGTCTTGAAATACTATGTATCCAGTCTTTGGAATGGCCACCAGACTTACGCATTTATTACTACTAAACAAACTACCACAATTTCCAATTCTCTCAATCAGCCATTTGGAACCCATCATTTTCTGCCAAACTAAAACTCCCCAGGAACTTCTGATTATGTGAATACAGATCAACTGGAACTTCTTGTCTTTTCCTTTCAGTGTTCTGTTGTTCTGAAAATGAAGTTCATGATCTCTAATAAGTTTTAAACCTAAGTTTTCTCCTGGCTGCTTTTCACTAGCTTTCAACATTGGGTACAGTTGATTATAACCAAATGGGCATTTAGGGGATCTTGATAGTTTTAACTTCATTTCTGTTCCTCCCTTTCTGCAACGCGAAATGGGGATGACGCCACTATCACAGGCCAATGATAAAAACTATTTGTTCCTGTCTGCTCCATCCCAACTTCTCTATATTTCCCATCCTCCTTTCATTCAGTCTTCACTACCTTTTCCACATTTATAATTCCCATCTTTTGAGTTCTCATTCCTGGTCTCATTCCGCATGCCTCTGATTTGCCAGGCTACTCTTTGCTCCTCCTTTACCTTGCTGACTGCTAATATAAAGAGGGCACTGGGATCTCCTGGCCTCTGCTGCTGTGTCTGACACCACCGAGCCTTTACTAACCAGCAGCAGCAATGGTAGGGGAAGTCTGCTTTAGCAGGGAATGAATCTATTCCAATAGATTCTTTGGGAATTTAGCTGCCAAGCACTGGGGAATCTCTGCCATGCATGGGTACATAGAGGTTAATTATGTTTACTTTTTACTTTCTTTACTTTTTTGCTTCATCACTTGGCCAGATTTTGCTCCTATCTTAATGGGAACTGCAAAGGCACATTCCCACAGATTTAAAGGCAATCCAGACACAAGGGCAACTGAGGAGCCAAGTTCTTTTTCCAGAGCCTGAAACCTAGCAGACTGGGTCTCAGGAGACTTAACTATAGCAATGCCTTAAGTTGCTTTAGGAAAGAGATCAAGGGGTCTCTATGATCAGCTCAACAACAGCTGTGTTCCTCTGTGCTCCCACTGGGGAGAACTTTAAAAAACTAATCATATTTCCTGGAAAAAATCTAGGTGTTCTGGGAGGAGGAGCTATAAGATGTTTAGATGCTCGCTTGAAATTCAGTAAGCTGAATGCTGCTTTAGTGCTCAGACTTGACAAAACGTTAACGATCCATTATTTAGTCCTTGAAGCTGAAATCCACAGGATGCCACCAGCTTTTTTTTTTTTTTTTTTTAATTTGAACTGGCCCTGGGGTTTTAAGTGCCTTTTTGGATCTCACCTTCAATTCCTGAAACAGCAAAAATTGTGAAGGCATTTTCTGAAGAGTCAGCAACAACCCTTGTCACTTCCACACTCCTCCATCTGGAAGAGGTGATGGCTCTGTTAAGGCTCTTGTGTATTTGGATTAACAGTGAGCTATACAGCTCTAATATGCTTACTGGACACTGTCTATTTGGAGATATAAGCCTGTTATTCAGAGTAAACAGCATTTGTACTGGATTGATTTCTAAAATGCAATTAAAAATCCAATAAAATGAAGTTCTGCAACATTTGCTGTTCATTCCATGTGAACTCTCAATCCACATTTAGTTTACTCCTTTTCTTTTTTCTTTTTTAATGTATCTTACTATGCCAGCTAATAATACAGCAAGGAAGAAACAGGAAAAAATCTATTATCTGATGAATGTCTGTGATGGTATTTTGTGCTGATGCAGTTCAGCTGGAGCCCTGAACTCTTTGAAACAATTCTGGAAAAGACCAAGTAAGGAAAATTCTCCAGACTACTCTGACAATAAGCCCCAGTTCTTTTCTGGCAAAAGCACCCTTAGGACGAGTGAGCATTCAGCCTCACCATGCATTCTTTCTCTGGTCTCTGCTGAAAATGCCTGAGTTTCAAGCCAAAATTGTATGAAAATCTTTCATAATTATCTGAGGAAAAATGAAAATAGAAAATTATATTTAAGACACACACTGGAATAGAGCTTTTCCATTAGTCTAATGAATGAGGTATGCCACAAGATTTTTAAAAGGTAATTTCTTATCAGATAATCACGCATGGAAGAAATTTCTCTCTTGGAGAGTAAAATCTACTACAACTTTATTTACTTTATTGTATGAATGAATAATATCATAGTAAAGGCTATTTCTAACTTTCTGTTTATAAAATGGAAATAATAAAAAAAAAAGTTACCAAGCCTCTGTGTCTCTGTGTCCACTTCTTCCAGTCACGAGGCACGGTCAGAGATAAGTGTTTATATATAATTATTACTTAAGCTTTGGAAGAGGAATACCATGGACACCATGGGATAGTTTTTTTAGCCAAAAGACCATAATGTTTATCAGTATCAGTCAGTACTAAGAGAAAACATATTTAAAAGCAAAAGATGAAATAACTTATCTAGTATTTAAGTGGGAAGGGTTGTAATTTTATTGCTGTTATGCAATGAATAGGAAAATCATGATATGTATATTTGTCTCACTGCTTATGACCACTAGGAATTAGATCACATTTTATGGCACTCGGCAATAGAATTAGCTTTTTCCCATATGCATGATTACTGTTCTGAATGTTCCTTGGCTAGTCTCCCGCTCTTCAATGTGTATGTTCTCACAGACTAGCTCCCATGTTAAAAAAAAAATCTTAGTGACAGCTAATGATGTTTTGTGTGTTTTATGTTCACCTATGCATTCAAACCTATAGATAAATGCCTTACCACAAAGTTTTGTCTGGAAGACAGAGGTCAGTGTTTCAATCTGACTGAAATTAGCAACCAGAAACACATGCTCTTCATGTGGTTCACTGCCAATGGACTTCAGCGTGTTCATATCCACTTTCCCCACTCCAATGGCAAAAATCAGGATTCCTGAGTTACGAGCTTTAGCAGCAACTTCTCCCACTGGATCCTGGGGTCTCCCATCAGTCACTATCATGATAATTCGGGGCACATTCTGGTTCAGAGGTCGAGCTCCTTCTGACTCTGAAAACGCGATGTTCAAAGCATACTGAATAGCCAGGCCAGTCATGGTGCCAGTTGCCAGGTGCATCATTCTCTTCACTGCTCTCTCTATATCCTGCTTCCTCCTGAACGTCTTCAAGGAGAACTCGTGCTTGACCGTGCTGCCATACTGAATCAGGCCTACTCGCGTGGCATCAGGGCTGATGTCCAGGAACTGCAAGATGGTTAAGATGAACTCCTTCACTTTTTCAAAGTCGTATGGACGGACGCTGCGAGAGCTGTCGATGATGAAGACAAGGTCCAGGCGTTTCTTGTTGCAAGTATTCGCTGGAAGACAAAATGCAAATAAACATACTTTACAGGAATTGTGAAATGCAGTGCAGATCAGGTTGACCTGAAGTCTCAAATGTGTTGTGTAAATGAACACACTCCCAAGCATTGGCAAAATATAGGAAACATAAGAGATGCCAGAATTAAGACTACTTGAGCAAACTGAATTTGGCCTCTGAGGGGACAAGAAGAGTTGCAAGCTACACGACCAGTACACTGTTTTATTTTTTTTTTTCCCACAAGCTCAGTGCCCAGAATGGGTAATGCCAAAGGCACAGGCAGATATCTACACCATACCCTGATTGTCAGTTGCTGAGGTTGTGACCTCATGCCTTACATACCCTGCACAGGATGAAAAGCTCCTCTGAATTACCTAGTTATTATTTTAGTGGGCAGGACTGTATGTGTTTCGTTATAGAGCCTGAGAATTTAGAAATCTTAATGAGATAATGTCCTGGTCAGACAAGATGGTGTTAGTCCTCCATTATAAATAGGGAAACAGAACGTGAGAATCTATGGTGAAAAGTATCTGTTAGTTGCAGTGACTTATATGCGAAGGGACTGATTTTCAAGGAACTTGGCATTCAGCAGCACTACACATGTACAAAGTACAGCTCTCAATGACGTCAGCTGCAGCTGTGAGGGCTCAGCACTTCTGCAAATCAAACCCCATGATTTCAAACACATAATTAATGGACATCTGGGAAAAGCCTAGTCTATGGGACTACCTCTGCATTAAATAGAAGTTCTGTGGCTTTATTTTGAGAAACAATCCAGTTGTCTGCAATGGCATTTAATTTGGCCAAAGGATCACTCTTTCTCTCCTGAAATTTTCTGTTTCACTCACTCAACACAATCTGTCTTCTCCACCAGCCACTGAAGCAGAAATACTGCAGAGACGTCCATATCTGACCACTGTACAGACAGTCAGACTGAGCTATCATGGATAAGAACAGAAATCAGGGCAGCCAACTATACTACAAGCCATATGGAACTTTGGGTACATCCTCTGGCCTCGGTTCAGCATCCGTTAGGATTTTATAATATCCTGAAGGGTATGTGATGTAAGTATGAGTTGCATGGAGAGAATGCAAATGGACTGCTTGCTGGCTCTTCCTATGCAGATGACTAGCACTTGGTAGGCTTAAACAAGGGGAGGTGAGCCATGGAAACACTTGCCACAGAAGGCAAAAGTGGGAAAAGCTTAAAAGGACCTTGAAGGACTTAAAGGGAGGCTGGAGAAAAGAAATCGGCTGACAGTTACTAGCTACATTAAAGACCCCTTCAGATTAAAAAAATCCTAATCCATGAAAATGTGATGACTGACTGAATATCCAGAGGATGTTTTTCCTTGTTATTATACTTTTTCCCTGTGCATCCACTTTTACCTGCTGCCAGAAACAGGATACTAGGTTAGACAGACCTATGGCTTCAACCAGTGCATCTGTTCTCATGTTCTTAAATTCTTGTGCCTATGCACCAAACAGTGTGGTAGTTAGTTGTCTGTTTGTCTGCTGGGCTAGAAAGGTTAAAGGTAGCAAGAACGTTCATCAAACTGCAAAATCATCTTCACCTTAGGAAGCTGAGAAACCCTTACCCAGTAGACTCCTTTCTACCCAACCCAGTTTAATTGCCCAAGCACTATCAACCATCTTGCACACAGAATGAGGCAGCTGCCCTGTGGAAAAAGCAGTATTTGATCGTGTAATTAAAGGTCATATCATACTGCACAAATACAAGTGGGCCAATTAGAGACTCAATTGGAACAACATCTGTCTGCAGACAGGCCTTTATATGAGTTCACTTGATGAATGCTAACCATGTATTTCTGCCAGTGAGAGGGCTGAGAAAGATGCCTATTTTCGCTTGTTAACTCAGAGGCCTCTTTCATAGATTACCAAGAACCTTTGTGGGCATAGAATAAAAATGCTCTTTGATGACAATAAAATGACTGCCTGGATTTATTCATGTGCACTCTACAGCATGGCTTTATTCATAAGCATAGGAATATGCTTGAGTTGCTTATTCTTTCCAAAGCAGAGGATGCTGAATGCAAGCCAGACAGAGCAGAAACAATAATCCAGTTCTAATAGGATGCAGATATCCTGGTCTATTGACTATTTTCCATCATCTTACTTTATTGGTTTGTATATATGATTATTACTTACTTTTAATAATATAAGATGAAGTACTACAGCATAGTTACAATAGAGATAACACTGAGATATGATTTATGTCAGCAAGGCAAATGTAAAGAAAAATAATTACGGAAAAATGTCTGAGAATGTATGTTTGTGTTCAAGGAAAAGACAGTGGAGGGAGAAGTGTAAAATAGTAGGTATTTTATTTCCTGTAAAAGAAGAAAAGCACAAGTCTAAACGAGAGTCTTATTGAACACTTTTGAATTCAGGGTGGATTTTGTAATGATATTGTAATTATTAACGTTGACTTCGTTCAGCCAGGTTTAGTGAAAAATAAAGTATTACTGTTATTTATTAAGAAAAACTCCAACTGGGTAGTATTTGGAGGAGTGATAATCAGTACTGAGTAACAGATATGAACATTCATATAAACTTCCGTTGATTTTCTTTAGCAGTTCCATGGTTTTGCACTTGCCCTGGATACTAAGACATCTTCTTACCAGTTTGTACATTTTAACAACAAACTTTCTCACAACTTTGGCAAACATCCTCAAGTTCAAAAGCAATTCCCTTCCATGGTTTCTACGAAAAGTCATACATTACTAGGATCTGGAAATTCGAATGGCTTGTTAAACCATAAATCTACTTCTAAGTCAGCATAGATATAAAAGAAAAAATCAGTACATGATTTACATTAACCAAAGCCATGACAGGAAAGGTAAGGCAAGGCAAAGCAAGAAAGGATTAATGCTTTATTCAAGATTTTCTCCTCCTTCAACATCCAGTTTTTCTATAAGTCACAGCTACCTTGATGCCAGCTTCACAAGCATACAATATAAGGAGACTTTAGATCTCCCTGGGAGGATCCAATTACAGATATATATGTAGAATAAAGCTTTAAAGAATGTTGAGCCTCTTAATTTCCTCTGAAACTGAAAAACCTACTTTTATTTTCCCTGCTCCCCACAGTTTCCTTCTGGCTTTGCTCAAGCACTATTTGACTCTGCACATCTTGTATCAAAATATAAAAGCAAGCACAACTGTCTTGAAGATCTGAGACTGTGTCCATTCCCTCTCACCTTATTTGTAGTTTTTAGCAATCTACGCTGCCTTAATATGCTACAGAGCATCTTCCTTTCATGCTGTTTATATTCAAAAGCAACTAGTAATTATAAAGATATTTTAGTGGTAACTGAAGCTGTGCCAGGGAATTTTCCTGGACATTGGAATTTAATCATCAGTGCTATGAAATCACTAGAACAGCCCCTGGTATTGTTTGGCCCAGCACAACTATCACTTTCTCAAATAGTACTGTGAAGACCCATGAACAAGGGACTCAACCCAACAGACTGTGCGGATGTAACCACTCTGGAAACTAAGGGTATTTAATAGTAGAGAAGCAGAACATTTTATACCATTGATCTCAGTGCCAGGAAGCAGGCCAAGATATAGACTAAGCTCATAGGCCAGCTGGCCTGTATCCACCGTATTAAACCCAACTTTCTGCTAAAATAGAGCGGCTGTATGTGAACTGCCTATCAGGAATAATCCCTGGCCCACTGTAGCTCCTGAATCATGCCTGGGGATTGCCTGGAGATGGCCCATCACTGTGGGCCAAAAATAGCTCTGGCACTTCAGCAGTAACAATAATGATGAAGTTCAAGTGCCCCAAAATGTCTCCTGGCACTGTTTAATTTAATCAGTATAGACACATCCTCAAACATTTCCATTTTGGGCTATTCAAACTGAACACACTGAAAAGGCCCAAGTTTTAGATGTTGATTTCTTAAAAGTTGTTGCAAGCCAGAATCCTCCAAAAAGTCTGCTGCTTAGCACTTCAAAAGGGGTTATTTATGTTTTGTTATTGTCATAGAACTTTATGCGTCCTTAAAGCATTTTGTAATGTGTATATTATTTCTTTGATTACTTTCCTAATAAATGAGAATAAATAATTGTTAAAGAAAGCAATTGCATACAAAGCAAAATGAGTTCAGTTAGCTCAGTTTGGTTAATACTATAGTAATGTTAAGATATTTAGACACTGAAAAAGCCATTTATAACAAGTATATACTAGTTTCACAAAGATTTTTATTATACCAAAAGATGATTTAAGAAAGCATAAAGGATGAGATCAGTTAAGAAAAAATGAGATCATAGAAAATTTTTTGTCTGAACTGCAAATACAATAATGACAATTTTAAGACTCAAAATATTGTGTATCTTAGCTCACTCCACATTACTGTAGATACAAAACTAAATGCCCTATGACATTGCCAGCAATAACACCAAGTTTATTTTTGCATTTTATCTTTGTAACAGAACAAAAGCCTTCACTCTGAATTAAGCAGAGGAAAAAATACTTTATCAGCTAGGACATTATAAAACTTAAAACTTCTAAATTTCTCTTCTTTCTTTGCCATTTTCTTATTTCATTTTTTTCCTCTAGTCCTCAATATTTCTTCTTGTTTCTCTCTTTTCTTTTTTTTTTTACATTTTATTTGTTTAGAAATCTTGGTATAAATCAAACAAAACTTGTTTCAAAAAATGGCTGGGCATCAAATATTTATCCTTAAAGTCTAGAATGTTGGTTTCCCTTTACTAAGCATCCAGTCTTAATGCTGATTGGGTTTGACTGGTTCTCAGATATGTCCACAAAGACTTCTTCATTCATCAAAAAAGGGCTTAATCTTCTTGCTATATGATCATACAAGAAAAGACAACCCGGATTTGCTTTTCATTCATAGATATACTAAGAACAGAACACTCTGATGGGAAGAAAGACGCATGGATGCATTACCTAGATGCATCTTCTAGGAACCTCCAGTAGATTCATTTGCAAAGAGCAGAAATGAGGTATGGGGCAGTTATTGCAATATTGTTCCTGTCTAGAAAAGAAATTTGTGGTTGTTGCCAGGAATAAATGAAGAACAGCAGTAATTCTGAGCACTTCTTAGTTCTAGTGAGACATTTTGCCCAAGTTTCCTTCCCTCCGACCTTTTCTCTCCCCTCATTTTAACTCCAGGATGAGCAAAGGGTGATATAGTACAGTTCTACACACCCAATGCCCAAGGAAGATGTCAGAAACAGTCAGTGCCCCTGCCTGGCACGTGCACCTTATGCACTTGGTTCAACAGGTGATCGCATCTCTTGCCAGCTCTGTGACAGGCCCTGGGTCCAAGGCCTGTCCCCAGACTGGTCCTGTCCTTGCACTAAGTCATTCCCCAGACTCGCTGACCTCTGGCCTAACCCAGAGATTCCTTATAAGTGGGTCAGTTCACCTATTGCTCCTTAAAAATATCTTCGTCTGGAAACATGCTCTGAATACAGCATAGCCTCCAGACATTTCTTTATTGCCTCTGACAAAAAAAAAAAAAAAAAAAAAAAAAACCTCTCGAAATTTCTGTGAGCATTGTACAACTCTAGGCTCTTGTCCACAGATTTCCATTTCCTGCTCCGTGCAAATGATCCACTATCAGTCACTGTGGGAGGGTCCATTACCCTGTTTTCATTTTACCTCATTATTTCTATTCCTTCCCTGTCATCTCTTCCAAAATGCTGAGGTCATTATTAATACTAGGTCTTTCTAATTCCAGAGCCCCCAGACTGACTCCAGTCCTTTAATGATGTTAGTGCTGCCTCTGGCATGGAGCTAAAGTGTGTTTTAGGGATAGTCTCAAATTTCTCAATTCTTCTTGCACATTTCTGCTACTCTGAGATGGAAATGGTTGAGGGTCCAGGCAGGCATCAAACCTGCTCCCACTGTCAGGAGGACCAGGGTAGGGGCACGGGTTGCTTTCCCTTGCAGGCAGGAGAACACTAGGATGGAGGGTTGAAGCCTCCTGATACCACCATGTTGGTGCCCACTCTAGGCCGGACAGCAACAACATCTACCCACCACTTTCTAAGAGAAGCAAATGTCATATGTCTCAGCTGAAAGCAGCTTGTAAGTGCAAAAGATGGTGAATTTGGTTTTTGCCACAGCGGGGGAAGCCTTGTTTTATACAATCAGACAGAATTAATGCTAGTTTGACTGCATCTCTAGGAACAGTGAGGAGGCATTGACACCTCATCTGACTCTGCCTTTCCCTGCACTCCTCTGGGAAGCAACAAATCATAACCAACCCCCAGGCAGGCAGCTGCACAGGAGAAGATCCTCAGATCCTTGCTGGAGATCTGAAACTTCTGTCTTGCCTCAGCTACCTGGGGCACCGCTCCAGCAGCATGGAAATGATTAGAGACGAGAAGTTCTAAAAACTCCTATCAATGCTTATTTTTTTAACGCTGCGAGTGTCTTTGTTTGTGGAGAAAGCTGTTAGCAACCTCGACATTACTCATTGATCAGCTGACTTGAAACCTATCCACTGGTAACAGTTTAAGTAATAGGCTCTTTTCCAGAACATCTTCAGCAATGGCACCACAGGATAATGCCACATAGTATTTCCCCTTACTCCACAAAATGCAAGGGACTTTATGCCCACTGCAGTACTGTATTAGTCCTACTCCTTCCCCAGTACTTAAATAAGCAGTCGGTCCTTTCCAGCTTCCAAAGAAATTTAAAGTAGTTGTCCCTCTTTTCTCACAGTAATGACCAATTACCTATCCAAATCTATAAAATGAGCCATATCTTAGGTTATGTAAATGTTGTTTCCATAATTTTCAAGATAATTTTGCACATATGTGCTCTTCTAATTACTAAGTTCAAGTACTAACAATGGAGCCAACCCACCACACTCCAGAACATTCAAAGCACTTCTTCTGGCCTGACCTTCCTCCAAGAGGAAATATGCAGAAGCGGTTTTGTGCTTTGTAAGAATATATATAGAAAAATGGGGTTTGTAATTTTACTCAGTGAAATACTGTCAAGAAAAACTGTTTTTCAGGCAAACAGTATTTCACACCAATTTGTGGCAGCTGTAACAAACAAATTGCAGGAATACAAAGAGCATTTTCAGGTTAGTCTATAACTGACAGCTTTTTTCTGTAGCAACAGACGTTCCTTCCTCTGTGTGGGAAAGAAAAACAAAGAAAAAGGAAAAAGGAAAAATAAAAAAGGGGAAAAAAGGAAAAAGAAGATATGGAAAGGTTTTGCTGGAGAAATACTCATAGGTTGTATCACTGAAATAATAAAAAAATTTCCTTTGCTCCTAAAAAAATAATGACCCACATAACATCAATTACTGAATTTCCCTCCAAGTGGGTAAGAAGCAAACTCCTATTTTGATGCATGCCTTGATAAAATCTCAGTAAAATAGTTGGCTAGTGTAAAGATATTATGCAGGGAAAAAAAATGCCAACACAGACCAAAATCCAACCTTTCTGATCTCCAGAACAGTTAGTTTCAGATACATGCACTCAGAATAGGGCACAAATCGCTGCAGTCTGTCATGGTTCCACCCAGCCAGCATGACTGGCCAGTCCTGCCTAATGGATAATGGTCCTACAGGAAACATCTGGCAAGGCAGGGATGTGGTTGGCATTCAAATCTCTTGCCTTCTTGGCCTTAGAGTCCCCTTTTTGGGTTGAGAAGACACGGCCTTCACTGAAGACCAGACTACCACGTCTCAGAGCCACAGAGCGAGGGTTTGCCCCTGCCAACTCAGCAAACTCCAACCTCCAAACCTCCTTCCAGCACTGCAGATCCCAGACCGGGAGACAACCGCTATGGCAGGGAGGGGGCTGAGATGGTACAGTGAAAGCTGAAGTTTAAAAAGGTGGTAGAGGCCACATGGCACCCACCAGCTACTGAGACAATCACCACTGGAAAGCAATGCACATAATTTCTAATGTTCCCCTAAGGCACAAGTATTATAACATACATCAACAGCTACCTCAGAGGGAAGAAACACATGATTTTGCAGACTGTAAAATCCTTTACTCTCTCTCCTTCCAAATATCACACATCTACATTTACATGGCGATTTTGTGTTTTGATTAGCAACAGTTTAAACTGAAAGGTGTTTGATTATCTTTATAAAAACCTGGCTTCCTTTACACTAGAAGAGGGTTTTGGTTGTATTTTAATTGAATATCTGATAATTCACCAGGTATAAATAACAGCTTCTTCTTGCCTACATCAAATACCTGATACAGCAATGCGGGCTTCAGTTGTAATGCCTCTACTGAACATCTCTGAGGACTTCAAAAATAAATTGGCAGAACATGTCAAGAAATAACACGGATACACTCATGTTGAGGGTTAGAGGAGTTTCATTCAGACAGCAGTCATCACCTCTTGGTGGTTCAGTAGTCCACAGGAGCAGGATTTAAAGATCTCTGATCACCCTTTAGTGTGTATAGGTACAATCAATTCAGCCAAAACTAAACTGCAATCTCACATGCACTCCACAGGAGAAGCATGGTTTGAACTCACCTTCATCATGACTTTCCCCTTTTCATTTATGACGAACACTAAATCTAGGAGAGTTCATCTGATCATTTTCCTAAGGTTATGTACACACAAGTTAAAGAATTAGGTAGGATATAAAAATTTGGGGCATAATTTTAATCAACTACAGTCAGTATACTTTGCATACTTACCTTCATCTTATTAGTGGAATCGTATAAATTTAACCAAGAGATAAATCATTACCTATTTAGCTGAAAAATGGAATTCAGCACAGACAGGGACACTTGAGCTAAGCAGCAGCTTCTACTGAACAGAGTCCAAGTACATTTCCTTCTTGGCCTCCTCTCTCCTCTGTTTCTGTTTGTGCAGTATCAGCTAATCTCTTGTAGTTTTTTTTTTCTAGTATTCTTTACTATCTGAGAGAACACTCCCTAAATTAGTTTTTTCCTCACATAAAGAGTCATTCTCAGAAACAGGTAAAGAGGTAGCTGCATGATTTATGCTCCTAAGGGACAGAAGGAATGTTACTGCTTAGAATATCGTTCTTCAGATTATTCAGTTACTCACATGCATTTGCTTCAGAGCTCTTAAAAGATATATACCCATGTGACATGAAACACATCCCCACTTTACAAGAACAGTCTTCGTCAAAGGAAGTAAAGCACTTCCAAATTTGTGGTTCTTGCAACAATGCTGAAATCCTCATTTGCTTTGTTTTACAATAAAAGATTAAGATGCAGGAGGGCATTGGTCTCAAATCCCCTCCCTTCCCTCAACACACATAATCAAGCAAACTACACCAGGATGTAGGAAGGGTAAAGACACCCCTTGCAAGGACAGGGTATCTGCCACTCCTGAACCCAGAACCTGCTGAAAGGCGCTGTGGACCTCTGACCACAGCCTTGAAACCACAGTGTGGGTGGGAATCACCACTTCAAACAGGGGATACAAATCTTGATCAGTCTATTAACAGTGCAGGAGTCCAAAACCACATGTTGATTTTACTGGACTTTACCTGTCTCAGTTGTACATAAAGGGAATTCACTCATGTACAGACCTTATTCAACCTTTACAACCGCTTAGGCAATTCCTTTTCCATTAGTGTTTTTCTTTGGTGTTCAAAAGCAATGCTAACTGGCAAGATGGGCTTTCTGCGTGTAATCTAACACAGCAGCTGCACTCAGCAGGAACAGTGACTTCATCAGAGAGCAAAGCTAAACCTCTTTGGAGCTTAAATAAAACCTTTAAAAGAGAAGATTCTGAAAACAAAAGATGATTCAAACTATGAGAATGAGGCCAAGGATCCAACGCTCAGGATCAATTTGTTGATGAGGTAAAAGAGAAGACAGGTTTTAGTTCATATCTCTTTTAAGGATGAGGATAAGAGGAGGACTGCCCTCTGCTACAGGACAGAGATTGCATGGGTCAACCCATTTCTTTCTGTTGTTTCCCAAAGTCTTAGGGGAGTATAGAAATGATCACATACACTTACATAAAGACAATATTTTACAAAAATAGAATATATATGTATTGTCAATACAGTAAATACATACATATTTTTATTTCTAAAACTACCACACATGCTACAACTAAATTGCTGCAAGAGAAAACTTGTTAATTATAACCGGCAAAACTGACAGTTGTAAATACCTTGACGTTTGCTTCAAGTTTAAAGAAGGAAAAGCTAGAAAGGAACCCAATGCAAAGCAGTTTATCATGCAAGGGCCACACAAAGAGAATTCCAGGAATGTTATGTCCAATTGACCCTTGCACACAAATCTTTCAGATTTTAACAGGAATTACTAGGAATTGTAGAAATATTTTTTTAAAAAATAAGCAATGCAAAGACCTGCAAAATGAAACAACAGACACTGACATCTAGCAAAAAGACTGCAGAGATGAAAAACACAGAAAACACAGTGTAGTTGATTACTTCTGATGCCTTCCTTAAAATATACGATTTATTGCACCTAACAAGTTAACTAAGAAATCTAAGAAATATTAGCATCTGCTTGCAAAAAAATGAAATCCTCCGGAGCTGGATCTAAAATACTTTTATCTCTTATGCTGGCAATGCCACAGGATTTTTTCTTGTCTGTTCCATTTTGCGTGATCACACTTTAAGTTTCCTGGAGCAAGGATCTTTACTTTTTTAGATAGCCACAATTGGTATTTTATCAGTAAATACCTATATTCTGTTATTGTTATTGCTCTTCCAGGTATTGGTTGGCTCTGTGTAGCTGTTCTACTCACTTTTGCCTGCCAACCAAGTGTCTCCAGAACAGCAGTAATTGTCATTACCAGCACTGCTCTTTATAGTATACATATTCTACAAAATGGGACTGATGCTTGTAAAATTGCTGCAAATCTGAATTTTATTGATTCAATAGCATTGATGTCACTGGGATCACAACGTGGGCCAGTTTTCATATCATTTACAACAACTGCAGAAGAACAGTATAGCTCTCCAGCAAAATGGCAAGTATTTCACACACCCTGTTCTTTACAGAGGGGCACGTCTTAACCATGCCACTATTTATATGTAGTTGCTGAATCTGAAGCAGGTGACCTAATTCATTGTAACAGAATGCAATGCCCAGAGAGTCTGACTCAAAGCTGCCACGTACTTTTATGGACTGGACCGGAAAATGTTTCAGGTTTCTTGCATTGGTTAATGTCTTGAAAAGTTTTGTTTTTCTTCTTTTTCAAATTGAACAGGGAGCCATAATTTTCCAAAAGCAGGGACCACAAAATTGTTCGGCTTTTGAAAGAAGGAAGAAATAAATTAGCCCATACATTTTGATTTATATTCAGTACTAATACTTTAAATATATTTTGCAGTGTTTAGAATATGAAAATATGAGTATAAAAGCAATTACAAATCACAAGGAAAAAAAAGACTAATGGAAAATGTGACACCTTTTAGTTTCTTTATATAACACTCTACTGTCATTTACTTTCTAGGGATACAGGTAATTCATTTCTTAAAGTAATAAACTCACTTAGGATAATTGCTGGGGACCCTAAAGCTTACAGAAGGGGCTACTATTTAATCTTATTTTATCGTTTAGGATTTTAGAAAAAGTCCGGCTCAGTAAGGCACGAACATGAGTGTTTCTCTCAACCTCTGCCGTTCCACACCCGTGTTTTCCGATGGGCTAAGGTCTCCAGAGCAGCAGCTTTCAGCCTGCAGTCACGAAACACCAAGTGTCTGAGAAGCAGGTCTGTTGGTTATGAGAAAGAAAACTAAGACTAGATAAGATGTTGTGATCTGGCTTAAATTTGTTCTACAAAAACTGAAAATGACTGGCTTAAGTTAATAAAAAGCCAGACTGTGAATGGTATTCTCTGTATTTTGACATGTTTAAGGGCTGACTTTGTAAATGTTGTTTGGAGAAAAGTTTCACACTGTTAAAACCTGGTGCTCCTTCTCTGCCACCTCTTCTCCAATATTCTGGCTTGGTTCCTCTTCGTTTTTTCCCGGTACCTCTTCTGCAGGCCATTTCACAACGCTCACGTTCACCTGGATTAGGTGACCTTTGTTGGGGAAGTAGGTCACAAAACATCTCTCAGAGGCTGGAAAGGGTTTTCTGAATAGATCTACCATTAAAATGTATCATGAGTCCCTAGTGATGGGCTGTGTTCAAAGACCTCAAGCACACTATGTTTTCATATTCTGAGCTTTTCATTTAACCAATGAATTATTCTTAAAAAAAAAAAAAATAAGAGCAGAAAATGATTCTAAGTAAGTCATGAATGGTCAGCAGATGAAAAAGCTGACCAGAAAACTTTCCCATGAAGTACAGACAAAGATCAACAAGAGAGATTAACTTTACGTTTTTAAAATATGAAAGCCCCAAGTTATCTGCCATTCCTGTCCTCTGGTTTTTGGTAAAACAGGAAAAAACAACTACTCGTTATAAAGAAAATTAACCTGACAAAATGAAAGGATTAACACTGAACAATGTAATGAGAGGATCCATTTCCTTAGCTGCTAATTTAATTAGCTCCAGTTCCAGTCATCATTACACACTCCACACATATATAGCTGTAAACTGTTAGACTGGGAAAAGATAGCTCTTGACAGGACCTCCATTAACCAAAATTTATTTTCTCTAAGCAGTGAAAATTAGGCCTTTTTTCTTCAATGTAGCAATCCCGTAGCAAATATTCATTTCATAATACTTAGACACGCTCTGCTTTCAACAGCTGTTAAACTGTCTACAAACTTTCTCTTACTCCTCCCTTCTCACTATGAACTAACTGATTCAATCACCTGCTCACACCTTTATTATTTGTATCTATCTGAGATGCTTTTTGGTGCCTTTTTTTTTTTAAATAGGAAACTTACCAAGCAGAGCTTGTGCGTTAACATCCCTTCTTCGTGTGAAATGTGCTCCAGGAAGATCTCTTGCCATGATGGATACAGTGGACAGCAGAGTGTGTCCCAAAAGCAGAAAGAAACATGCAATCATTTTCTTCATTTTCAAGAAAGAGAGGCACATTCAAGGATGCAATACTGCAATAAATGAAAAAAAAAAAAAGATAAGCTCTCTGATTAGACAAGAAGTTACAAGAAGTTAGAAGGTGTAGCCATCCAGTTGCGTTGCCTCCCTCCCATCACATACAAACATGAAGCTGTACTGCCATGGAATAACACTTACACCTTCAAGAAAGAAATTCTACACAACAGAGTAGCGGGTAGGAGGCCCTTCAAAATCTTTATGCACGTTGATAGCTAAATTCATAGTTAATATTTTAAATACATCAACTCTTACAGTCATTCACAAGAATAAAGTATAGGGAAAGCGAGAAAAGGATCTTTTTTTCCATGAGCCTCTCAGCATAAACAGGTTTGAGGAGGACACAAATATATTTTCATTATTCTACTCAGCACTCTCTGTGATGTGCATTTTTTTCAGAAACTTAATGACCTAGAGGTCATTAGATGCTATTTTCAGAAAATTCTGGAGAAGAAAACAAGGGAGAAGTGAATACACTCCAGAGCTGCAACTGTGTCGGTGCAAACTGGCAACCACTCATGCTTCGTTATTCAGAAGGGTGTCCATGGTTGCTAACAGGGAGACAACAGTGCAAAATGAAAAGATCTTATATGGTCAAACAGAAGACTGGCATTGAACATAGCCTAACCATAGGTTAAGGAGAAGTTTTGTCATACAGAAGGGAAAAACAAATCTGGCAAGATTTGTAGACCAAGAGATGATTCATGTTGAGAAGTTTGTTGAGGCTCCATGGAAAGCCACGTCTGACTACCTACAAGCAGAAAGCTACCACAGACATGCAAAATGCTCATCTTTGGCCAAATTCCCTGCTGGTGGGATGCCACGGGTGGCTATTCCTTCTGTCTTCCTCCAAAATTTCACTGGGTCATGCCTGCATGAGCAACAAAGAGGAGCTAGATTCAACCTTTAAATTGGTGTTATGATGAACCCGAGTCAAGGGCTCTCATAGGTGTACAAGAAGTGTGGATAAAACTACCCACTTTTGCAACAAAAAGGAATGCTCTGTGTGAAAAAGAGTGGCAACTTTACAATCAGTGTATGTTTTAACTAGGATGTTGAAAACAATTTTAATCCAGGAGTCCAAAACCTGATAGGTAGATTTACACAGGGCCCCAGGTCTCTCACAGAAGACAATTAAATGCTCCAGCTCTAGAAGAGAATTGAATTTTTCTTTTTCACCATAAGGCACTCATTGACAGAAAATAAGTTTCGGTGTAAATCTAATAAAGGATTTTAATACATTATTCTTAATTCTGTTCAGTGAAATTACTAAATGTTCTTTTCTCTATCTATGTCTATCTTTTTGTATATCCTACCCAGCATTTCCAAGTTTAAACATAATCTGGGTCTTCTGGCACTTAAGCCATGGAGCAAACCAGACTGAAATCTTTATACTCCAAATGCCCAGCCTTGCTTAAATCTTCAATATAATTCAGTAAAAGGCAGCATGTGATTTAAGAGCATTCAAATTAGGGAAGAGATTTATGGAAATAGTTGGTACTTAGAATAGTGGCCAGAATTCAGCAAACTTTTGGAATCCGAGGAACATGGACACCTGGATGGTGTTATAGGCAGTGTTTCCAGTGCTCGAGTCCCAAACAGATGGGCACTGCAGACAACACACCACCAAAAGTGGGACAGCCTTTTGCTGAAGGCAGAAGTTGTTACTGCTGGAGTCTGTTCCCAGGCTTTTTTCCCTTCTCGGGACATGAGCAACAAACTCCGAGCACTGCAAGGGGCTCTGCCTTCTCTCCAGCCTGCTCCTTGTAGAGGAGGCAAATGGGCCGCTAGATAAATGCTGGCTCTAGCACCAGCATTTCAGAAGTGCAGAAGCCACACTCAGAGACCTCAGGAGTGTCAGTATTTTCATGCACACAGAAAGTTTCCGTACTGTTCTCCTGAGGTGGGGACAGGCTGGCCTTGTGTGCTTTGCTCTAGCTCCAGGTACACAAATGTGTCTTTTGCTCCTTGCATTTTAAAAATGCCAACTCTCATTTTGGCTGCGGGGCTTCCACACCGTCCTCTCATAAGTCCTTTTTTTTTTTCTGGATCTTCTGCAAGGTTCCCTCTCTTCATTCTGAAAACTGGATGATGTTTATTGCACCACACTGGTATTTAACACCTCATTTTCCTAGCAGGGTAAGCCAGGCTCCTGGCACTGCTCCTTGTGGCTGTGCATTGCTGGCTCACCCTTGCTCTATCAAGCTGAAGACGCGTTCCCAAAGTACCAAAGTTATAAACAAATATTTTAGTGAATATCTGGCAAACATATTTCAAACACTTCAATTCCAGCTGTCACAGCAGGAGTATTCATCATTAAACCACCAGAATCCAATTCACCTGGGCAGACCCATGACCATCCCAAACGCTTCAAGAGCAAAGGACACCCACAGGAGGTGCTGGCACCAAACAAGAGCACAGTGCCAAATGAAGCTCCCCTGGCTCCAGTTCTACATTTACATGCATGGAAAGAAGATGAGGAGGTCCCAATGAAGGGATTTTATGGCAAGCTGGGGAAGGCAGCACAGCCCGGTGCTCTGCTGGACACGCTGGGGGAATCCTGGCTGCCCACAGCAATGCAACCCGGTCAGGGCTGCCTGCAACACCCGCAGCCATCCTGATGGAAGGCTGCAGGAGGAGCCTTCAGGACAGAGAAGAATTCTGGATATCGATATTAATTTAAATGTAACATTTTATAATGAAATATATTAATAGAATATTGAATGGATATATAGGCTGTCTGGTTCTTCTCAGGCTTCTCTTGCTTCCCCGACTGCTATTCAAGGAGAAAAATTACAATACACTAAGCTATACAGACAAATACTAGCACTTATCCCCACACAGCAAATGATTTTTTGATGCACTGTAATGAATTTTCAATTTTCAGGAATTGCAGTTTAAGAATATTCAAAACTGGAACTGTTACTTTACCTTTAAAATATACATTTCCTTCACTGGACAACATCTACCCACATTAAAAATCAAGAGAAGTCTGTTCTATCCTTTCAAATTTATTTTCCCAAAAGTCTTCATATAAGGGATTGTGTTTGGCTGCTTTAGACACGTAAATATCGAATTTTCAGTGTCAGTGGCGACAAATCAATGACCTTCTTCATGGCATGGTGTGTATTATTCAGATTTGCTTTCATGTGACAGCTTTCAAATAATGGTAGGGGAGAAGAGATGCACTGTGCCCGTGTCCTCCTGGATCTCACCCTCCTTCTGGGAAGTAGGCAGTTTGCTGGTAAGTAGGAAATCTAGCTGGGCAGTTAAGTTAGGCCTTGCTATTTCAGTTCTGAAATTCATTACAGTTCTCTGTTTTCATGAACATTTTGCATAAAACACTTGAAAATCATCAGCACTTAGACTATTTTCTTTCACATAGAATTAGGAAACCCTTTCTCTGGCCTGGAATGCCATCAGTTTTTCATTCAGGTACCTCAGAAATGTCTTTTCCGGGCATTTCATACTGAAAAATAAACTAGGAAATGAGGGCTGTAAAATGCTTATGCCTCCCACCCTACTGGATAATCTCCTTCATAATCTTACCATGCAAATTCTCTTTTGAGTGTTAAATTAGACCCAGGAATTCTATGGGCCCCAGCCCCTCCGCCTTCTCCAGGGACCACCAAACCTGGCAGAAGGCACTGAGTTCACCATCCTTAGTAACTACAGACAACACCTCTCAGACCTTATCCAGTTTCTCATCCTAGATGGGAAGGAAAACACTGTAGAGGCTGCCTTCAGTTTTACTCATTTGACAGTTAAGACACAGACATTCACTTTCTGCAAGCTGCCAGCAAATCTAACTTTGAAGTTCTTATAAGGATCATAAATGTATACAAAGGAAAACATTCTGGAGGTCTTTCAGCGCTCCTCATTATCGACACATTTTTAAGATAAGAGGAAACTGCAATTAAACCCAAAGAACTGGAGTTAAAGAAACTGCAAGTGATCTGTGTAAGCCAACAAAACCACAGTCCCTGTCCCCAGAAGAGCAAGCACAGTTAGTTACATTTAAGGTGTTGCCTACTTTGGAAAACCAATCAGCAATTCTTATGCGCAAGCTACAAAATATTCCATTCTCCATCCCATCACCTCAAAGTTTTTTTTAAAAAATAAAGACAGCAGGCACTTTAAAGCCCTATTAATTATTAGTTAGAACATGTGCCAAAGTATTTCACTATCCACAAGCCAACACATGCATTACTAATCTATTACTCATGAAAATCACTGTGTGTGGTAGGGGTGTCAGGGCATGGAGTAATGATAATTTCATCTCTCTCTCTCTGGACCAGATTGCTGATAGAGGCGTTTTCCATCTCTGAATAAATGGCTATATAGTCCATCTCAGCCTCAAATCTATTCTACTTGAAAACATCTGCTCCTAACTCTGCAGGTGCTATGTGGAGGCAGCAAGCCACAGTTGGAAGGATGATATTTAGAGCCTTAACATGAAGCCCCACATTGCCTTTGTTCTTTCAGAAGACCATTCTACTGGCATCCCGTTACCACCAAGAGATAGCTGGATTCTGCAGGGCTTCATTGGACTCAACCTCACTGATAGGGCCAAATCATCAAGGAATGAGGTTGCAGGTGCTCCAAGCATGTAAAGTCCTCACCTCCTCCAAACCCTGGGGTTAGGCATGGTGTGCAGAGATATGCATGAAGCTCCTCTTTATCCATCTAAAATAATGAGTTCCTAGAAAGTTAGTCAGCAAGAGTAACCCAAATCTGCAGTGGATTTAGGACCAGAAGTTGCATATTCAGACACAAGACTGGGAGTAGCTCTTGGCCTAGGTCCATGAAGGTCTATGTTCTTCCTGCATGGAAGTTCTATGGCCACAAGTTGCTGATTTGTGTCTACAAAGGGGCACAATTCTGGCACTTGACAGCAATTTGCCTGCTCCAGACATACCTGCATAAAGGTGGCTACAGGATGACAACCACGGTTTCACAAAGTCTTCCAGATTGGTTTGCCATGTCTGTGTGCTGTCATCCAGCACCTTTCCCTACCTCAGTAGATAGGAGGACTTCTGGAATCTCTCTGAACACCAGGTACTCCTGCAATTGGGCTGTGACTGAAAGAACCCCCATCAGCAAACTCATCATTCTGACTGCTGCTACACACACCTACGACTGCCTTGTGTCCTGGATCAATAAATTCACACGTGGCATCTGACTACAACAATTTACACCAGGGAAAAGTGAAGACCTGAAATGCGCTACAGACCACTTCCTAGCAGGAAGGTGAACGACATGAGGTAGTCAGACAAATATTCCCACAAACCCAGTCCTGTTCCTGGATACCCCCAAGCAAAGCGTGGCTGAAAAGCTGCCGCAATCCTGAGGGCAACCACACACCGGAGCCTCCTGGAAAAGCACCGTGACTGGTGGGATAACAGTATTCCAGCATGGCAGCCGCCCTGCACGCGCAGGCGGGATGGGTGTCACGGCAAAGAGTATCAGGGACAGCAAAGAGCAGCCCCCGGTTCTGCATTAACTGCTATTGTGAGATGGAAATACCAGGTAACTCTTCTTCACAACTGGCTTGGTGCCCTTAGGAGCTTAGAGGAAAAGCATCTAGTATATTTTTCTTAAGGATATATACTACATGCATAAATTAATTTTCTACAACTCTGACGAAATAAAGAACATCAATAGATCTATTAGGAATTTCAAAATAATTTCTAATTATAATAACAATTTAATAATAAATAATTATTTAATAATAAAATAATTATTTATCTAAGTTTCAATATCACGTTTCTGATACCACTGCAGTAAGACTAGTAACTAATACATCATAGACTCATTGAATAATTAGGTCAGAAGAGACCTCTGGAGGCCATCGTGTCCAAGCCCTGCTCGGAACAGAAGCTGATGACCACTTCAGTAGTTTCAGAAACTTGCCACAAAAGTTAACAGTGATGTAGGGCAGTGCACCTACAGCATACCTTAGCCTGCATACTTTCCAGTGGTCAGACACCAAGATTTAACAGCAAAAAAATCTTATTTTATGACAGTAACTATCTCCATGTTATGATTTTTTTCAGTTGCCACTTGGACAATAGACCTTTTCATTAACTTGTTCTTGTGGGGCTAACTCATTTGCACTTTCGGGTTGCAAGTATGATCCAGACATCAGAGTTTCCACAAAGTTCCCAGAAGTGTAGCATGGCAAAACTGAGGAACTTTGATTTTACCAGTCTGAGTAGGTATTATGCATTAAAGCATATATTATGTGACATATAATATGTGGGTTGCTTAGTTTTGTCTCTATACAGTACAGTAAGAGACTGTAACAGACTGCTACTAATTGCAAACAGAAAGGGTTTTTACTTTTTAAAGAAGAACATGCAGTACTTCTAAAATGTATATGAAAACCCAAATTGACCCTGACAGTAATTTGCTCTGGTAAACAGTAATTTGGGGATATAAATTCACACTATTAAGTGTGTGAATATTGTGTGCAGGATTTAGGATCTTACTTGCAGCCCGTGGAACTGAGCCGTAGATTTCTTTAAGCTATAAAATGAATCCAGTTTAATTTGATGAATATAGTTATAATGAGATTAACAAAGAGTATATTAAGAAAAGTTTAAAAATCTGGAGTTTGGGGCTGGCACTTCCATCCAAGCAGAGTATCATTCAAAAAAAAAAAAAAAAAAAAAATTTGATATCTGAAGTTTGGGGTTTTGTGGAAGGGATGTCCCACCAGAAGACCCAGGTCTTTGGGAAGGAGCCATGATTCCACTCCGGAGCTGCCTCCTTCCTTTGGAGGCCAGCACAGAGCTGGTGCCAGTGCGTCCTGGGGAGCGCTGCCCTCTGAAGCAGGGCTGTGCATCCAAGCATCCCGGGACAACCTTCGCGGGACTAAAGCCCTCCGTCTAGTCTGGCGTCCTACAAGCGGCGAAGAGTCTCCCGCAGCCCCGGGCCGCTCGGGGCAGCCGGCGCAGTCGCTCGCAGGCTGCCGGATGCCGCTCGCAGCGGCCGCTCCAGCCACGCACTGATTAAAACTCGTGCCTTTTTTTTTTTTTTCCCCCTTTTTTTTTTGCGCGCGTTACAGCGGCCGCCCCGCGGGGCTTTCCCCGAAGGCAGCCGCGCTGCTCCGCGCGGAGCCGCCACGCAGCCCCCGCCCGCCCGCGCGCTCCGCGCCCGGCCGCCCCCCGGCCCGCGCAGGGAGCAGCGCCCGCGCCCGCGCAGAGGAGGGGAGGGGAGGCAGCGCGGGGCGCGGAGGAGGCGGCGGGGCCCCGCTTACCTGAGCGCTGCCGGCGCCGATCCGCTCCGCGGCGGCGGGCGGCGAGCGCGGCGGCGCCTCCGCCCCCTGCCCCGGCGCGGCCCGGACACCCCCCCGGCCCGGCCCGGCCCGGCTCGGCCCGGCCCCCGCGGGACAGCGGCCGCCCCCCGCCGGCCCCGGCCCCGAGCGGCCGCCCGGCCCCGCCGCGCGGGAGGGGAAGGGCGCGAGGCGGAGGCCGGCGGCGGGGCGGCCCCGGCGGGGGAAGCGGCGCTGCCCGCTCCGCTCCGGCACCGCGCGGGGCCCGGAGCCCCTGTCCTGCCCCTGCCCCGGGGATACAGGATGACGGACCCACTCGTGCCCCGCGGACACGGGATGACGGACCCGCTCCTTCCCCTGCCCCGGGGACACGGGGTGACAGACCCACTCCTGTCCCGAGGACACGGGATGACGGACCCAATCCTGCCCCTGACCCGGGGGCGCGGGATGGCGGAGCCGGACCCGCTCCCTCCCCTGCTCCGGGGATACAGGATGACGGACCCACTCCTGCCCCGCGGACACGGGATGATGGACCCACTCCTTCCCCTGCCCCGCGGACACGGGATGGCGGAGCCGCTCCTGCCCCGGGGACACGGGGTGTCGGACTCGCTCCTGTGCTTAGGGACACGACTCCTGCCCCGCACCGTTGTGGCCGTGTCCCCTGGCGCTCGGTTTCGGGGGTGTCCCAAGCGCAGTGCTGGGCTAATGGTGCCCGTTCCCCGTGAGACATCCTGGCCGGGCCATGACCGGGCCAGGTGGAGCAGGTCACCACTGCTCCCGCCAGCACCGCGTGGCCTCTGAGTGCGCCGGGTGTGGGATTTGCATCAACACTTGCAGTTTGATTATGCAAGAAGAAGAAAGAATGTCTTGCTTTGTTCCAAAGCAATAGTCATTTCTGGTGTTTGGAGAGAGTGAAAAAAAAAAAAAAAGTAGTAGAAGCAGTTCCAAATGGCAAAAGTGGACAGGGTTAGGCATCGCTTCCAGCAAGAAAGGGATAAAATTGGGAAGCCCTGCAAATTCAGGTCACAGGAGGGCATGAAGCATTGGTGAGTTCAAAGACAGTTGGCACCTCCTGGTTTTACTCAGGTGATGAGCAAACATTGCTTGGTGATTTTTCCTTTTTTTTGACTGTGGGGTGGCTGTGCAAGCTCTAATCCACCCAAAAAGAGATGCAACTGACTAGTAAATCTCAAAGTGAAAGGGGCAGGGTTCACCCCCAGCTTATGTTGAGCACCAGCTCCTCCAGCTCTCTTCTACCTAGAGGAAAAAAAAAAAAAAAAAAAAGCTAAACAAACTATATTTATAGGCATTACAGCAAGCTCAACAAAACCAAGTGCAGGACACTTTGCAAATCCTTTTAGCCTCAAGAGTTGACTGTGCTGTGGTTTGATACACTGGGATGCTAACAAAATATTTAAGGCCAGAAAGAGTGTTGTGAAAAGAAGACATGAGCTCCACTTAGGGACTCCAGCTCCAATTTACACCCCACCATTAGCAGCCTTCTGTCTGTTAGACACACGCAGGGTATCGCAGCTGAAGAGCAGAGGAAGGGGTATGATAGCAGTGAATTAGCAAGATAAGACATTGCTTGGTTTCATAAAAGCCCGATTTAGAAGAAGACATTTGCTAAACAGACAAACCTCATTCATATATGTTTTTCCTGGTGATTCCTGTTCCTTCTCTGCATGTTGTGAGCTACTTGCTTCATGGATGTGCTTGGTGGTCATAAACATGGTTGTCCATGCGACACCTCAGCAGAACCTTTCCATTGCTCTCTTTACTGCATATGCTTTGTCTGGTGTGGGCTAGGATTTGTCATTTTCTCACGGCTGTATTGCTGTGGGTGGCTGATGGCCACCTTTGTGTCCAGTTAATAAAACCATCTGTATCTGGTTTTCGGTGGATGAATCCTAGCTAACACATGATCTTTCATTTTTTTACTATGATACTTCAATCTCCTTCTAGTTCTTCAGATCTTAACGAGATCCAGTCCTTTCTGAAAGACAACCCCCTTCTCCTGTTAACTCACCCATCTTTTATCAGAAAGCTCCATGTGCAGTATGAATGAAAATGTCAAATAAGATTCCCAACTGGTCCTTTAGAAATCACTAATAGCTTTTCTCTATTTTCCCTTTGAATATTCTCTCATCCCATTTTCCTAGGTCCAAATGTAGCTCACAGTCCTTTTCCTAGTTTCTATTTAAACTGGTAATTTCCTCTGTGATGATGCTGTAGTGAAGTGCAAATAAATCAGATCGACTGCATTTCCTTTGCCTAAAAAAGAGCAGGTTAGATGAGCACAACCTAATCTGGGAAACCAGTCGTGCAGTTTATTGTTTTTTTTTTTTTTGCAACAACATTAATTATTCTTTGCTTCAAAATGTGCCCTGAAGTGTTCACCTGGATCTGAATAAGAGCTAGGACTGTAATTGTACAAATCACATTCCCCCGGTGTATTAATTGCTGTTTATAGGGAACCATTTCTGACCAAGTGTAATTGTTAAGAAAGTTTGCTGTGATCCCAGCACTATCTTTAGAGATGGGAACTGTCTGCTCTCCCTGACATGATTGTGTTTTAAAATTCACTTCTCCCTTGCTTGTAGTTGCTGCCATTCTTGCTATTATCTTTAGTTGTGCTGATTGCAATAAAACACTTGTTCAGAGTAAAGCTTTTAGCACTGTGTAGGCAAGCTGAAACAATCTGCATTTCTCAGAGCCCTAGATAAAAGTTTTGTTCATATCTATCACAAATAAAAAATATTTAGACTTCCCCCAAAAATATTTAGATTCCCCCAAATTCTTTATGAATTACCATTAACGTTTTCCTTCATTACTTAAAAAATGCCCTTATGAAGTTGTCAAATTTGAAAGACAGAAAAGCAGAAAAAACAAATTATTGTTATTCTTATTTTTCGATCTACAGCTTTGTATCATTGGCTCCTGATACACTTAGGCTGGTTATACTGAAGATAAATTCTATTAATGTTTTGCACCCTATGTACTCACTTACAGACTGTCCTTAGGTCATCTCTTAAATTAGAGTTACTGAAGATGCTGCATTTCCAAGGTTTTCACCTGACAGTAATTAGTTACCTAATGGTTCTTTCAGCATGTTGGTAGCTCACCCCAATGGTTTTAAACATTCTGCTTGAATTACTCACAGGTTGAAGCTATAGGGAAAATACAATCAATTTTTTTCCCCTTTCATTGATTATTTGCACTTTCTTTAAAGGGAAAGATTAATTTTAAGCATCATGAAGTCAAAAACTGATCCCTTCAGTCTCTTGAAATATACTGCCTTAGTGAGGATGCTTTGCTATCAGCTATTTTTTGAAGCTATTTAATGTGCCTTGTTGTTACTGTATCATCTAGTTTCCTAGTCAAACATCATGGTGTTTAGTCAAAAGCCTTAGAAATGTCCTTAGGTTTACACTCATTGATCCATTGCATAGCCCTATTTAAGAAAATTAGAAGTCTGACAAAATCTGTCTCTCCCAGAGTTCTGTTATCACTTCTGTTATCTGTGCTCTATTATCTGTTTTCTGAGTGACCTACTATATCACAAAATTATAGAATAAATTAGGTAAGAAAGGACTTAAAAGATCTCTGAGGAATAGCGTCTAGTCACTAGTTACAGCCAAGTATGACAAATCTTCGATTTTATCTGATATTTTATAACTGCTAATGAGGAACTCCCCAAAACACTGAAAAGAAAGCAAAGTCCTCCCTGCTCCCTCGCCATTCCCCCCGCATATCTGTGAAATCCATCCAATTTTAAGATTTTAAGATGGCATCTCACAGAAAAAGGCATCAGGCCAAAATCACAGTGAAAGAGAAACTGAGATGCAAAGGAAGATCTGTAGTAACCTCTTGGTCTGCCTTGCAGCTGAGGTTAAATTGAGTAGGAAGCTGCAAATATTGTCACTGAATCTAATCCATCCCCTGCCCTATAATGATAGGACCACATGTGTGAAACCCAACAGTTAGAGTCAAACTCATCTGTTTGAGCTGAGGGGCTGCTTTTCTAGACGTTTGGAGTGTTTGCTGTCTCTGCTCAGAATAAGAATACTTGACCTCTGTTATACTCTATTTCTCCAATGCATTGCAGCAAATATTTCTATGAAGGATGGAAAAGCAATGAAGAGATAACCGGTAATATCTGCGTATAATGTTGTGCTTGGTGTTCTTTCCTTACAAATTTACTAGAAGAAAAAGTAAAGAAATTATACTTTTAAAATGGAAACAAGTTTCTAAGATTAAATATTTGCCACAAAATCTTTTATTAAACATCTGTAGTTAAAAGGAAAACAACTGTATTGAAAAGCAGCTGCAACACTCAGTAATTTTGGAGGAAGAAAACCCTCCAAATTGCTCTATCAACTAACCTGGCTTGTTAAAAGCATGTTGAGCCACTTCTTTAGTTGCTCTTTCTTTACGAAGGCAAAGAAGGTGGATCGCACAATAGCAGGAAATTTAAGCTGGCCTGTGCAACTCATAAAGTTAATTTCATTCTTTGGCTTTAAAGGAGTGAAGGAAATGGAACCCATTCCAATTTTGTAATGGTTTCACAGGGAGAGGAACTCATGATCTGACAAAAGATAAATACTTGCCACTAATTGTCTGCTCTCACCTTTGCTTTTTCACTTTTACTTTACTTTTATTGCCCCTGAGGTGGGTGTATCATATTGTGTCAGGAATGACTGTGTTACTAATATACTAAAATTACTAAAATAAACAATACCAACCTGCTTTAGTGTCCAAACCACATTTGTTGTTTATCCAGCTGTCTTAAACTGGAGTATGGGTGATACGCAAAATAAAACTGTAACAGCAAGAGCCTGGCCAGCCACGTTTTCTCTGCAAGAGACAGAACATCTGTTTGTGCTTCCTCGCGGCCCAGAGAAGAGCTACACGTCTGCCTTACTGCAATGGTATCTGTATTTGAGAACCCCGGGCCCACGCTGTCCCCGAACGTGTTCAGAAGTGATGCTCAAGGCCTGCCCAAAGCTAGATCCCTGCCTCCCGTTGAGTTCTTGTCACTGCTGCCAGGAAGGGGCCTGAACTGGGCAACCTGGTTGCGAAAACGGCCCCAAAACTACAGGCAGTCAAATCCCTCGGGTTCCTAATACTGTAGTAACTGAAGTGCAGGGAAATTAAAAAAAAAATAAAGGTTTGGATACTTAAGCACAGTCTATATGAAAACAAGAGAAACCTTCTCGTTAGTTACTAGCAGGACACGCGCCTGCCCTGAAGGAAGCTCAGACTGTGGGCCAGGGAGCTGCGTGCGGCCCAGCCCCATCTTCCCGGTCACGTCGACCTTAGCAAGCCGAGGGCCCGGGCTGGGTTCGGACCTCCTCCGTGCAGCAGCTCCTGCTCTCGGCGCCGCTTCGCAGCCCTCCTGCCTCTGCTGCCCGGCAAGCTGCCTCGGGAAGGCCCTGTCCGGGGCCTCGTTCATCTCGAGCTGCTCGTTCGGCCTTCCGGTAACCCCGTGTCCTCCTCTCTGGCCTGTTAGTCAGCCCTTGCTACAAAGGACCTTTTATCACTTTCCGAAGACCCTCCTCTTCAAAAGCTTTGAAAAATGTGACAGAATAATAAAAAAGTTACTTTAAATTTCACTATATTCTTCATTTAAAATAAGCAACTGTTTCAGGTCATTGTCTGGGCTCTCATAAATGCTCGTAAAACTGCCTTTTTTCTTTGGGGCATCTTCATATTTGTTGGCTAAGTGACAATGAGTTTTTTTTCAGTCCTTTTGCCTTGGTATCCTGTTCTGCTGGAGGTGAGATGGGGCTGCAGACGAAGGGTCACAGATCCAGCTTCCACACCCTGCTGAGCTATTTGGCTGAAAAGCTGGCCACGGTGCAGAACCATTTTGGGTCAAATCCATGGGTGTGGAGACAACGGTTACGAATACCAGAGTCTTTCCACGACAGAACTCTAATCCTGATTTATGAGAGCCAAGCCTCTTCGTAGATACCCACGGCTGCGATTTTGGATTGCCCAGGACTGTGGACTGGAACATCTCCTTAACCAGGGGCTGAGAAATTTTGCAGGAAATGCCCTGTCATGCAAATTCTGTACCTAACAGACATAAAAATGGGAAGGATATAACAGCTCCACAGAAGTAGCTTCTCTTTGCTTGGAGTCTTCCTTTAAACACAGAGGACAACAAACAGGCAGGAATTTAACCAATGTCCTTCAAGTTAAGAAACATCTGTAGATATCTTAAGTCTTATAATAGGTAAGACCAAGGCATCGTCCACTCCAGTGCTGAAATTCTGAAACAGAGCTGGAGTAACACTGATATAACAGGTTGCAGGAGCAATCACATTTCCTCCTGGCCATCACACAGAGGAAATGAGCACCTCTGCTTGTAGCCCTTTCAACACAGACGTGCCTGTCTCCCTGTGCTGTTCAAAGGCCACACACGAGCCCTTCCTTCCTGTGCTCTGCTACTATTCCCTCTCCTCTCCTTACCAGTAGCCCTGTCTTCCATCTTGCAGTTTTCCATTCAGTGGGCGGATTTCTTGAAAAAATGCTAAAGATGCTAAAAATGTCTATGGAGTCCCTAATTGCTTTGTTTGGGCCTAGAGAGTAGTAGTGATGAATGTACCACTTTGAAGGCATCTGGAATGTGCTTCAGCCTAGTTATCTTTCCCTTTGCATCCTTGCCAAACTTTGCTCTGGCCATACGTGGATCTGATAAGGCCTTTGGTAACAGAATGAGCCTGGACTGTTTTTATTAATTAGAGATTTTCCCACAGGAATACAGGCAGGCTTGCACCTAAGATAATGGTTATTAATAATAGTTTTTAATGATCATTAATAACAGTTTCAGAAAAAATAACGTATTTACAAGCACAGACGACACACTGCTGGGTCACTACTATGCATTCCTCTTTGCTCTCCCTTTTGCTCTCGCACAATAAATGCAAGTGGGTATGAGAAAGGGAAGCTATGTTGTTCCATCAGGAATAAGCAACTGTCCATCACATGTGACAGGAACAGTATTTGCCTTAGCACATGGTCATCTTGAGAAGCCTGCAAAAATCTACGTCTTATTTTTGATAAAACAGAAGATTCCAATAAAAGACCTGTTTACATTTCTGGTACAACCAAGGTTTAGGTTCTTTGCTGGTTTTGGCCCCATATGTCTGATGTTCCATATCAACATGCCTTGGAAATATTTTGTTTCTATTCTCAGTTACTAGGCATTATTAATAATGAGCCGCCATAAGAGAGTTTAAGATAAGAAAGAAAAGCAGAAATGGCATAAGCACATGCTCCTACTATCTGGGAGAAAGGAAGAAATGCATTTGGTGGAAGGCACAGTGAGAAAAACACTGCTAGGAACAAGCAGGTCCCAAAGTACAGCATTTAGAAACCACTTTTTAATGGATTTATTGTCACTGATGACTGTCTTTTAAATAAATTATAGAAAAGGTGTGGTGTGAATTCACCTGACTTAGACATGTAAATGGGGAATGAATTCATCAACTAAGGGAAAAGCCTTTGGCTGGGGTTTTTATCTCTTCTTGCAAACCAGACAATGTCATTCATCCCTGGGAGCAAGAGAACTCATTTCCCATGTGGATTCTCCACTGCCTCAACCGAGTTGAGCTCATACTACTCATTTTCTGTTCTCTCCTACCCAGCTGCCTGTCTAGGAACAGCAGGAATGTCGTATCCTTCCATAATCTCTTGCCCCCTTTAACAGAGATTGGCCAAAATGCAAACAACATTAGGACACATGTACACACACTCATGCCCATATGGAGTGAATAAAAGCAGTCTTCCTTGTAGAAAGCCAAGCTAAAGTCTACAAAAATTTACTAATGTGAATTCGCACAATATTATCCCCAAGAGACTGGGAGAAAAAGAAGCCACAGCTTTGAGTAGAGAGCCCTGTTCTGTATTAAGCATTTCATCAGCATCAAGCAATAGGTCTCAGAAACTCTCTGCAATTCTGGACAACAAACTAAAAGCTTGAATTGTATCTTGTTGTTATAGTACAGCAAATTACCTCATAAACTTACTATTCTTTTCTGCACTTATGGAGTATGGAAGGAAGGTTGGTGAATGGACTGAAAGAATGTTTTTTTTGGTAGGAAAATCCTGCATGTTGAATTCATTGAACAGGAATTTGTGTAGGCTCGTGCTGGAAAAAAAAAGCAAAAAGGTCTTGAAACACCCCTTTATTATAGAGAAGTTTGTATACACAGATGACATGTATTTACAGCCAGCTTTTCTCAAACAGATGACTATTTTAAATCCCTCGCAAACCAATCAATGAGAGAAAATGAAGCTCAGAAGCCAAGAAAGCCGCCCTGACCTCCAAATTGCATTTAATTCTGAAAGCTAATTGTAATGAGGCAGCAGTCCATAGAGTTACCCTGAAGACAGCAATTTGACTGTGGCAGAGAGCAATGGATAGACTTGGACATTGGTTCAATCAAAAGCATTGCCCAGTTTGATCTCAGAGTGAGTGAAGTATGGGGTGAAATGCCAGCAGATAGATGGGGACCTGCCTTTTCCCAGGTATATGGAAGAGATAGGCAGAAAGAAAGCCTTGCCTTTGAAAGGGCAGAGCTCAGTGGCAACCTCTGTGGAAAGAAGCTTTTGGTTCTGTGTTTCTCTGGAAAACTCTTTTCCAGAAAAAGACAGGGAAACCTCTTCTCTGGACTGCACAGTGGAGTCAGTGCACAGTGGGCAAGAACATGTGTCCTCTTTAGGGAGCATGACACCTTCTGCATGGTTTCTTCTGGTGTCTCTCCAAATTCTGCTTCACCCTGTCCTGCCCTCTGCCTGGCACTGTGTGCAGTGGTGTCAGTCAGCGTGTTTAACCACCCCAAAATGCGCAGGAGGCACCATGGGGGGAGCAGTGAGAGGTAGAAGCACACTCGGTATATTTCCCTTTTCAGCTCCTTTGCAATTAAAAGTAGAACTTTCATCAACAAGAAAAAGTTACATGTGCAGGAGGCACTTCTCAGGGGAAGAAAAAAATACCTCACACAAACTTTCATGGATAGATGAGTCCCATGAGAAGGATTCTCAGCACAATCAGTTCAGTCACAGAAAGGAATCTAAAATCCCCATGTTGATGTATATGAGAAACACGCAAAAAATACTTGCTAATGCTTGGGGAAGTTACATGCATATGTTTCCCACAGGTTGGGAAAATATACCTTAGGATCTGCATAATTTACTTCACACTCAAAAGAACATT
Organism: Tinamus guttatus; assembly: GCF_059628265.1. Lineage (NCBI taxonomy): Eukaryota > Metazoa > Chordata > Aves > Tinamiformes > Tinamidae > Tinamus > Tinamus guttatus. The sequence goes on from NW_028289044.1 coordinate 2,397,883, forward strand.
GCAATATCTACAGGCACATTCCAATGGAAAAAAACATTTGCATATTGAGTGCCAAAGACACAGCTTAGTCACCAAGCCATGTGACTTTAAAAGCATAGGTTTTGTGACCTCCAAAAGCACAGGTTTTGTGACTATTGGCGAGGTTGCTGGCGAGAAAAAAGTAGTATAGACACAAAAAAAGAAAATTACAACAATTGAGCAACAATTCTTTTTTTTGGGGATCATTGGAATGGTTGCAGCCTGGGTCAAAGTGAATCCATGCAGTCACAGATCCTGGCTCACTACAGTACCTCATAGAGCACTTCGTCTGCTCTGGCTTCTCACACCTCCTTTTCCCCAATTAGTTGCTTCCCATTAGCCAGGTTGATGGGAACAGTACCTGAGCCTCACTGTTCCCCTTGCAGTCAGCATCCTTCATAGCAAAATAACTTCACAACCTTTGTGGAACAGGAATGAAGTAGAATGTCACCTCTTTGGACTTAGTTTGCATTCTCAAGTGGAAAGCGGGCATTGGAGAAACACTTTTTAATGCCCTGGAAAAAAGGAAAGTTACACTGAACCTGATTGAGACTGCAGATTTCTGAGTTCTCTAGCACTGCATGTCAGACAGGGTGGAAAAAGCTATTCAGTGACTACTGTAACCTCATCACTACCCAATGGTTCTGAAACTAGTTCAGCACACTACTGTGGTTGCAGCAAATTATTAAAACTATACATTTTTAAACATACAGTATAGGTTTCAATATGTCAGCAAAACAGCAACATATAACCCACAGGGGTTATATCCAGGAAGTGAAATTATCACACTATTGCTCCAACGTCTGGGAAGTAAAGCTATCCTCCCTGGGTCCACAGCACCTTCTCACTTATGCTGACACATAAGGTGGTGGAGGATCTTTAGCAGCTCCATTCACAGGATCATCATATGGTGGCAACAGCACCTGCAGGAAAGGAAAGAATGTTTTATTTTTTAAAAAAAGAAGCCAGCTGCTAAAACTGTCAGAGAAAATCTTAAGGCTTTGTCCTAAAATATAGCAGAAGTGAATCAATTAGTAAACAGGAGATGTCTCAAAAATGAACATTTAGAAAACAAAATACTTGTTCCATTTCAGTTTATATGTGTGCTTTCATTATACAGGAAAACAAAAAAAGGTGATTTCTTCTCATTTCTTACTGACCCCAGTGGCAGGTGGATTTCAGCCACAGGTCACTCATTGTGGTACCTGAATCTGCGCGGTCTGGCAGGGACAGTAGCTGCTTATTCTGCAGCCATCATCCTCAAGAGTTCTTAAACCCATCTCCCAGAAAAGAGCTCAAACTGTGAAGCTGGAGGGAGAGAAGAAAAGTCCCCAAAACCTCTCTGGTTGAGATCATGCTGGAGCGACTAGTAATTATTTTCGAGTGGGGAAAAGGGTAAAAATTACCCAATGTCTAATTAAATCTCCAGTGCTCATTCAGCTGTGAGAAGGAAGGCCTAGATTCCTGTAAGTGCCCTTCAGAGAAAATTTAAGTATCTGATAGGAATTAGGACAGGTTTAATCAGACATCATCCCCATTCCTAGCTGTGAGGCGAGACAGCTTCTTGGGACATGGGAGATGCAATTTTAGGCCACCCTGGGCAGAGGACACATTTGAACAAAGGTTTCTAATACTTTAAAGACCATGTTAGCCATCATGCAGGGTGTCATGGCACCAGCACTGCCATTACACAGCGTGGATGTGAAAAGGTCCACAGGGACTGAGTTCTTGGTCACTAAAGGGCACACAAGATGAACATCTAAACACCCTTGGGAAAATCCCAATCCCATGACAGTCAATGGACATTCTGCCATGAGAGGATTTCACCAGCATTCTTAAAGCTGATAGTTTGCCTTCTGCAAAGAAACTTCCATGATCTTCCCCTTCAGACCTCAGCCACAGTATTTTATTTCTATAGATTTAAATAAACTTTGGATCAGATGCTTCAAGTACAATTCCAAGAGTGATTCACGTTAAACTTCTGTGAGTTTACAGGCATGCGTTGATGAGCATGTGTTCAAGTACATCTGTGCACATGCTTGCTGGATTACAAAACGGATACCTTGGCATCTGCAGCCCTTCGTCAAAAAAATCTTCATTATTTAGAAAAGGAAATTCTAACACATTTGCCAGAATCATCACTCTTTATTAATACCATATGTCTGAGCTTGTAAGTGGAATATACTATACATACATCCTGTACAAAATCTAAAAAGCTTTGTATTGAAAAACATTCAATATATCAACTTAAAGAGTGCAAACAACTTATGCTGTGCTACATACCTAGTGAAATTATAATAACACATAACTTAACATAGACATAAAACATAAACAATAACATATAACTTAACATAACATAGAACTTAAATAAATATTATAAAACTCTTAAATATATGGCATAAGGCAACCTCGGTAAATCACACTGCTAAGCATGTAAACTATAAATGACACTTGAATTGGGATCCTCTCCCTAGTGCTGATCATTTGTTTAGTAAAATCCTTGTGTTACTAAAAAAGGCATTACTTTCTGGACTGTACTGAAACACATTCATTAGCTGATTATGAAGCACTACAATTAGGAATTAAATCTGTTCTGTTCTAAAGACGAGTCTGAAAATAAATCAAGTATATATTATAATAATTCAGCCCTTTTATTGCACTATTTTAAGGGCTACGTCCCAAACTATGGACCTTTCTTTTCAGACTCAAAGTTCTCAAGGCTGGTAAGAAATGACTGAACTTCATCCAAAAAGTTATCCATCTCCCAAATCAACATATCTCAGATTTGCTCAGACCCTCCTTTAGATCAATGAATCCTAGACTACTGTCATTACCAAAAGTTACATAAATGCTATGTCAGCATTTAGGATACTGTCATTTATTGAGTGCCGCTCAAGAGGCACATTTATTTTGATGAAGAGTTTACTGCTACGAATGAGGTTCTTAACTCTCTGTGGCATCCTGCATGAAAAGAGGTCCATTAGGTAGGACCTCCTGGTAAGACTCTTCCCATGCTCTTGAGGGGTAACACTCAGCGTCACTCACACATGAGCCGATGACCCAAAACAGCCCCAGAAGACACCTTCAGAAGACACTTCAGCCACTGGCTAAATCCTAAAGCATATGCATTTCTATAGAAATAGTCAATATGGGAGATGAATTGCATAGGCCACTAAAAAGGCTCAAAAGATTCACAAGAAAAATAACTATGTTGGAAGGCTCAAGAGTGCTTCTGAAATGTTGGTAAGGATAGGGTCGCTCTATTGCTTGAAAGGATTATTTGTCTGAACAGTTCTATTACTGATGAGTTTACAGGCTTACTCCCAGATTACTGGTTATTTAGAAACCTTGATCTTGCACTTCCTTAACATGAACAGGATAGTGAGCTGTAAAGTATAATTAATGCAGAATAAGTAGATGCAAGATTACTACCTCTTCCTAGCAGCTTTTGAGTTAGACAAAGGAAATATGGACAGAACATTACACAAAGGTTAAGATGAATGAAGAGGATGGACAACACCTGGAAGAAGGGACTCAAGACTATGTGGAATGCCTGGGGCCAGCCATGGTGCTGAGGACCTCAGCGTAACCTCGTTCACCATCCTCGTGCTGTTAGAGCAGTAAAAGTCCTTCTAACGCATGTAGCTGTTCTACTTTCAGTCAACATGCTCCTGTTACTGTACTTAATCGTTTGCCAACTGTAAGTCAAAAGTCATTATTAAGCTACCATGACAACTTGAACAGTTCATCAATCAGGCCATGATTACAAATTATTTTTGACTTACACATGACTTTACCTTAATAATCTCTCTTTTTTTTTTTTTTTTTTCTCAGTTAAGTCTATTTTGGCCAAAGGCTAAAATGTGCTAAAACCTGAATTATCTCAACTTTTCACTATTTACTGTTGAGCTGTTTAACAGTTAAAAAAAAATCACGAGGAAATGAGAACATCGTTAAAAATATAATTACTGAATTTATACCAGAATTACTAAAATGAAAATGTGGACCACAATAGTTACGCGTTCCCTTGCATTCATCTTAAATTTCATCATGGTTTAATGAAAGCAGCGCCTTGGACACTTGTCTTGGAAATGCCTTGGACACGGAACAACTTAGCTGCTCAGGTAATTCCTTGCTCCCAACATAATTTAAGCATTTAGCTATAAGAAGCCTTGCTGTGTGCAATATACAGAAATAATCCAGAACTGATCCATGAGAAATTCTGGTCCTGATGTCATACAAGTTATTATTTGGACAATTGTGTTACATAAGCCTCTCTTTTAAAGCTCATGATACAGGATGACCTTCCCTGGAAGAAATAATTACCATACGATTTTCCCAAAGGCTACCACATACTTTGTTAATATAAACATACGTAGTTAATATAAACATATGTGTTAATAATATAAACAATATAAACATACGTCTTAATATATATGTAGTATCTTATCCTGGTCAACATCTTTTGGAGGAATACAATTTTTAAGATGGTTTAGAAATATGCCTAAGAAGAAATATGGGCATTTTGTTCCACTTTTATGTGAACTTCCAGTAGAAAAAAATGCTTCTTCAACACACACAGGTTATCTAGCATTGCTACATTTTTTCCTGTCTGAATTAAAGATCTTAGATATATTTAATTTCTAAAACACCGACTATGCTTAGTTCTCTATGGGCTCACTTAAGGCTCACATTCTTAAGGGTCTCACTCCAAACGCACTGAACTTCATAAATATCTGTGTCTTCAAAGAGCTTCGGATCATATTTGTCCATACCCCTTTGCATCCTTCATTGAATGGAATTGTACAATGGTATGTGCTGACAGGTGGCAGGGAGCTTTCAAGATGTTTTCACAAACTTTATTTTCCAGATGCATCAGTTCTTCAGTCTCCTTTTTATAAACAAAGCAGTATTGTAAAATTGGAAAATAAATTAGAAGAAAAACCCTTGTATGCAGCAGATTTTAAAAAGAAATTTTAAGATAAAAACAAATCTACATCCAAATATTTAAAATTCTGATTTTCATCATATGAATCAAGTGGGCTGAACTGTTGGCTGGTGTCTGAACTCTTCTTGCAATCATTATCAAGATATTTCAACTTCTGAAAATGAGTGGTTTATTGTTGTGCTGGCCTTATGAATTCTCATCATTTCAACTGCACTTGGAAACACAGAGAGTTGAATAATTTGTGAGAAGTACAAGACTCTACCATCCTATAAAGCAAGGGATCATCTTCCTCCCCTCTGCAATGAGGAGGAACGTTTCCACGGCGCAGTGACTCTTGACTTCTTTATTGCTGAAGATTCCTCAGGGCAACAACGAACTCATTTCAGGGAAACACAACAAACACAACTACCTAAAAGCTTTTCCAAAAAAGCTGCACTCCTTTAGGCTAAAAAACTTCGGAGTAAAGGACAGTTGCATAAAGGACATTACACCAACGTACAATATTTAGGCACCATTAACTTACAAATAGCAGCTGAGTGAAGTTATGGTCATGACTACTGCAATTTAATCCTTGTTCTATCTTTGATTCTTTGAATTTTGTTAAGTCATCTGACTTTCTTTGAAAGATTTTCCATTTGTAAACCAGGCACATTATTTACAACAGCTTAAAAGTTAAAAAGCTTAAGATAGACTTAAAACTCTTGGATGAAGCTTGCGTGTGATTATAAGAGACAGGACTAAATTGTGAAAATACTTACAAATTAAGGATTTGCAGAAAATACGGCCTATACCTGGAAATGTCTGCCCCAGCCCTTCTGCACAACAATGTGTGCTTACACATCACTCTTCTGCAGAAGTGATATTTGCTCTGATGAGATGCTGACACGAAGCTGTTCAGACAACTAAACCACTAAGAATTCTTAACGGGTGGCTGTGCTGATAGGCAGGGAGGGAAGTGAGAGAGAGCAAAATGAGCCCTTTCTGTTATACAGCTTTTAATGCTTTCTTCCATAATGTCCTCATAGGCAAGCTGATGAAGTACAGGAGAGATAAATCATCAGTGACATAGACTGAAAAGCACTTGAACTCGGAAGGTTGTGATCAGTGGCATGAAGTTCAGCCAGAGGCCAGTGATTAGTGGTGCACCAATACTGTGGCCAATACTGTTAAACGTCTTCAATAACAGCCTGGATGATCAGGCCCCAGCAAGTCTGCTGATGATTCAAGACTGGGAGGAGTGACTGGTATACCAGGGAACTGTGCTGCCACTCAGAGAAGGCTGGAGGGGCTGGACAGATAGGAAGATAAAAACCTTATGAAGTGTAAGCAAGGGAATAGCAAATTCCTTGCACCTGAGGAGGAATAACCCAGGCACCAAAATATGCTGGGGGCTAGAAAACAGGTTGGCACGGAAGGCCTCGGGGCTGCTGGTGGACAACGAATTGTCCATGAGCCAGAAATGTGCCCTTGCAATGAAGAAGACCAAATATCTGGGATGCATTAGGCAACATGTTTGTTGCCAGCAGGTCAAGGGAGCCACAGCTGGAATGCTGGATCCTGCACAGAAGGACACGGTACAAGTCTAGTGAGGGGCCACAAAGATGATGAAGGGACTCCAGCATCTCTCACAGGAGGTGAGGGTTGAGAGCTGGGACTGAGTATTCAGCCTGGAGAAGAGAAGGCTGAGGGGGAATCTTACCAATGTTTACAAATATCTGGTGGGAAGGTGTCAAGAGGATGGAGTCAGACTCCTCGCAGCGGCACCCAGTGACAGGATGAGAGGCAATGGACAATCTGCTCTAGGTGACCCTTCTGGAGCAGGGAGGTTGGATCAAGCTGTGACAGGAATAGTGGATCTGCTGCTGCTCTGCACTGCAGGTAAGAGTGCTGAGCATCAGGAATTGCTTTGGCCAGGAACCTCTCCAATATGTAGCCCCTGAAGCCCTTGACGTAGTGATTGAAAGAACAGTGCTGAAGTAGTGCTGAAAGCTGAAATAAAAGGTTACTGCACGTCTTCTCTCTTGTGGCTGGTCTTTTTTTCCTCTCCCTTCGTAATTCAGGATAAATTTTCTCCTTGATGTAGCAAAGAGACGATGCATCAGGTTAAGTGGCAATTTAGTTGAAATATGAGGTTTTAAGTAGCATGTGCTTGGTTGCACCAGTTCTCTGGGATTATTTCATCTTGGTGATTTCAACACCAGGCCAAGCACCTACTTGTTCCATTCTGTTGACAGGCATTGCCAAATGTACAGTTGTTGTTGTTCTGGTGTTTGGAGTAGTTGTAATGAGTGTGTAATCAAATTTACCATTTTCATGATTACATCTCTCCTTTCCTGTCATTCACCCAGGCAAGAAGAGAGGAATTTCCTTTTACAGGTGTGATGCTTTGAGAAGCCTTTCATTACAACCTATATTCTATTCAGCTGCAAAGAAACAAGCAGCTAGCCTCAAAACTGCTCTAAAAGAAAGGCTGGTCATGTGAACACCTGTCCAGTTCAAAATAGTCCCAACAGCCCTCTCATAACGCTGGGATCTTGACTACACAAATATTATGAAGATCACCTAGGGAAAAAGAGGATTTCTGTATGCATAAACAGCTATAGCTTGCTGATTATTTCACTCTGCATATAGAAGTTGCTGAGAATAATTCTCTCTCTGCAACATTTTCCTGATGAGCCTGACATTATTATTATATTTTTAATGAGATGTATGAGAATATAGAGGAAAAGGAAAAATTAAAGGTGAGGAAATACAGGTGATTCTGCGTATTATTAGTCTCCTTAGTAGAATGGCTGAAGATACCATTTTTGTTGTGCAAAAATATTTGGTGAGAAACTCTATCATAACTTTTTTCTGAAAATTTTCAGAAATACGAATCTTCTCAGGGGAGCCCTATTCTAGAGACCTTGAGCACCAGGTGGCAGCTGTTTCCTTTAGTATTGTGTATAATGATGATCACCAGACTGCGTGCAAATATCAGTGACATAACTAAAGAACTATTGCATTTTACTTGAAAAGAAATAAGAATATTAATGTAGCACACTTCTATTTTTTTCCTACAAATTTACTGAATATTATATATCCTTTTTCTATTAAGACGAACTGCTGAAAAATTTTCAAAATTTCAGTATATATGGTGGGAATTAGCAAAGCCTAGCATGGATATCTCTCTTTTTTTTTTCTCAAAAGGGTGCCCAAGTGTTCTGAATCCCTGGGGCTTTTGAGGTATCTCAGAATAAAGACATCTGAAATATTTTGCTACCTTTTAAAATTAATTTCATAAATTGTAAGTGCAAATATTCTGGTCATCTTATCTGGTCACCTCTGAGGTAACTTCAGAAACATAAGGAGTATTTGGCCTAGAAGAAGAATAGTTCACAAGCTCAGATATCAAGACAGAGGTTGACTGAAACAGATGGAAGTATTAGGACGAAATCCATTGGGAATTCAGAGAAAAAACACTGGAACCCACTAACACGAAGGCACATTTTACCTTCACTGAATGAAAAGACCAACAGCCTTCTGGAGAAAGGGGAGGTTTTTCATCATATTGAGGAAACAGCAAAAATAATACTAATTTTGTGCTGAGAAGCATGCATTAAATGCTGCATACAAGGTAAGCGCTAGAGAAAGAATTAAGGATTAGCTTTGATGATACTGCAGCTACACCTGCCCTTGCATGAACAGCTCTACTGGTTCAGGTGGCAGGTCCATCCAGCTGGCAGTGATCAATGATGGATGTTGAAGAAAGAGCAGTGTAAGCATATGTAGTCCTGACTTACCCAAAATAGCAGAAATATCAGCCTACTAGAAACGTACATGTTAAGGATGTACTGAATTACAGGTCATGTCTTGGGGAATTTTCCTTTTACTGATTTTTCTAGCCTGTACTTGAACGCATGTAAACTTTTAGGATCCATGATATCCTCTGGCAAGGAACACCAGTTAATATGTGCTGTGTGAAGAGACACCTTCTTGCTATGAAATCTTCCACTAGCTAGTTTCCCTGGATGTCCCCTAGTTATTTTGCTAAGACAGTGAGCAGTCACTCCTCATTTATTTTCTCTCTGCTACTTAGCATTTTAAAGATTTCTGTCATGTACTCCCTTTTTTGGTCCCCTTTCCCTCCTCCCTTTAAGCATCCCCACGATCCCTGCAGAATTGCAATTAATCACAGTTAATTTTGTGATCCTCGACAACTCTCCGTCTGGGGTTCCATCTGAAAAAGGAGCTCAAAGAGAAGTAGTACGGCCAGGAGCTGGGGACTCACATCCCAGCTGAGGATGGAGCTGACCTCTGTTTGAACGAGCTTTCCTTCATGCTCGAGAGCAACACGGGCACTGTCAGGCACTTTTGCCCATTGCCTTCTGATAGGTACATTCTTCCAGACGAGACAAACTGCCCTCTAGAAGAAATTTATTTTCTCTGTTGTTTATAAATATCTGCCTCAGAGGTGGCTGTTTGCAAACGAAATCACTGCTCTCCTCAGATGAGTCCAGTCAAAGCAACTGTTTCTGAGGAAGTTAGAAAAGTGATGATTACAAAAAAGCTGCCCACTTTTCCTCCTCAGATTAAACAACCCTGTTCATAGAGCAAAGCTTCTCACCAGAGCCAAATCATTCTCATATTGAATGAGAAATGATTTACTTTTCTTCATTCACAGATGCATTTGCTTGATGCGTTTGTCTGAAACACACTAGTTAGTTAGTTACTATTTGTTCAAGTGTTTCATGATATGCTATCTGTCAAATAAATCCCAGGAAACCTTCCTCTCAACATGGACAGGAAGTATTCTCATGTTTATATGTATGCATTTCCATTAGAAACCACGCTAGAATGATTACAGATGGAATAACTGGAAGCAAAAGGACTCTGAGATAATTTATAACCCCGGTCAGTAAAAAGTAGGCCCCAGTGCTGCAAAATCATCTGTGCAGAGTTACAGTTGGTATGTTTTGTTTTCCTTCGATGAAACTCTTTTCTTCTTTTTTCAAAGCCACCCGCTCTCTAAAACACTATTTAAGAAATGTTATTTGAGCTTATGGATTTCTATAATGAAACAACAAAATGTGTTCAGCACTCCAGATAGATGACTAAGTGTATAGGTTACAAGGACATAGCAATATTTAGGGACAGATTGTGATGGCTCTTGTGTGGGAGGAAAATTGGATTCAGGAAGCAATTGTCTTATCCCCTCATGTGCAACCTCATAAAAGTCATCCAGAATAATGGTTTAATTACTCTCTCTTTTCAAAGGGATGGAGGGATCGTTCCTCTCAGGCCAAAAAAGTCTTTCCTGCATCTTGGCCAGGGCTCCTCTGCTTCATCTCTTGTTGTGCATCATGATCTTGTACAGACAGAGCACATCCTTCATGCTTTCAAAGGGAGCATTTGCTGAAGGAGCACGTGCTCCCTCAGGGAATGCCTGCCTGCCGGTCACCAGCGCTGCTGACTTGAAAGTTGAATACTCTGTGCAGAGAGATGGTCAATGTGTGTTGTTCTGACTGCAAAGACTATGACAAAGCACTTACCTTTTGAGGAGCTTTTTAATTACTAATCTGCATCTCTGTATAATGATACTCCTAGCAAAGTCGTCTGCTCTTCCAGCTTTATGTCACACTTAGCAGTCAACCAACACAAGAACTTATTAACGGCTCACATGGGACAGCCAAATTGTTTAACAGGAATGGTCACTTCCCAGGAGTGCACTTATCACATCCGTGCTTGTGTCATGGCTAACGCACTGCTTATTCAACTGTATTTGCTAGCGTGCATGGCTGGAAAGGCTTTTATCTTAATCTCACCAGTTGGATCACTTTCCCTGTCTGAATATGCAGGAACACGGAGGACACGGCATCAGTCTTTGGGCACTACACAACGAATGGGTCATCTGTAAAATTTGGAGCTAGATTTCAAAACCTTATTCTAATGTTTTGGGAGTGATTAAATCTGAAACTTTGAGCTCACCAGTCTCTGGTTCTGTCTTCTGTAAGTATTTAGCACTAATTAATATTTTTTCTATAACTATTTTATTTTTATATTGTTATTAAAAAGGTATGATATTGCCATAGGAATGCTAATTTTTATTGCACATTGCACTCAGGCATTTCCTACTGAGAGCTGAAGCCTTTGTTTTTAACAATATTTGTAATACTGCTTTAAAATGACAAATCTTTAGTGTAACAAAGGGTGACAAACTGACAGCTTGAAAAGAAATCCCGTTTATATAAATCCTGCTAATGTTAATAAAATACATTTGTAAAGCACCTGCCGACCACACACTCTCATGAATTCTGCATATCTTCTGCTTGACACCTGATTGGCAGCTCGGCTTGTTTCCACTAAAATTAAGCCGAGTTTGTCACGGTGTTCATTAAGACATATCTCATTCTCCCCCCTGCTCGGAGGACAGAGGACCCTTGCCAGAAGCACGGGGCAGCCCTGGACAGGGTGCAGCAGAAGACGTCCTATGTCCATAAGAAGTCCTGACGGCAGCTGGGGGAAAACGCAGTTGTCCACTGCATTTTGTTGCCGCTGAAGCTAGTTGGAAGTGCGCTGGGAGGACTGGAATCCCTAGCCGCCCTTGCTAGCTGCAGGAAGCTGGGCGTGCGGCTCCCTGTCCCACCCCACCGGGCTGCTCGCAGGCCATCTCTAGGAGAATGATGCCACCTACTGAGGCGCCAGTGCCTCGTGCCCCGCCACCGAGGTGTCACCGGCTCTCCTTTCTGCCACACTGTGCCTCGGGCAAGCTGAGGCACAGAGGCTCCGGCCTGGAGTTACTCCACCGCTTGGCGCCGGCCAAGCTTGCGCTGTGCGCGGCGCCATGGTGCACACACACAGCCCTCGCCTTGGAGCCGAAAGCAGGATGGCGGCACGGCCCAGCGCTGCCTCCTGCAGCTTTGCAGGAGTGTTTCCAAGGACAGGCCGTGGAGATCGGCTGCCACCTTCACACCGTGCTGCCCTGCACCGCCTGGACGGCACCAGCTTGAGGGAAGCGAAGCCCCTTGGCCCCCACCTCACTGCGCAGCACAGTTACGACTTGAGGCCCACCTGGGAAATCCACACCTGGCTCGGCTTATACACCCCTTAGCAACGAGGATTTAAGTTGTCATCGGCCTGTGCTGCACTGATACACTGCCTTGGAATTACACCCAAGACTTCAGCTCATTTTTGAAGCCCACAAAATAGCAGCTGCCTCACGGTAATGAATCAACCCCGCTAGACAAAAGGGTCTGGACAGGAACACTGCGACTTTATAAACACTCCACTTTTTTCCTATATTGCAGCACTTCCAATTACTGAAGCCCAAAAGATTTGAAAGACTGATTTTACCCATTTCCATTTCAAGTCTTATTTTTAACCTAATTATGAACAATGGGAACAGATTTCTCTCTCTCTATGGTAAATCGCTCCCTATTTTTCACATATTAGAATAATTCTAGTTTCTGAATTACCTTAACTAAAGGGTTTTTTTTGTTTTTCTTTTTTGATGTTTAAAATAAAATTCTACTGAGGTAAATAGATAAAACCTGTATTTTGATCCAAATTTACCATAGATAAACATAAACAACCTGTACATGCATGTACACTGTAATGACTGAGATGACACATGAAACTGTCTTGGCAGTCTTACTTTTTGACTTCAGTGGGCATTTACCCTAAATCATCATCACTAATAGCCTGTCCCAAAGAGCAGAGCTGGCTTCTGGGAACACCTACCTAGGAATAGGTGAAACCTGTTACGAGACATTGCATTAAGAAATAGCACAAAGCAACTGAGCAAACGTGAAGCAATACAGAGCACAGGGAATGTGGCATTTTCAGACAAAACCCTGTGTAAACAAGGAAGCAAGAGTTGAGTATAGCTGATAAGGTGGGAAAGCAAAAGAAAACACAAAGAAAGAAAAAACTCTAACTATTCATTAAGGTTAAAGGAGAAAGAACAAGGGAGGAGATATTACTGCAGGTGCAATGCGAAATGCTGGAGCAGCCCAGGAGGTGTTTGCTGACAGCAGCAGACTGCCACGATGAAGAAGAGGAACTGCATCCACACACGTACACCCGTAAGGCACAGGCTGGTGATCCCCATGCAGCCTGAGCCCATTGAAGACCCTCTAATTCAAGACACTGCTTTGGGAACGCGCAAGTCCAGCTTAACAAGAGCAATGTTCCAGAAAAACAGATCCAGCCTTACAGCAACATTTCGGGGTCCCATGCAGACTATTACCTGTGGCTAGTAACTAATCATCTCATTTATTTCAAGTGCTGTGTAGCTGGGTTTTGTTTGGTTTTATTCTGCTCCTTCTCTTTCTTCTCTTCCTCCCGTTTTACCAGCTTTGCCCCTAGCAGATTTATCAGACCGTTTCCACACGGGGAGGGTGGAGCTCCTTGCCCTGGATTTAGGGGAGGCCCTGAGAAGGGCTCAGGGACTAAGTCTGCCAGGGTGTTCAGTTGTGGTGTTAGCTCATGTTAGCTCACTTTGAAGTATGTTCACAGTTACCGCAGAAAGGTGCCTCTGATCTAGTAATAATGCCCAAGACTTCAGCTACCTGGTGCATGTTGCCAAATTTCTCGGATTTCTCTGCAATGTTATGGAAAAAGATCTTTAAAGCAGCATTTTCCTCTAAGTTATCCTCCACTCAGGCATGTACCATCCCAAAACTGGATCAATACTTGGAAACCACAGGTCCCACAAAACCCATTAAAAATAACTGCATGGTCTGTCTCACATTTTTGTCTATTTTTTAAAATATAATTAATCTATTATTGTCACAAGCCTAAGGATCCTTCTCTCCTGCCTTGCATATACACAGAATAACACAAAGAACAACTTTTCCAACCTTACCAAGAATACTCCTTCCTCTGCTCAAGGAATCATCCAGCAGCAATGAAAGACCTAACTCAGCATTTCTAAGCAGGTCTCCTCTAACTTTGAGACAAGGAGAACAAACAAAAGGGAGTGTTGGCAGATTAATTACAGACTAGTTATTTGCTGTCATGCCCATGGAAGGAATGCAGCCCTCCTGTGAAACCAGAGAAGTTATTTAGCTCTTATGGATAAATGTGATGTCTCAAAGGACCTACTGGAGTGATTCGGTCAAGTATGTAAGGATCTAAATCCCACTTTGAAGGGAGATTTACGGCTTTACATTTTATCTTCTGTGGCAGCATGACTGGAGATGAAACTTCAATTCGACTGGCTACTGTGAGAGTTAAAAATAAACAAAATGAAATCCCCTGGCTGCCTAAGAGCACAAAGGCGCCCTTCCTACCATCCAGAACAAAATGTGCAACTTCAGGTTACCTTCTGCAGTCATTTCTAGGCTGGCAGTTTTTCCAGATTGGACTAATGTGTCCATGGCCCCAATGCAACAGTGTAATGCAGAAAATTGATCTTCATCCATGATGCGCTTGAGGAGGTGGTATGAAAAAGAAATACCAGATTGGAAAAGTGGGGAAAATAAGCGTCAGGAGACTATGATTAACTGTGGGGAGCCATACAGGCACTTGGCATAGCCACTGTCTATGCCAAAAGCTCCCTACGCTGCTGCCTCCAGAAACGGAAAGGAGGGGAGTCCTGGGAAAAACTGAAAGGAGGGAGATGGCAACATATCTCTGAGTGACTTTAGGGCTGTTGTGACTAAAGCCCTGAGGCCGTGGCATTATCCTCTTCCAGAGCATAAAAGGGTCACTTCTTCCCACAGCTTGGGGTCAGGCACCAGCTGGTCCCCCTGTCCCATATGGTAGCCCGTTCCTGGAGCCACACCGGATACATTCACACAGAGCCATACTTAGATCAAGGGCCACGGGGACAGAGCCTGTCACTTAAAACAGGTAATGGGAATATTGCATTCACAGCATGCAGTGGGAAAGAAATTCATGTTCCAGAGGGTGTGCTTGGAAAAGTATAGTTTAAACCACTTACACTGAGGGACAAAAGCAGATTATCCAGCAGCTGATAACTCTGTCTATCAGGATAGTTACAGTTCAGACATATGGGGGTTATTTATAAGACAACCAGCTTGATAGATTTGGGAGGAACTAACTGGCAATTTCTGTGCTGGGGGATTTTATAGCAAGTAAGGCAATCCACACTGCAGAGGTAGAGCAGCCTGGCAGTTCTGAGGGAATGAAAATTAGACAATTACTAGGAAGAAGAGGAGGCAAAGGACTATTTTTTAAAATAAAGTATTACTGATAAAAATATTTTTTGGGAGCTCTAACAGAGAAAGATCTGTAACGTGGATTTCACGAGGAGCTGTGAGAAAACCAAGTCCAATAGACGTAGGAAAGCTACAGTGACAGGAGTTGGCAGAGCAGTTCTTTATGAGGCTAAAAACTACAAAAGCTCATCTCTTGGAAGGCCATTCCTGTAGCTTTTTATTACTGGCAAGCCAAGGAGAAGATAGAGGAATATTGCTGAGACCTGCACACTCTTACCATGAGGAGCAAATTAGCAAAACATAATGGACTTCCCCCAGCTAGGAACAGTGGAAACTCCTTGTGAGAGCAGCCGAACACTTCTTGCATCTACCGAGCTCAGGAATAAATCAGTAGGAAGAAGTAGGCCCACGTACCTGTGCTTAAGAAATCACCCATGCTCCTCAGTGAGTTTAGCTATAGTGTGCTTATGCACCTTGCCAATGGTAAATTAAGAAATGTATTAAGATTAAAGATAATCTGATTGTTATTTACAAAATAAGCTTCTGCTTTTGAGAAATATATACAGTCACAATGGCCTTCTCTTGAACCAAATTCCAATGCCGTATATTAAAGAAGTTTCTTTTTTTTTCCTAAGAAAGGGCAATCCAAACATTTGAGAAAGGTTCACAGACTCTGCAGCCATCTAATAACTACAGACTTTAGGTCTAAGGGTGTAGTATCCCAGCCAGTATGGATTTGAATTTTTTTCATTAGTAAAGCTCAGTCATTAATGCATATTTTCATTTAAATTGGAAATCTTAGATGTATTTTGAAGATTGCTGAGGAAGTGAAGCAGGCAATCCTAGTTCAAAACTTAAGAGAGGGAAAACAATGACCTTGACAAAGCTATAGGTAAATTTGTATTTATGGTACATCCAAGAATTTGATTTTGACAAGATTTCAATAGACAAGAAACCAGATAAATATTGTAAACAGAACGTATTAAACATAGGTCTCAGCTCAGTGAAGGTCAGAGTCATCACTCACTATGCAGGACAAGAACAGACGCAGGTAACAGCTGGGAGCTGGTGTCTAGATTTTGGGGGTACTGGGATATACTTCAACTTTCTTATTCTGAATTACAGATATTATGTCTACTCCCATATTTAAATTTTGATTTTCTCTTTCAGTTGCAAAAGTTTTTGTGCAATCTCTCAGTTCATTCTATCTTTCAAAATAGCCATCCCTGAAGAAGAGAATATGCCCAACATGTATGACCTATAACTCAGGTACTCAGCTGGAATACACATGACACATTTCTTTGAAAGCAGAGGGCAAAGATTGACCCACATTTTTTAAGAAATAGGTAGTTTATAATTTAAAGACATGTCAGGGTGAAGCAGAGCTGCCTGTAGAAATTTCCCAGCATGAAAGAGTATGAAAATCCATCACTTTAATACGTAAGTACCCTTGAGATTTGGAGGAATATAATACACTTCAACAGACAGCAGTGACCTATCTGGATATTTCAAAATTTCATGTGGTTTCTTCAAGGGCCCTAGACTCTCAAGGGTTTTCAGCACTCAGCTTTCAAAACCCTATTCTTTCAGCTTCATTTTGAAACCGCTTTTATCCAATTCTATTGAATTTTATCTTTTTTTGTAATCATGTGATTAGGCATGAACCTAGACATAGAAAAAACACCTCTGAGGGGTGAAAAGAGGGAAGAACAACCTTCTGTTTGTTCTGGATTTAATAATAACTGGGATTTAACCTGACAAACTGTTCCTCACAGGACTCTGCAAGGGGCAGCAGAAGGAAAGGGGCCTCCTCCGGAGCGCGTGGCTCCTCCGCCTGGTTCCTGACTGCAAAGCGCTGGCTGGAGAGAGGCAGGCAGGCCCGGGTTTGAGTCAGGCTTGTCTCTGTCCTCATTAAGTCAGATTAAGTCCTGATTAAGACCCGTCTGGGCCTGTCTCTCCTCCTGCTTCTCCCTGGCCTTTCACCCTGCTCTAGGCCTGAGGAACTCTACCCAGCCACAGCGTTCTGTGCTGATGAGCGAGCACCTTGTGGTGAAGTTAGAAAGAGCTCTCTGGGATTTCTCAGCTACAGAACCCGCTCTAAGGGCATTGCTCTGACCTCACCTATGAAGTACAAACAACAAATTCATCATACCCCAAAGCATGACCTTCTGACCATAGTCACATTAAAGGAATGTGAATATTGAGGAGGGAGAGTCCAATGGTCAGGGCACTAGGTAGCAATTCAGTGTTTTTCAAAGACTGCCTCTCAGCTGTAGTGTCTTGTAAGATAAAGATAAACACAGTTAAATTAAACTCTCAGTTCAAGAATGTCTCATCTCTAAAAATGGAAAATAGGACTTCCCTTCCTCCCAGGAGCACTTAAAACACTTTAAAGATGACAAGGCAGCTCAAGTCACTTTGGTAATTAGTAAATACAAAAGCACCAAGGAGATTTTCAGGAACCAGGCATCTCTGAAAACCAGGTGGTTTTACTGAAACCTTTAGAAACATTGGCAAATTTAGTTTCTTAAATATTTCATCTGACAATCTCTCACAACCAAGCCAGACTATTCCGTGGATTATAAAGCTAACAATGTTTGAAGCTGTTACAATTTTCTATGGGCTGAACAAAAGAGCTGTCAACCTTATTTCACATAAAACTCCTGGTTTTACTCAAAGTAGATTCCAGCAAAGAAACTAGTAATGCTTCTTTCAGTTAGCTTAAAAATATATATGTATATTTTTATACTTAAATATCCTGGTTGCCAGTTCTGATCACATGCTGCAAAACTTCTGACACTCCAAATGTCAGACGCTCCAGGTACTGAGGAAAAATAGTATTGGTTGTCTAATCCTCGTGGTTGGACAGGAATCATTCATTATAATGGTTTAAAGGTGGTGCTCGAATGCAGAGACCACCCATGCTTTTGGAGAGCCTTAGGAAAGGAACCCTCAAGTTTTACCCAGATGATCTAAAGGACTAGGTTCGTACTGCTGTAATTCTCTTCTGTAAATTATGTAAAAGCCCTCTTTACCTATACCAGGAGTCACTCCAAGGATTAATCTGTCCTGGTGCCCTCAGTCTGGGGCTTCAGTGGATCCAAGTATGTGAGTAGCTCCTCAGAGATATCACTGCAAAGTGAACTAGCACTTTCCAGGCACTCCTTCTATAATGAGCAAGACATGGTTGAATAGTAGCGTCCTCTGAAAATTCATCTCAGAGCTAAATTACTGTGAAGTGACCTGACGCCTTCCCGTTCTTTGTGGTCAAAATCTGTCCGTTAGCTCCTTCATAGTGTTGTTTGTTTCATTCTGTCTCCTTACTACACAAAACGCGTCATTTGCTGAGAGATGAATCACTGACCTTGCACTGGTTCAAACCTACTTTAGATCCTCTCTGTGATGGTGTAAAACATGGCACCTATTGCCAAGTGTCCTAAATCACAGTCTTTCCAACTAAATCCACATTTCCCAGCAGGGGTAGACAACAGCACTCCCTGGGTCCTAATTAGTCCCCGTACTGCCCAGATCATCGTTCCTCCTGGGAATGCCATGAGATGGTCTTCCAGTCTAAGTGATGGGGTTTTGCCCCTCACAGCAGTGGGGACATTGTGCCAGCTCATGGCTTGGGATATCATGCAGCCAGAAAGCTCAGAGCTCAGAATCATTCCTGCATCCACTAGATTATGTATAATACATACTCTTTATCAGACTATACACATAAAATAAAAACAGTATTTTAGCAGTATATGCCATTTGTAACCACTGCATGCCACACTGCTGAATCTCAAGTTTAAACACCCAACAGAAGGGAATTAAGATGATTAAGGGGTCAGAAATGAATAGAAAACAAAGACATTCAACACAAAATATTAGACATAATGTTTGCTTTGCATCCTAACATCCTTACCGCAGTGTCATTGGTGGTAATGTAAACCAACACATCTGAATTGTTTCTGCTGTTAATGTATCGGTAACAGTTCCACACGCAGCTTATCAAGTAACCCTGCAAAGAAAAGAGATTTATTATAATGTGCACAAGATAAACCAGACAGAGTTTTCTGCCATAGCTTTGTGTACGTTATTGAAGCTGGACTGGTTAAAAGTCCTTGTTGGACAGCAAGAACAGAAGGAGAGCACAAAAAAACTTCCTTCCTCCCCTTCCCAAAAAACAGTTATTAGGGAAAAAGAGTGCATACAATTATTAAATTATTCCTTTCGCTGAGAAATAACAGCTTCTTACTTTCTATTCCTTGCCTTAAAAGAAAGGCTCTTTCACAAGGACAGCTTTGCATGATGTGCTGTGAGTTGGGTGCTTACCTAAATCTCTCGGGATGTCAAGCAACTAGGATCAGACAAAGCAGCGCAGGGTGCACAGCAGAGTATCCTGCTCTTCAGAGCTCCTTATAGGAACAGCATAGTTAAGCAGATGCAGTGCAGATATAAATAAGGATACGAGTCTGACAGAAGCACAGGACAGTGACTTTGCTGGCTACAGTTGGCTGTCAGCATGTGTAGGGATTCACTAAGCAATCTAATACCCTACCTCTTACAGAGCAGGAGTCTATGGAGGATGGGTTTGACTACGTGCTGCTCGGGTTAGGCGGATACGATAATCTAAAGCTATCTATCTGAGCAAAATTTACTCTTCCAGATACGTAATACTGCTGCATATTCAGTAGTGTATTCAATTTAGCATAGATTCAATGTAGAAATGAATGAAAACAAGCACCAATTTCTTTTGTCCTGAATATAGGCAAAGTAACACTTTTTTGTGTATATAAAGTCTGTTTTGCTCAAATAAGCATGTCATGTATGCTGGCTTTCTTTTTTACTCCTCTGTAAATACAGAGAGTTGTAATTTCAATCAGAGGTCTCATTACTGTGCTTAGGATACTGCATACCAATAGGGAGACAATTCTACACTATAAAACAAAGTGTAAGTCAGCCCATTACAAACAGAAGGTGCAGAATGTCTCAGGAAGGAGGGTAAAAGATAAATGGAAACCACTTCTGAGAAAGTGGAAGGAATCTCTGTAAAAAGAATATGAGCAAGGTGGAGCCTGAAGAACCATCAAGCAAGTCCTGAGAACCTCCACCTTTCCTGGTAAGTGCAGGCTGGCCAGTGACTGTAATTAAGAAGCTGACGATCCCATATATCATGTGCATTGTTTTGCTACTCTGTTTCACTTACTCTGGCATTAATTCAATGTATTCCATATGTCTGGAATGCTCTGGTGTCTGACCAGAGAAAATTACATAATGGTTTTATAGAAATCTGAAATTAATTCTGACCTTCCAGTCATTATTACAAATACTCATTTTGTTTTTCACAGTGCACAAAAGTTCTTTTTGCAGCAGTAATCCTACTACAGGACCATAAACTTCACTGTTTTTGTTCTTGGAGCTCACTTGGCTCACGATAGGGTGGCTGCCTGGCAACAAAGTAGTAACCTCCACTTTTATAAACTGATTAAGCAAAACGTTCATATCCATCATCTCCTCTGCCAGCAGGAGGGATTCCAGCCTGGCCAGCAGAGATGAGCAAAGATGCTGGAAGGCAGATGGGAGGCAGGAACACATGGGGAGGAGCAGGAGTCAGATCCTCAGCTTGCCAGGGACAAGGCTGGTGAGAAGGAGCGGCTGGGTCACCGGTGCTTTCTGCTTCTCCATCAACAGAATGACAGAGACAGAAATGCACTTTAATAGTGCCCAACTTACCCTTTTAATTAGTAGTTTCTGTGTAGTAGTTCCTTCATACACACAGCGTGTGCAAGTTAAACTGCCAGCACTGATTGGATTTGCATGTGTATCTCTGAGTGAGTCATTTTTTCGTGACTCACTTGCACTGATGACCTTCCAAAAGCCTCTTATCCTCTTTAGCTGCCCTGTGTTTCCGCCCTTTCCAAAGCTGTCGCATAGGAGCTGTGTTTTTCAGGATGCCACATGACTCACTGATTGCTTCCTTGCAGATCAGGAAGCTGTTTTTCCACAGAGGATCAACAGGCTGAAATCTATGGAGTTTGCTTTCTCTTCTTTATGGGGTCTTACAGGTCTGGGTAACTTGTG
This sequence comes from Tinamus guttatus, assembly GCF_059628265.1. Classification (NCBI taxonomy): domain Eukaryota; kingdom Metazoa; phylum Chordata; class Aves; order Tinamiformes; family Tinamidae; genus Tinamus; species Tinamus guttatus. The sequence goes on from NW_028289044.1 coordinate 2,419,081, forward strand.
TCAAAGACTTTGAAAATGCTTTTACCACTATATGGGGAGGACAAAAAACTTCTGGAGTGAACTGAGCCCTAAGGGAAAGTGAGGCTGTCTCTACATCCTAAATTTATGGCTAGGAAAGCCTGCCATGGGCTACCGAAACAACTGGTGTAAAGGCATATAAATGAGAAGTGGAATCTTTTGTAGAATCAAATGCCATTGCTGTTAATAATATATAATAATAATTAGTTCAACAGCTTTGAGTGCTCAGATACTATGCCCTGAGAAGGGCATAGGAGCTAGCAGACAACAGAGCACTGAATATAGCAGACTTCTGTGGAAACACTGAACCCATCTTTATAAGAAACTCTCGTCCATTCAGGCTCCCATTTTGCAAACTATTTTCTGTATTTCTTTTGTAAAAATCCAACCTTAAAGATGGTTAGTTAAGATAATCTAGGCTTCTGGGAGAGGCTAGCATGAGGTGTAGTTTTTTGCTCTATTTTATGTGGTAAATAAAGCATGCTTAATGCCACAGCATACATGTGTAGCTCGGCTCAGCCCTGCTGCCTGAAACCAAGGGCTGTTTCTCAGTGAGTGAGGTCCATTTTAGTCCTTGAGTTAAATAGTTCATCAGTTAGCACTCGGCAAGTAACTGGCTCCAGGACACAGACCCACATATATCTGAGAACAGAGGTGGCCCACAGCATTTCACTGTCCAAGTGCTTTGGACATGGGTTCCTGCCTGCTGCTGACAACTCATGGAAATCCATTTTGCTCAAGATGCACTGACGACCCTATAACTTTTTCTTTAAACTTGTTCCTATTCACTGTTTTATAGTGATGCTGCTGCATCGCTAAATGGAGTTGCTGATTTTCTTACCATTTCTTTCCTTGAAGATTTGGATGATACTGTTTTAAAATGTGTGGCTGGACAGCACAACATGATGGTCTTCTCTTTGGAGAGCAGTGCTGACGTTTGGAATAGGCCCTTTGTAAAAAGGCATTAAATGACCTCAGTCTTACCCTTAGGGGTGTTCACAACTACCACAGCAGAGGCTGCAGACTCACTCGTCTTGGGGTGGCAGCCTGTATTCCAGAGGAGCAAAATGATGTAGTGACCACGGGTGCATGAGAAGGACTTGGCGTGGAAACGTGCACCGTGCCTACTTCTACCAGCTTTCAATCTTCTGTTTCAAGGCACTAAATAACTTTAGCCTCTAAGGAACCGAAACCCACAAAATTTCACAACCCTGTCTCTCACAGTGGTTACTTCACATGCACTTGCTAAGCAGGCAGAACACTAATGTACTGCATGAGTCCTGCTCATCAGACATGTGCCTGACCAGCTGCTGACCAACATGTTTGTGAAAATTAGATGTTCTTCCATCCTGCTGTTTCTTGCAACACAGCAAAGAACAGCCTTGGATGATCTGGGTGGCAGCAGCCCTCTGGGCAGTTCCCTAGTTTGCAGCCAAGCACAGGGCAAATGCCATGGATCTGACAGAAGGTGCTTGGAGTAGGCGCTGTCTGCACTGAGTACCACTTTAGGTTCCATTAGTTCTGAATATTATGTCTGTTTACAAAGCTCGCCTGGTTTTTATTGCTGATAAAAATGAGCTAAAGGCTGCTACACAAACTGAAATTTATCATGGAGGTTTCAGAAGGGTTCTAATGAGAGACCAGTTAGCCATTCTTATCTCTCATTTGCATGTTGCAGGAGAAGAAACAACACGGATTCATGAAATTGCTATACTGATGAAATCTGCAATTAAATCTACCTTGTCAGGACAATAAAAATGCTGCACTGACTGAAAAAGAATTAATATCAAAGCAAATAGCTGCCCTGCAAGTTTTTAAATAGCACTGTATATGGACCAGGGCATCACCTGCTGTCTCTTAATCTCACACATTTGGGATATGTGACTTCAAACTAGCCATCCATGCTTTACAGAGGCTCCCCGCTGCCAGCCGTTTGTCAAGAGGGTGGCAACCCCTCCTCTGGCTGCTCCTGGGGCAGGATGCAGAGCTGGGCCATGAAGCCCTATGTTCCTGGTCACCAATGCTGCTTCACATGCCACGGCAATGTGGCCCAGGCCGGGGCTGGCCCTGCCACCATGATCCCAAGATAGTAAATTTCAGAACTTCAGAACTTCAGAACTCAGAACTTCATTCTGCATCACCCCTTCTTTGCTGAGGACACCAGGACACAAGGGTGGCCATGTACCCATGTTCAACAGCTCGTACGTGCTGCCAATATGTACATTAGAGACCACTGCACTATTCGCCGTGCTGGAGATCAGCTTGATTTCCAGAACTGGAACACGCTTCGGCTGCCTCACTTGGTAACCAGTTCCAGAAAAAGAAAGCAGGAAAAAGTAGAGATGAGAGGCCATGTTCCCATATTTTGCTGCTGGGAAGTGCTCAGGACAGCTCGGGGAGGAGGTTGTTAGAGCTGTATTTGTGCTCGCCTGAGTCTAGTTTGTACCCGGGGGGGTTGCCCCAGGCTGGGAGGGGATGTTCAGGCCTCACTCTCTTTATCTTGATGTCTGAGGAGGCCAAAGGAAACCCGGGCCCTGCTCCCCATCCTGCAGCAAAGGCTGTGATTCAAAAGGCACTGCACTGGTTATATACCATCCAAAGTTCCTTTTTCACATACATAAATACATTTATGCTGCTGGATGTCATCCCTTTAGCCAGACAGGGAACACTTATATTTCATGGTATGTAACTCTGGTTCAGTGTCTAAATGATATAACATATTTCGGTCTACTTTGTTTTCAAAAAGGTTCTACTCAGTCAAAGTACCTGAAATATCCATTAGGTACTTGGGATCCAAGTGAGTAACTACGACTAGAAAGCCAAGTGCTTCTGCAGGGTTAGCTGCCTTTAATTCTGACTATCTGCCTCCTCCACGAGCCCTTTTTACACTGCCGTGATGGCAGAGCACAAAGCCACCCTCTAATACATCTGTATCTCCATTTCTGCTCAGCAGTGCTTTCCAGTAGCGCACGTAGCCACTCTGAAATAAAGTGACACAATGCCAAATATTTTTGATGAATTATGTGATTCTGTTTCTATTTCCCAGCAACTGAATACAGCTTTTCCTAATGTAGCTTTTCCTAGGTTACAGTGTTTTGTTTCCTCTCCTTATTTCTGGTCAAAATCCAGACGGAGCTCAAACGTATTTTTATGCACAGTACCTTTCCACTTTCAGAATATAAACTGTTATATATATCAGTGATAAAGTGTGATGCACCTAATAGTGCCCAGCTTTCTTTTCATGTAGCAGATCCCGTAGATCTGCATAGCAGCTCTTCTGGAAACTCAAGAAATTCAATTTAAAATGCCAGTGCTAACTGGAGTTTAGTGGCTGTTTCTGTGTGAGTCATACTTTTTGTGACTCATTTGCACAATAATATGTTGCTAGAATGAGCATTAAGAAAAGCAAGAGTGTATAACACCACTGTCGGTAAAGAGTTTGTATGAATACATGAATGGGATATCAATTAATATGTCAATCAACTAGCCACTTCTATTCTTGGAAATAGCAGTATGAACATGTGCTAGCTAATGTAAAATAGAATTAACTCCTTTGCATTATCAATTTCTTAGCTTTTCTTTGCTTCTGTAATAAGGATTTTTGCAATTTCACTTTTAGATGCATTTCCTTATAAGCTTGAGAAAACCTTGTCATATTTATGCAGTGAAATACCATGCTTATTTGGGATAAAAAGGAGGTAATCCCTGCACATGAGATTTTTAAAGAAACTTTCAGCTGTGGCCTCTGACAGGTCTATATATTTATTACATTTATATATATTTCTTAAAGATCCAAACAAAATCAATTGCACTACTGTGCACATACATTTCATGCAAAGCCAGGAGGCTAAACTAAATTTCTAAGCCACAAGAAAAAAAAAGAGTATCACCTTCAATGCCATCTTAAAATACCCTATCTTTTGTTTTCTATTTTGAAGCAGTTTCAATAATTTAATCCACCTTGCAGTCACAATAACTTTCCCTTTTCATGTTGTGAAGTCAGTTGTTTGTAAGGAACATCCCAGCTGTCATCCTGCCACTGCTGGACTTCTCTAACCTCAGGCATAATTGCTTGCAGAGAAAGGGCAAGAACTACTATTAAAAAAAAGATGGACACAAATAACACAGGACTGGTGGCACTGCGCCACAGCAAAGGTAGATGAACTGTGGTACCCTGTTTCTGCCAGTGACAGCTATAAGAAACTTGCAGAAAAACATGAGACAAACAAATTATGGTGCTTTCCAGAGCCATAGGTGATGTTATTTTCTTTTCTTTTGGACTTCTGGCCTGCACAGCAAGTGGGACTGACCTGGTGTGTGGGGTTCACTTGATATTGATATCGTTCCTGGTATTGCTAACATTTGCTTTACTTGTTTGACTGCAGCTGAGCACTAACCTATTATTTTCACGGGTCTATCTATTATAACTACATGATCCCTTTTTGAGTGGTCACACTTTGTTTAGAGTCCACTGAGGTGTGTGTGAAAGAAGGACTGTATTTTGTCTATGCCATTACTTAGAATTTATCAGCACAGAGATTCATCGGCCACTGTATCGCTCGGTCGCTCAGTGCCATGATAACCCTTCTGCAATGTTTCTTTTCTCTATTTCGAGTGAAACTGCAAAGAACTTTGTCATTTTATTTTCATCCCTCTTCCCAGATCTTTTATGAATACAGATATACACACATAAAATATATATACACACAATATACTCACACAAGTCTCATTACTGCAAAGACTGATAATTTACCCTTACCCTCTATTTCCTAGTATTTCCTAGCTACAGTCTAGAAAAGGACTTTCTCTCTTATTCCTACAATCTTTTTTTTTTAAAGACTTTGATGAAAGACTCTGTGAAAAGCCTTTTAAAAAAACAAGACGAGGCTCTCCCTTCTCCCCACGATCACCCACTCCTTCAAAAACTTGTGCGGCATCAGCTCCCCATGCTAGAGCCATGCTGGCCTTCCCCATTATGGCACCTGTGTTCATGTGTTTGTCTGTGAGTGTCCACAGGAAAAGCCCTTCACTGTGAGGCTGACAGAGCCCTGGGACAGGCTGCCCAGAGAGGTTGTGGAGTCTCCTTCTCTGGAGATCTTCAAACCCCGCTTGGATGCCACTCTGTGCCACGTGCTCTGGGTGTCCCTGCTGGAGCAGGGGGTTGGACTAGATGATCCCTAGAGGTCCCTTCCAACCTCAACCATTCTGTGATTCTGTGAAATTTTTTTTTTTTTTAATGTTCTTCTTTATAGTGTCTATCACTTTGCTTTGTAAAGCTGTCAGACTCCTTGTCCGTAGCTTCCTAGGTGTCTTCTGGAGCCAGGCCTCCCAGAAGGGCACATTTCACCCACGACCACAAGTAAATTTTATACCCAGTAATGCACTTACCTTAAAAGCCAAAATGATGCTTATGAAAAGAAGTATAATCACAACCAGACAGGTTGGGTTCACAGACATGATCTCTTCCTTGTAGGGAAAATTGGTGGGCTGCAAAACCACAAAGAAGGAAAACACTGTAAATCAATCCCAGGAGTCAGTTAAGAGTCATTCAATTAATGCACTCTGTAATTAATAGCTCACAAGATTTGTGATGTACTAAATCAAGAGACCTTTGCACCAACAAGCGGTTTCGGAAAGCCTGGCTGGGGCAGGCAGAACAGGGGCTGCAAACTCTCAGCCTGCCCCGTGCTCACTGGAGGGCTGAGGGATTTGGGTTTTTGCTTGTGACATGTTGTGGGGTTTGTTCTTTTTTTTTTCTTCTGTGCACATTTGTTTTGCCCCTCAGGTCCTTCTGTTATCTCATACATGAAATGGAAGTGACAAAATTCTTCTTCCTTCTTAGAGCAGGCTCCAGCAATTTAAAACTGTGAAGCACGTCAGGATCACTGGCTGAAAAACAGCCGCTAACAATATTTTCCTATATTCATTTCGGCTCAAAGGAAATTACGCCATAGCTGTTCCTCTAAAGTGAGAGTTCCAGATTGTTGTAAAATATTGCAATGCACAACCTCCTGCTTCACAAATAATAAATCATAGCCCATAGACTCCACAAAAGCTAACTTCCCTGCAACACTGCTTTGTCATAGGCATTGAGCAGTGGAACAGGCTGCCCAGAGAGGCTGTGGAGTCTCCTTCTCTGGAGATCTTCAAACCCTGCCTGGATGCCACCCTGTGCCACGTGCTCTGGGTGTCCCTGCTGGAGCAGGGGGTTGGACTAGATGATCTCTAGAGGTCCCTCCCAACCTCAACCAGTCTGGGATTCTGTGATTAGCCACTTCTGCACAAAACCCTCTTTGTCTTTACAGGTTAATCTAATTAATTAAGTAGGTCTGCATCCTCCTCTGGACAATTAAACATAGTTGCGTGCTCAGCTGTGACAGTGTAAATCCAGAGAAACTCCTGAATATCACTTATACCCGAACACTGCAGAGTGCATCAGGAAAGTCTCTTCCTTGACAGCTGTTAGTGAGAATTGTTCTTTAGCGCTTCCGTGAGCTGTTACAAGAGGTTAACATCAACAGCTGCTGCAACCATTGGAAGCTAAATGTTACATAAGCACATTTTCTGCTTCTTTACAGCAGTGCTTCTGTTCTTGCATCGAGTTTCATGGCTGGAGTTTTTATCTCTTTATCTTCTTTGTCAAGATACAGTTTTGCAGGCATCTAGTTTGTTAAATTTATTGTGCTACTTCTTTTTTCATATAAAAAGGCTACTGCTAAACACAGTGGATGCAGTCATCCAGAGATGAAGAAAGCTAGGGCATATCTCAATAAAAGAGGCACTGAAAAATAAGCAAAAACGTTATATGTGGAAAATTTAAGAATTCATGACTCAGCTGACCCTGCTGCTCACAGACAGTCACAATAAAACTGCTCAAAAAAATTTTCACTTAGTGCTAACCTACTGTTAAAAAAACCAGTCACACTAGTTTGTGAACGGAATAAAAATTCCCGGTGAAGCTTTGGCCCCATTTCATTCCGGGTTTGGGAACCCAAGGGAAGCTGTCACCAGCTGGAGATGGGACGACCGACTTGCTGATGCTCTGCTCGGAGCCTCATGGCCCGTTCCCAGACCCAGCTCAATGGGGACGTCCTCGGAGGCAAGACGAGGGTGGGAAATGCCCAGTGCTGCTCCTGCGACCCTGAAGAGCAGCAGCGCCGGCTGGGGACAAGGCTACGGCCTGTCCCAGCCATCGGTGGGACACGTCCCATGCCGTGGAGCAGTTTGCAGCATCTGCTCTGACTGGCTCCTTCTAAACAGCATCAGTTTGATACTGCTCTGTCCTCCCTTTCAGCTGCAAGCAGGTACCAAAAGTGGTTGGGTTCATTCTCTAAACACAGCCACTGCCCTCCGCTGGTGCCGGCATCACCGGGGTATGAAGGGAGGTGTATGAGTGGGAAGGGACAAATTCCACTCCCTGCTGCCGTGCGGGGGGTTCGTCCCCATGATGGAAGCAGGAGGTGAAATCCTGCTGGGGAAAAGGCACTAGGGTGAGGGCAGCAGCGCTGCAGCTCCCGGACAAGCATCATGCCAGACTTCCTGGAGCTGAGGCAGAGCAGTCCAGTTGGGTGGGAAAACCAAGCCCATCGGCAGACCCCCACCTCAGTGATTTTGCAGTGGGACATTATGCAATTTTAATTTTTTATCAAAGGAGTTGCAGCAGTGTGGGACCAGCATGCTGAAGTCATCATTAGTGTCATTCACCAGACTGCCACGAATGTTGTGTGCAGCCCTGAGAGTGCTACAGACATAGTATTTAACCTGGTGAACTTCCAATCCCTAAATACTACTGCTCACACATGGCAAAGCCCTAGTGTTCACTTTAAAAGAATCTAAAACTTACACGGAGAGAATATTTCTTGCACAGTGTACAAATCCACAACAAAAATACGCCAAGCCTCCAGCCCCATCCTATTCTCTCAATCTGTTTGCACAACCTTTTATATTTTCCTTCTGCTTAGAACACAAATATGTGCTTTAAAATACAGTAAGGATTCTCATTCACCAGTTATAATACTTTGAACATTAAAATCTTATAGAACTTAAAGAAAACAGTGTCTTTAGAATTTTTTAAGCCATGCTATGAATTCAATCATATTCCATCTTTGGAATTATAAAATGTCACTTAAAAATGTCTGAGAGGGTATTCCCTACTTAAGATATAGTTCATAGGAATAATATATTTAAGTGTAGTCTATTTTATATTCTATAGACATTTCCCCTAAAATTTAAAAGCAAAATTGATACAACCTTAACTGTTGGACAGCAGTACTCCACTTAGTTGCACAGTAAAGCTATCTAATCTATTTTGAAGTTTTCTTTAAATCAACTGAGTAGTCCAGTACTTTAATAAAAAACAAGTTTGCATAAGTCAGTTGCAGACTACCCTGTTCTGCACCTCTGGTTTAATTTCTTATGTATGCTGTATCAGATGATAGAAGATTAAGTGTTTATTTTAAGGTTTTAGAAAGCACATATATGGAAGATTTAGTGAGGATAAAGAATTGTGATTTAGGTTAAACTGCTTTAGACTCCTACTGCTCCAGAAGCAAAGCAACTTTTGTTTTAAACATGAAGTGTTTACTGTATGAAGGAGTTTATTGCCTTATGGTGACAGTCCCAACTTTACAAAGTTTTACAACACATCCCTGCCATACAACATTGCAAATGCTGGACTTGTAACAGCTACTTTACATGACTCTTCATGTTGGGATGTTCTTGAAATTTATGAGGTTGTGACACACCTGTGCGCAACTAGGTATTAGAGGGCAACGAAAAGTTTCCAAAGACATTTACAGCTCTGAAAGTAGCAAGTCAGCATAGGCTGACATTACAAAACAGCCTGCGGACATCATGTTCCGTATTTCAGAATTGCACCATTTTTAGCTAGGGCTCAGCTTACACTATTGATGGGCACTTTATTTATCACCCTGCTGAGCGTACATGGAGCTTTCTGCAGAGGCTTCCAACTCACCACCCACGGACATAAATCTGAGCACCGAAGAGGACAGATAAAATAATTCCTGACACTCACATGGATGGGAGAAAAGGTTAAAATAGGCGTTTGACCTTAGAGTGGCGATTGACATTGTAAGAAAATAAGAACCGAAGTTTTTCTAATGTTCCTCATTGACGGCCAAAAACATTCCATTACCAAATGCATACATTCTTCCAGCTATTCTATAATGAATTTGCAAAACGATTGGGATTTTTCATTTCCTTGATGGAGCTTAGGGTGCCCCCCTAAAATATCACTCCCCAAATTCACAGCAATTTTAGATGAAGGAGCACCGTAGGAATGCCAGGAACAACCCAACCCGGTCCTGTCCTTTCTGCCTACCTTGGCAGGCCTCTGCAAAGGGAATGTGGGATTTACTTATAAATCACTGGGAGGGATCACTCCCAGCTCGCATGACTATGGTCTCTCCTCTGGGAACAAGGGTATTAATTACAGTTTTGCTCTAAGCATAGGTCTTAAGACTACAAACAAATCTAGCACAAACATTATTAAAAGAGAGAAACAATTCTCTGGTACAAGCTTGTTCAGCAATATTTGGGTTCTAGCAGTGCATTGCTGGCATTGCTATAAACTGGAAAGGCTTGTTTTTCGTTTCATCTTATCCTGTATCTGTATATTTAATGCTGACAGATGGGATCTTCCCCTGTCCCTCTCGCTCTTGCCCTCTCAAACAGAGTGTATTTGTACTGAATCAAACGTAAGGCCCCTTCATTGACTGATGTGGACCTCATGAAGAAGTGACCAAACAGATTCCTCATGTCCTCCCTAGAACAGAGGAGGGGTAAACAGTGTCAAAGAAAGTTACTTAAGATAATTAAGACTCTAGTACATCAACTGAAATTAGCTACAAAATTTACAAAATTCTCCATGGCTCTTTGCAGTTTTTACCAATCGCTAATCTCCACTGTGACCAGTGAAATGAAAACAGGTTCTTGTTTCTAATTGAGCTTGATCTGGATTAATTTTTAGCTATTCATTCTCATTATGTTTTTCCTCTAATTTAAAGAGCCTCTTAATACCTAGGTACTCTGAGTATGATAACTATAATGGCATCACTTGTCACTCACATTTCTTGGTAAGCTAAGCAAGAAAAGTTCTCTTTCATCATACAACATTGCATCTAATTTTCACAGAGTTTGGGGAGGAATTTTTTGAATATTCTCTGACTTTTCAACATGTTCTTAACTCCCAGACACCAGAAATAAATGCAACCGATAACACAAATGCAGAAGGAAAGTATCCTCTTACTATTCACTGCACCTGCTTTTTTTTATGTCCACAAATCCCCAGAGCAGCTTTTGCAAATAAATAATAATAAAAAAAAAAATCAGAACTGGAGACCCCTGTTCTGCCACTCCTCAGATTGCCTTCAGAGGCAGTGTCCCAGGTACAGCTGCCATGCAATAAGATCACGAAGTCTGTGGGATTTCATTACCAGTCCAGAAGAGATTTACTTCAGTAAGACAGAGATCTGTGCAACCAAGCATTTCAGTGCTCGAGAATGCAAATTAACTGGACCTGCTCATTTAAAAACGAAATATTCAGAGTAAAAACTGTTTAAATGTTCCTTGGCTGTCACTGAATGGAAAGTATTTCAATACCCCATATAATATAAACATGATATATTGCTTGTTTCCAAATACAGAACAGAAATAGCCAGTGATGACTCTTCCTTTTCTTGAATCAATAATTTCCTTGTCTCTGCTCTGCCTCTCCTTGGGTTAGTTAGTTTTTTTTTTCCCCACTTCAAATATCCTTGCACTAACTAATAGTCTTTTGTCCTTTCCAGCTATAGATTTTTCTCAGAGGTGTTTAAATTTCTTAATTTTCTTTTACTTCTTGTAGCTTCTAATAAAAGTTTCACTAATTACAGCTAGCTGGAAATAAAGCCTCTCAACAGCATGGTAAATTCTTACAAGGAGATTAGGAAATATCCTCCTTTCTGCAGGTCAAATGGCCTCTGGGCCTTAGCATACCAGAGAAAAAAACTGTTGTGGAGGCATGTGGACAACAGACAGTAGCTACACTGGATGGGAGGGAGAAACACACCCTTCCTGGAGTTATTGTTGGAGTTACTTTCTGGTTGAAGCAGCAAACATGGCTAAAAAGCATTCTTCTACACAATTTGAAATATCTTGCAAGGTGTCTTCCTCTTATTGCTGCTGTGGAAGGGTTGTAAATTACGGGAATGACACTGCTGTTTTAAACGTTTTTTGAGAGAATCATCTCTTCTTCTCCCTCCTTTCTGCAAGCCCAGCTGTGGCACTGCACAATGTGTTTTCCGCAGAGCAGCAGTGACTTTTCTGTGTGCAACTCCCAGTCTGTTCCTGTGCCCAGGCTCCTGCTTTTCCCCTCATGTTCTTGCACAGTGCCCAGTACAGAGTTAAATCTGGTTACAACTAACCCTCTGAGAAGGGAGGAGGGTTAGCTCCACAGCCCCGTCCATTGTGCAAGCCTAAAGATGCTTGTGCTGCCCCAAGCGAGGGGCTGCCGCTGAGTCAGAAGTGAGGGGCCACCAGCAAAGGACAGGCAGGGGGGCTCCTTCTGGTGCCACTGCACTTAAAGCACTCACCAAGCCATGACCTTCATTTGCTGTTTTCTACTTGCATCTCTGGGTATGTTTTGAATTATTCCTCTCCTCTCTTCCACTGTGAACGCAGGAGGGTGTTAAAGAAGGCGAAGGATATCACAGGCCCCTGATGATACATTCAGCTCCTGGAGGTTTGACACATTGCCACTTCCCACAGATCCTGAGTGACTGCTTATCTGCCTGCTGTTTCTCATCACCTGCTATTTATACTTCCCTGGTTTTCTATCCCTGTAACAAAAGTTATAGCCAAACTAATCTGAATTCAAGTACTCAAGGGCAGGTTTTCAGAGAGTTGCAGGAATAGCTGCTCCCAGAACTCTGTAACTCCATCTGAACCCACAGGCCAAAGTCCTGTGATGGGAGGAAGGTCAATAAATTCTTGTCTTCACTATATGTAGTTGCAGTCGTATCATGTAAGCTCACATGATCATGGCTGTGATTACTTGGCCAAAGCAGATCATGGCAAGAAGGGAGCCTGTAATTGTCCCTAAAAAAGAATCTGACAATATTTTCTAGCAAAACCAAACCTATCTTGAATCAAACTCCTGCCTAATTAAATATGTGCTAAACTCACCACATTTATTCAAAGGAGGAACAAAACACCCCTGAAACAGCACCAAAATTAAGTCACTAATTGATCAACTCTATACGTCAACACTATAACTGTATCCAAAAGCAATCACTTATTGATCTGGGTCTTGAAATATAATTCTCATTCTAAATAAAATGGTGCTTCCAGCTTTCACAGCATTGTCATACTTCAGAACTCTGCATAAATATTGTAAAAGTTAGTAATAGCTTCCGTTTCAGAATAGTTTCTAGTTTCAGAACTAGAGGTAATGGCCACAAACTGAAGCACCAATTAAGGAAAAATTTCTTAACAGTGAGGGTGACAGAGCACTGGAACAGGCTGCCCAGAGAGGTTGTGGAGTCTCCTTCTCTGGAGATCTTCCAAACCCACTTGGATGCCACCCTGTGCCACGTGCTCTAGGTGACCCTGCGTGTGCAGGGGGTTGGACTAGATGATCTCTAGAGGTCCCTTCCAACCCTAAGCATTCTATGATTCTATGATTCTAATGCAGCCTCAAAAGGAGGTTGAATGTAGACCATCAACTCCATCTGAGGGGAAATTTCAAGGACTGCATAGGAAGTCAACAGTAAACCATTGGCTGGAAATGAAGGACAAACTGCATTTTTTTCAGTTTTCCCTATAGCCCCCAAGGGTTTGTGAACATCACTTGATTTACCAGCTGGCGGAGGTAGTCCTGAATTGTGCTGGGATAGACAAGTACGCTGATGGCAACCAATGTGTTGAGAGCAAAGTCAAAGATCTGGTAACAGAAGAAAGGAATGATCCAAGCTGCATGTTGCTAAAAAAGAAATAAAATAAAAACTCATCAGCCACAAGCTAAAAATGAGATATTTCTGCACTGAAATCTAAAAAAATCTAAAAAACATTTCATAGAATGCAGTATTATATTTCATGAAACCATAACAGCAAACAACTCTTTAAATGAGCTAAAAGAAACATGACATTCAGCCAAAAGAGCTGGCCAGGCCAACTTGGATTCTAAACTGCTGTAATATGGCTGGTATAAGTCCTGCAGCTCATTTAACTGTGACATGTAGAAACCACATAACACTGCCCTTACTTTCTTGGATATCAGCCTTTTCTTTTTATCTTTTTTTATTATTATTTAATGGGATTGATATCTGTACAAAGCCCAGGCTTGGGAGCTTGCTCATAAACTGTAGGCAACAAACTTAACTGGGCAGTCTTTCTGCTTAAAGCATAGGGCCATGAAATATCACAGATATAAATGATCAGTTCTGTCTCTTGTCTTTTTTTTTCCTGCTTTTAACTAAACAACAACTAAAGAAACTCTTGGGAAGTAGTTTTCCTAATTTAGTTTCTACAGAGTTTTAAAAATCACTGACTCATGCCTTTACTGACTATAATGAATTACCTTATATGCTCCATACGTAGCCATTCCACAGATCAGAATCATAAGGAGAGAAATTGCTGTAGCTATGCACATATCTGGAAGAGAAATGCATAAAATGATTGCAGAAAAATACAGAGCTCAGTTCTGTTATTTTGCCATCTGCCTAGTGCAGTGCATGTTGAGGAGCAAGATGGTCAAGTGAGGTGGAGATGAGGGCAAGCAGGTCATTCATCCTACACTGGATGAGATCTCTGGCTCCTGTGGGAAACCTCCCGACAAAAAAAAAGCAACAGCTGATGAACACATCACACTGAACAAGCATTTGTAACCTCTGCCATGCTGCGCAGATGCTGTGAATATTTTCATTTTTCTGAGGATTTTCAACAGTCAGGGTAAGACTTGACTAGAAGGCTCTTCCTCCCTGTGATGATGACCTGTGTATCCACATAGGGCTGACATGCAGTGAAAAGGTGACCAGCACAGACACATCTGAGCTTGCCAGACCCATATGAAGCTCAGCAGGAATCAGTGGCCTGGCTACTACCCACCGCCTTGGGTGCATTCACACCCTGCCCCAAACCCTGACACAGCTCCCAGCATCAGCACAGCTCCTGGTCAGCAGGAACCACTGCCACATCTTCAACCATCCGGATCAGCCTCTCGGAATTTAAAAAACATTCACAGCCTTAAAAGTGATGACCATATTGACCTAAATAGCCGAGTTCAAATTAACCTCAGCAAGGGCAGGATCTTCTCATTATTGCCACTTTTACTCCATGACTAACCCAAACGATGCCCAGTTAAAATGGGTCATAACACAAACAAAAAGAGAATAAACACCATAGATTGTTTTTGTATCGTGCTCACGTATCTCTAAAATCTTTAAAAAAGTAAAAGGGAATTTCTAAAATGAAAATTGGACATGGCATCTTAGTGTAGATATACTGGAAACTTTAATTTCACCTGAGAATACTCCAGAGTTGTACTGTTTGTATAAACACATGACTGTCCGGAAAGGCAAAGTAGCATATGAAGCAAAACACTCTTGTAGCAATTATAGAAGCCCTACTTTTTTATTCTACGGCTCCTGAGCTTTTAGTTAACTTCTCATTGCATTTTAGGAGTTCCTAAGCCATGAACTGCTGGAAGGGGATTCTGGAGGAAAGAATAACATTTGGCCTTTTCCCACAGACCTCCTTGGTCCACACCATTATGGGCTGTAGCGAGAATGCCAGAATTAAGACTGTATTTCTGAGCCTGAATTATCTGCAACAAAACACAGTATCTACTTTTAAGAGGCTGAGAGAGTGTACAAAAAGAAAAGAGGATGCAAGGTACAGGGGACATAATCTGCAGCATTCCCAGCTGGCCTGAGAGACACCTGCTGCTTACAGCTCTGTTACCAGCTGCTTTTAAATGACTTTTCCGATGAAGCATCAGGTAGAATTGGGTCACAGTGAAGTACAAGGTAGATACGCAAAGAGTTCACTACTCACCACTGCCTGACTCTGGAGACACTTACGGTGCTAAAATGCCTCTATTTGATTACAGAGTTGCCATGGCATGTGAATACGGAGTCCAGCACACGGAGAAGCATGCCCTTGGCAAGGGAGGCCTCCTGGCTTCAGCAACACATGTTCCTGTGCAGCTGCCTTCCACCCTGCTGTGAAGCCCCCCAAAGGGCCGGCCCTGGCTTTAGCCACAGTGCAAACACTGGAATCTTTGAGTGTTATTTATCCAAATAAATAAATAACTTGTGCTGCTCTCGTCTCTCATCTAGGTACTCAGCTCTGAGTTTTGCTGCATGAGAGCTGCCATATGGAGCCCTCTGGGCTCCCTGCTTGTGATTCAGAAGGGGCTGACGCCTTGTTAGGGCAACCCAAGCTGTTCTTTGGAGAAACCTCTTTCTCCTCATCAATTGTATAGGGAATATTGACATGTAACTTAGTCATCCGAGTTATATGCCCTGAGTGGTCTCTAGCTTTTTAGGTGCTGTAATAGCTGTGTTGTTTGCCTATTACAGGTAAGCGGAATTCTGCCCCCAACAGAGAAGCACCTAAAAAAGAAGCCTGTGCTAATGAAGGCTGCCTCTTGGATCAATTTTGTTACTTTGAGAAATCAGTTTGTAGGTGCTGCTCATTTATTTATTCCAGCCATTCTTAACCCCTTCACCTACTCAGTGTTTCCAAGGGGAAGCTGCTCCTGCTGGCAGTGCGGGCAGACGCAGCGCAGACACAGGCAGCGGTGGCTCAAAGCCACAGCCTGGTAAATTGTTATAAACTTGGCATTTGGGCTTTGATCTGACTCGCTCACGTTCTCAGTCTTTTCTGTGTTCCTAGCTGTACTTTGCCATGTCAAGTCATACTTGGCTCAAGCTGGTTCTTTCTCATTTAAGACTTCACTGCGTTTATTGAGCTGCGTTGACTTAAATTAACGAGGATGAAACTAGATATTCAGCACAGTAAATGAGAAGGTGACAGGGGTATATACAGTTTTGTAGGAACTGGTCTTGCTGTACTTTCCATGGTACTTGAGACTAGAACTGTATTTGGACTACTGCAGTATTTTTCTACCCTACTGTTTTTGATGTCTGTTTGAGTTTTTAGGTTTCTTTTTAAAGAAACCAACAGGATTTTTTCCCCCCTACATTTTGCAGTGAGTTCAGATCTTCTTGCCTGTGAGGAGGACTCCTACCTTCTGCTTTAGGGAGAAGATGCTGCCAGTGCTGGGCAGAGCTCCTGCCGTGGCAGACTCGCACGGAGCAGCCAACACAGGAGTTGACCCACAGCAGCAGTTCCCTACTGGGAACCACTGCCCCCCTTGCAGACACGTCCCCTGCCTAAAAGATGGGTCTTTCTCCCTGTGCCTCTCCGTAGGGAGGGCAGGGGTGGCTGCTGCAGCCGTGGGGAGGTGTCTCCTCCAAGCTGCCACGTCAGCGCCATCTTCTCCCCAGGTCACGAGGGAGGCAGTGGGTAGAGAAGAGCGTTCCTTGCCTTGGAGGTCAGCTCATTTCCTCCAGAGGATAAGGCGAGGCAGCAAAATGCAGCCCTGAACAGGCTATGCTGGGGCAGGAATTTGTTTTGCTCCCTCTCCCCATGTAATGGGGCTTATGCTGCACTGGAGATGCTGGCGGAGAGGGTCCAGGATGCTTTACTATCTCCCTTCTCCCCCAGTCCAAGCCTGCTATCTGTGGCCTTTCTTAGAAGCATATTTCTATTTGAATTAATCTTTTTTAGGTCCCAGATGCATGTCACATTGCCCAAAGAGAGCATCCATCAGTGTACCCTGCCTTATGGTCCCTGGGGCTCTGCACAGCCCAACAGCTCTACTGTCTCCCTCACATGTCCTGGGGCTGATTTTGGCCTCATTCTCTAACACCAGGGTTCAAATTCCCATGGATTTCTGCAGGGCACACAGAGAATTTCAGTCCTAGCTTTGCTATGGCTTCTGAAGTATCACATACATCTGTGACACTGTGGACGTCGTAAATAAAAACAAGCGACAGAGCTCCGGGCTGTTAAAACGTCAGGATCACACTCTGTATACTGGGCAAGCTGAGCAGGAGTCCCAGGTGAAACCCTCAGAAAAGCCAAGATGATTTATAGGGCTTTCCCCTCTTCTGCAGAGATTATTAATCTTTTAGTAATAGCAAAGGCAACTGGCTAGCTAATACATTTCTAGAGTTTCCTAGTCCAGCTTCTAGTTCATAAACTCTCTCAGGTCCTAAGGAAATAATAAAAATTAAAATGAGGCTAACTGGACTCGGAGGAATATCCCGTACAGTAGGAGCCTGGAGTTTTCCCTAGTTCCCAGATGTGTGAGTCAGCCAAACCACACACACTTGTCCTCACAGTAGGTCCATCTGCCACATTGCAAATCCTGGTATTTTTCTTTTTTCTTTTTTTTTTTTTTTGCATTATTTCTTTTCTAAAATAGAAGGGAAAAGCTATAATTTACTGCTGTTTATAAGTGCTCAGGTAAATGTGCTCTTCTTAGTAGAACAGTCATTTCTGACCCTATGGTAATGCCATAGGGACCAAGGTAAATTCTGAAATTATGGATGAGCAGAAGAACTGATGCTCATTGGCATCATTTGCAGAAGAATTGATGCTGCATTGACATTTCCAGATATTTTGCACTACATTGGCTCTGCTTCTCTGCATGTGACAGGATTTTTTTTCCAGTGCAGGGAAAAACTTTGAAAATACTCCATAAACCAGTCCTGTGCACACTCAAAAATAAGCACGAATATAAATATTAAGGGAATCCTGGTTTCTTGAAAGTCAAAGGCAAATCTGTCATTAACTTGATGGGAGCCATAGTTCCACCACTATGATTCAGTAAGTCTATTTTCAGCTGATGTTATGCCAAAGAGCCTATCTGAAGAGGGATGGAAAGAGAGCGACAACTCTGCTCACAAACTCTGCGTCTACTTTTTTTCTCTTTGCTATTGACAGGGCAGTATTGAGAATAATGGCTCATATTTCTGTCATTTTCATTTGTCAGCACAAGTTAACAACTTGGAGACCTTCACTAGCATAAAAATTGATGTATCCTGTATCCTTATTGTATTTTGCATACATGGTTTCTGGTCAAAAATTCAGCAAATAGAACAAACCTAGGAAACATTTCTTTAGAAAATGACAAAAACAGGACACGAGAAAGTCATGTGAAAGTCTGTCTCGAAAAATAAACATTTCCTTGGATTTGAGCAATGTAATCATACTGTAAAGAAAAAATAAAACAAAAAAAAAACCAAAATCTTAATTCTCTCCTGCCAGCTATTTCCAGTAACCATAAAAGCCAGTAGCCTGATTCAGCTGTCTTTACTCAGTAAGGCATTAAACCTGAGGGAGTCAAAGAATAAAAGGAGACATTAATTCAGACGTTCATTTGTAATTTAACTGCCTGGGAAATGTTCCCTTTACCAAATGGAAACAAGGTTGCCTGGCCCACAAGCCATCCTTTTACCGTCTTTCAGGGTTCATTTCAGAAGCCTCAATAAAAAATACAGAAAATACAATTTTCAAATGTAGATGGAAATTCCCAATGTACTTGAGGTGACAGCTATAGCATTACAAAACAGAATTACTATTTTAAAGCCTTGGGCACTGGCAGGCCTCTGATGTCAGCTATATAAAACCACACTGACAGACAGTTATTACCAAGGTTAATCTCTGAGAATTAGGACAAGGCAGTCAGTTTTAATATGTCAGAAGCAGCTAGGAGCCCATCTGTATCTACTATGGTCCTTACTTTCTTAAACCCAGTTATATAAAAAGATTTTTACTCAGAAGTTGTAGTTGCTTTCAGTCAAGACAAGTAAAGCAGCAATTGCTCCTAAACCCTCAAGTTATTCCTTACCTGAGGCCCAGGAGCTCTGACACATCACACCATAATTATTTTTCTCATGTATGGAGCTATTCCTTCTTCTGTTGATATTTTATGGACTTTAATAGGAATAATGAAAGAACTTAGAATCTTTTGCCATGGATATGTTATTCTGAACATCAAGATACCAGGATAGCTAGTATGAGACCTTATTTCAGACTACAGTGAGAAATACTGAATGCATCCATCTTATAATCTGCAGATTGAGGCATTCTCATCAAAATCACAGAGGACAAGATTTTCA
Source organism: Tinamus guttatus (assembly GCF_059628265.1). Taxonomy (NCBI): domain Eukaryota; kingdom Metazoa; phylum Chordata; class Aves; order Tinamiformes; family Tinamidae; genus Tinamus; species Tinamus guttatus. Next base: position 2,438,289 of record NW_028289044.1, read on the forward strand.
AAATACTACTCAAAAATTTAAAACAGACAAACAAGCAAACAAACCAAAGCATTACCAAATCATTTTTAAAAGTTGTGGAAGAAAAGTATATCTCCTCAGAAGGGATGGGAAGCTTCTGTAGGAGGTATAAATGGGTCTAAATCACTCTTCCCTGAAATTGTTTTGAAGCTTTGCTACGTCTTTTGGCAAGTGAAGGAAGCAGCTCTGTATTATCACCAACACAGTGATATATGGTTAATATTTATTCTTGCATCTGTTAGCACAGGCTTGCCCAAGTCACACCATATGCACGTGAGGGGTGAGTAACTCTGCGCAATGGGAACGAACACTTTCAGGCAATTATATAAATAGCAGCATGTGTCTTTATGCATGTGTAGGCACTAAAGGACACGCTGCACGGAGGGCCAGGGACTGCACAGCACCCTGTGTCCCGCAAAATCCCGCTGGAGGGTTCCAGCATCACCTGAGGGACATCTCCATGCCAAGGAGGTGTCAAGGCTCTGTCCTCATCTAGTCAGATAACAACATAGCAGATAAGATTACTAACATAGCACACAAGGTTACTAACAGGTAAGCTTCTTGAACCATGCCATAAATGCACCTTTCAAAATAAAAATAACTGTAAGGTACCATGGTGAAAAAATGATCGAAGCAGAATTATAGAAGCTATAGGATAGCTACATAACTGATGGAGAGTGGTGAGTGTGAATAGTTAAACCTCAGGTACTTACTGGCATCATCCATAAATTCAAATTCACCCCCTAACTCAGCACTCGTGAGGTGGTACTGGTCAGGATCAGTGAGGGCGCTCAGCAGGATCAGCAACACCACCGAATTGATGATCTGCAGAGAGGAACAAGGAAGAGGGTCACGCTCTGAACGTGTGCAGTGAAAACAGTCTGGAAAAGACATGCCCACCACAGGCTACACTGACTATGGCAGCGCTGGACTGCAAAGTTTAAAGTACTTAGCAGGAGGTAGTATTAACACTTTAATTAGGATCTCTGGTTTGTATAAAAATAAATACATTTTTTTTCCCAAGTGGCTGGAGAATGAAAGAACAGCTTAGGTTCCACCTTTTCCTTCCCACAACACCAGGCAAGATACCACTGCCCTTTCAGGTTGTAAAACATGCTAAAACATCCATCTCGGTTAGTCCTGTTGCAAAAATTAAAACCATTTTTTTTAAAAAAATCATCCTGAGAATGAGTGCTGTAGTCAGTGATGGCTAGCATGCAGAGCTGGGATTGAAGACATGTCCTGCTAAATTGCTAGATGATCAAAGAGGAGCTGATTTGTTGGGAGAGACTGAACTGTCAGAGCAGCTATGGAAGATGAGCTGATTCACACGAATCTCCTAAATAAGGAGGCCCAAGGAGACAAGAGTAAGTGGCAATATTAGCCCAGTGTCCAATGCACATTTTGCTACGTCACATGCCACAGAGAGAAATTCATATACACTGAGACTTGGATATGATACAATAAGTGAACAAAAAGCAAGCAAATAACATAGAAAAAAATTAGTAGAACCCAACTGCCAAGTATGAGACGTTAGAGGAACACAGAGGGAGCCAAGAGCTGTATTTTGAAACAGGTCTGAACAAAATACTCAGATCACATTGAGGTGAGTAGGAATAATTGTAGAAAAGAGATCGCACGGCATGAAATAACACAGCCTGGCTAAAAGTTTATCCTCCACAACTAGGAAGGTAAGTGATTAAATAGTACGCTGAGAGAGCTGGATTTTTACTGCTTTGGTTCTCACTTTCAAGTCATCCCAATTTGATCACAGGTTACTAACAGCAACAAAAAGGGGTAAGAACACAGGCTTGGATACATGAACAGGCTATCTTGGATAAGATAAATGTTTTTGATGTGTAAACTCCATCCAAGTTGAACCAATTTCAACTCTGTTACTAGAGATCTTCGAAATGCAGCTAGAATAAGTCGGGTTCATGAGATGTGGAAAGGGCAAGGCCAGTGTGTGCCTTTAAAAACAAGAAAAGCCACAAAGAGAACTGCTGGTTAGAGTGTGAGATTTAAGAATAAAGGAACCCAAGAGCAAATAATGAAGCCTGAATGGCACTCAGAACTGCTACGGACAGAAGCAATAACCAACATTTGCCAAGGACAAACCATGTTAAACCATGACATCCTCCTTCTCTGACAGGTCTTACAGACAGGGGAAAAGTGGCAGATATCATCCCTTTCCATCTTAGCAGGGCTTTGGGCATGATCCTTTATGAAATTCTCATAAGCAAGCTAAGAACACACTGCTTGGTTGGAAGTGCAGACAGGTGACTCAGCTGGGTGGGCAGCTGCAATAAAGGAAGAGTTCTCATGAATTCACAGCCAACATGGAAAATATATGGAATGGGGTTCTCAAGTATTGCTGAAATACTCACTACTGTCACTTGTGACTAGTATCTTTGCTTAATTTGCAGGTCATGCCAAGCTGTAAGCACTTTAGGAGATGGAATGAAAAAGATTTTATCAGCTATAGCAAAAGCCTGAAGCAAATAGAGCATAATTCTGTAAGGGCAAATGCAAAGCACCACATTTGTGACAACTGCTGTGACATATGACTCAATAGGTAACGGTTCTTCAAAAAGGTGTCTGGGTATGACAACGAGCAAACTCTGACTGTGAGTCAGTGTAATCCTGTCAGCTCCTCCCTGCAGCTGCGTCACGGCGGGCAGCGCGGCACGAACACGAGCGTCAGACCCGCGCGGCCTCCTCGCCTCGATGGGACCACGGCGTCCCCACACACCCCTTGGGAACCTACCTAGAAGGTCCCAGCCACAAGTGGGTCACTGGCCTCCAGAAAGCATGGACTGGTGGAGAAGACGACTGTGGGTGCTTAGCCCAGTGAAAAGTAGGTGGAGGCAGGTGGGGAGATGATGGGAGTCTTTCACATGCAGGAAGGCAAGGAAAAGAAGAAGGTAATAAATACCTTTCCAGATAAACTGGGCTCTGAGCAAAATAACACTTTTAAGTTAGACTGAAGGAAGATTTGAGTTAGACAACTTGCTGAACAAGAATCATCAGACAGCAGAAAAGATTGTGCAAGGGTGTTAAGGAGTCTTCATCACTGAATTTTTATATAGAACAGCTGGATAATTTTGTGTTGGGAGTGCTGTAGTCATACATAGTCTTGTCTTGGCATTGAACATGGATCAGATGATCTTCAAAATCCAAACTTATATTCCATAAGTCCTCTCAATTTTTAACAGTATTTATAACTTACACTGCATTCCAGTTATTGCTTTATATTCTTTTGTAGCATGAGAGAAGATATATAACAGAAATACATGTTCCTTAAGAGGGGTACTCAAAATAATTCTCAATCACGATTTACAAATGTATATAATGTTGGTATTTTAAAGACATACAAGTTTAATCTTTTGCACAGATACAGACTGAAAGAGTCATAAAATACTGATATGGACACATCCCCATTTAGTTATGTCTAGATTGAGACTACGCAGTTATCAGAGCAGTATTTGGGTGTCTCTCTAACACACTGGATGTATATGCTTGACATAAACCCTCCTGTAGTCAATGGGAATGTATCTAATGCCGTTAGTGCATCACTTTTCTATTCCATGAGGTTTTTATCCTGAGCATAATGGTCTCTGAGCACTTTCCAAAACTACTGTCAACAGGGCAAGTGAAAAACATCATGTATTTATTCTCTCGACTTCCATCTCAGAGAAGAAAGTGTGCAAATTGGCTATATTGGGCTTGGGTTTTGTTTTTGAAGAGATGCAACAACAGAATTTTGAATAATGCTTCAACACAGAAATTTAACATGCCTAAAAACTTACTGATGTAGAATCTTCTTAGGACACATGATCAAGCAAAAGAGCATAAAGCGATTCCCTGCTGACATATGCAGTTGGTATGAGGGTTGAAGTCTCTGTTCTAGGAAAAGCAAAATATGTTTTGCTTTTCTCTCAGTGGTGCCAAGATTTCCTTCAAGATATTTTATATTACTTCAATAACAAATAATGCAATGACTAATCAACATTATGCAAAGCTTCAGGAAGAAACTAATCCCTATGCCTCCCTTATGAGACACGCTGTCCTCCTTTTACAGATGGAAAAAAATGGACATATGTTCATGAACGTGTGTCAAGTTGGTGTTCAGCTGTGAGAATGAAACGCAAGTGACCAGCTGGTCCTACTGCTGCTTATGACCACACTGCCACCCAGAGCGGCAGGACAGGGTCCTGAGGGCACTGACAGCCCCCACTGTCCCTGTCACCCTCCAGGGCCCTGACCAGGACCCATTTCAGCCCAGGACAGGGCCTCAGTGCTGCCCTGCGCCGCTACGTTGCTGGCTCTGGCCCCAGCTCCTGGGTGGACCTCCTGGGTGGACCTTTCAGACGCACATTGGAGTTTGGCTCCAGGCCTGTCTCTGGTCCTGTCTCCTCTCGCTGCCGGATGGTCCATGGTCCCTGGTTCAGTGTTTGCCATAGTGGGAGCAAATCCAAGTGCAAGATCCTGCACCTGGGGAGAAATAACCCTAAACACCAGTACAGGCTGGGGACTGACCTTCTGGAGAGCAGCTCTGCGGAGAAAGACCTGGGCGTCATGGTGGACAACAAGTTGACCATGAGGCAGCAGTGTGCTCTTGTGGCCAGGAAGGCCAATGGGATCCTCAGGTGCGTTAAGAAGAGCGTCTCCATCAGGTCGAGGGAGGTGATCCTGCCCCTCTACTCAGCCCTGGTGAGGTCGCATCTGGAGTATTGTGTCCAGTTCTGGGCCCCACAGTATGAGAGGGATGTGGAGCTGCTGGAGAGAGTCCAGCGCAGGGCCACAAGGATGATCAGGGGCCTGGAACATCTGCCCTATGAGGAGAGGCTGAGGGAGCTGGGCCTGTTCAGCCTGGAGAAGAGAAGGCTGAGAGGGGACCTGAGCAGTGTCTATAAGTACCTCAAGGGAGGCAGCAGGGAGGATGGTGCTGGCCTCTTTTCACTGGTGGCCACGGGCAGAACTAGAGGTAATGGCCAGAAACTGAAGCACCAGAAGTTCCACAGGAACTTAAGGAAAAATTTCTTAACAGTGAGGGTGACAGAGCCCTGGAACAGGCTGCCCAGAGAGGCTGTGGAGTCTCCTCTGGAGATCTTCAAAACCCGCTTGGACGCAGTCCTGTGCCACGTGCTCTAGGTGACCTTGCGTGTGCAGGGGGGTTGGACTAGATGATCTCTAGAGATCCCTTCCAACCTTAAGCATTCTGTGATTCTATGATTCTAAGAGGACAAATTCAGCCCTTTTTGGGGGAGGGTCCCTGAAAGGGACAAGGGGAAGGAGGCTGCGCTCTCAAGGCCTTGCTCTCCGGCTCTGCTTGTGCACAGCTTAGCAAAAACGTGACTGCGAACACAAGTGTGCAATTGTATCACAGCAAAGCACTGCCTTCTGCGTAAAGCCAAAGAGGGGAGAGCGAGGGTGCTACGAGTAGTGTTGGGAGACAGGTGACGGATCTTGCGCTGAAGAAACAGCTCTTCAGAGGGGCCAAGAGTGTCCTAATGAGACTGCACATGGGAGACAGCTCTCAGAGTCCTAAAAGTGTCCAGCTACCCCCCTGCCCTAATTCAGGAAGAAAAAAAAAATCACAGATGAAAAATATTCACTTTCTTGTCCACACAGAGGAGGAAAGGAACGTGGTGCTTTTGTCCAGAGCCAAGACATGTGTTTAAAGGAAAGAGAAAAATGTATTTTTTTTTCCACTATGTACAACAGGAAGCATTTTGGAAAAGACAGGTGGCCCAAATACTGAAGATTTCCTGCTTCAGTCTTATAAAACATGATTTCATAAACCCAGATATTTTAAACAGCACCAGCTGTGAGCAGGGCAGCCCATGGCGAGGGCAGGACCGGCAGCGCCTGCCGCTCTCACGGCTTCCGCAGCGACGGAGCCTCCCTGGTCTGACTCCAGGGAGCTCTGCTAGTGGGGGTGATGCAGAGTTTATAAACCACATAATGCTCTAGAATCTCGAATGAGTTGTCTTCTTGGCCATATCATTTCCTTCAGAGATCAGCAGTAAACGATGGGGGCCCACTGAGACAAAACACAAGAGAAAGAAGATGTCACCTGCACGCCGATGGGTGATGCCAAAATGAACAACACAGTTTCATTTCAGACTCTTCACAGCACTGTGTGGTGTTTAGCCCCTCTTATCCGAAATCAAACGAGTAGCTCCTGGGAATATACCAATAATACAGATCTTTTTCCTACCTCAGTATAGATTGGAAACATTCAAGCTCATATCTAAGTCCATAAACATTGAAAGAATTCTCAAGTGTTACATTAGCTAGAAGAGTTGAAGCAAAATGGCTCTGATAAGGGAGTTTGTAAGAGGAAGTATTAAACACACTTTAATTTGACATGTTGCATTAAACTATCCCAGTGTTTCTATTAAACACCATAGGGTCTGTTGGGCAAATATTCTATCACAGTTCTCTCTGCAATTTCCAGTGTGGTGAAGAAAGTTCCTTATGTTTATTGGAAAAAAAATAAATAAATAAAGACCCACAAGAGAGAACTAGCTTTGTTTGTACTGATAATTCAGTTGGTACCTGGATCCAGCATTCTGTGCACTGTCTCTTTGGGGGAACTTCTAATTCTGGTTTAACCTCCCCAACTTTCTGTAATCCATATTATAGAATTAGAACTGAATGATACAGGGGGCTATTGCCATACACATCACTACAGCCGAGGGTGCAGTCCTCTGCCTGTCACTGTCCTTATCTGCTGCAAGAGGCGACGGTGAACAAGATTGTTGAGACTGAGCAGTGAGAAAGAGCAGATTTCTACAAAGATTTTGAGTGGTGGCCCATCTCTGGGACTGCCAACCAAAACACTCAAACCTTGGTTGGCTTTGAATTGGTAAACACAATTCTAGCAGACATTAAAAAAAACACAAAACAGAAGGATTTAGTTTGTTACTCTACAGAGCTATCACCAAAGGAAACTACTTATTAAGTATTTTTTGCTGGTAAGATATCCTAAGTGTTTTTAAACAAACTGAATAAACTCACAAGCAAAATCCCAGTTACCCTGTCTCCCACAAAAAAGGTAATTTTATGCCTGTAAGTATCTATATGCTGTAGAAGCAAAACCCCACTCTTAAATTTTTTTTGCTCCTTGAACCTAAGTATTTTATACTATTGCATAGTATAGTAAGCATCTTATATTACTTGGCTGTTTGAGCTCAGTATTGCTATTAAAATACTACTAAAATATTACTATTACAAACAGATCTGTTCCATTTATCTTTTGCCTCCCATTTGGCATGTTCTTTGCATTTCTCCTGCAAGGAAACATTTAACATGGAAGACTAACAAAAACAAGAACACTTTTTTACCATGAAGAGGACGCACAATCCTATAGAGGTTTGAGCTCCTAAGGAAAGAAGGAGCAGGAGAATTCTGGCTGTCGGCGAGATCCTTCTTGCTTCATTTCTCTCCTACAGAAGCCTTCTGCCTCACACTATTTAAAATACATCTATTCTCCAATGCAGAGCACAGGGATAAGCTACAGATACATTCTAAACAAGATAATTAAATGGTACAAGGAAGAAAACCCAGCCACAATAAGTTGCCCTTTTACCTAATGAAAGCATAACACTCTGAAGGGGAGCAGAAAGCTGGCCAGGCAAAGATGGGTTAAAAGCAAACCCTTCATGCCATTTACTAGGGGAACTCATTATCAGACATTGTTATTGAAGCCAAATGGTTGGAGGAATACAGAAAATGATGAATGTATATTCAGAAAAAGTATGTGCTTACTCATAAAATCTTAAAATGTATATTATGTATATATATATGTATATAAATATATATATATATGCCCTAATGCTTCAGACTATTGACCAACCTTAAGAATAATAGGGGAATAAGAGAAAATGCTTTCCCTGTATAGGTCATTCTTTCTTATTAGCCTTTGTGGCTTCTTAAAGCATATGTTTTGGGCTGCTATCTGAAGTACTGCACTGCAACAGCGAGAACATTAGTCAGATCAGAAGTAGCAATTAAATTTTTGTGTTCTTTAATCTGAGAAGATGGTTGAGTCTGGAATTCCGTGGCGCCTTTTTTTTTTTTTTTTTGTATTACTCATGAGAAGTTAAAGACGGATTCAGGAAGGCTCAGACCAGCATATTATAGAGAGCATATTTTAGAGAACTGAATATTTTAATCAGACTTTATGTATAATATCAGCTTTGATTATTATAATGGCACTAGCCATTGAACTTTCAAGTCTATACTGATTAAATTGATATAGGAAGTCCAGCACCATTTATCAGCACTCTTTTATACAAATGACTCAACTAATGCCTTTTAACAGTTCTAAAACCCAAACCACAAGAGGCCTGTCACTAATGAAATATGGTAATGACCAGATTTGTAAAAGAAAAATTAGATGGTCAGACTGTGCAGGATGCCCACAAGAGATTTCTGCCTCCCTAGAGATACAGTTTAATTTGTTATATATTTAATCTTAGTTCTTTCATGGTTTAAGGAAGTAGGATATTTGTATGCAAATGTATTGGTGCCTTCTTTATTATTCTTACATTGTACTTCCTGAAAGTTAAACCTGCGTCTGAGCAAGGTCCTGGAAACGACTGCTGAGGCCTTCTGCTCGGACTGGGGGAAAAAATATATATTGCAGGCTCACGTTTACCACCGGCAGACTTGCTCACAGCTTTTACTGAAGCACACCCTGGTTCAGCATGTCGTGGAGAAAGTGCAGCAAAGCACTGCTAAGTATAAAAACAGAGAAAGACTTGTTGAATCCTTAGCTGGGATTTGTTTGGTTTCTGCATTTGTTCTTCCAGAGTCGCTGGGTCTTGCAGGCGACAAGTGCGAGAGGACCTGTCAAAATGTTGTCACTGGCGTGAGCAGTGGCAGCTCCCAGGGGTCTGAAGCTGAACTCGGGCCTGTGGCAGGAGAGGCTCCAGCCTGCAGAGCAGCAACCAGGCAGCGGGGGTGCAGGTGGCACCATGGCCAGCAGCTCACGTGCCCCTCAAACGTCCCCGGAGGTGCCCGTGCTCAGGCCGAGCTGCCTCCTCCCTGCTCAGGCACTGCTGCCCTGAGGACAGCGGCGTGCCCGGGCTGCGGACACCAGGCCGCGTTCTCTTAATTAGGAAACGCGCCAGAACCCCGATCAATTATCCTCATGGAACCGCCGCGAGGCAAAGCCGCGGAAGCCACGCGAGGCTTCACGCCCGGCGGCAGCAAACGCATCACATCACAGCCCGGCACAGCAAATTGGTTACATAAGGAGGAGGGGAGCACTCCACGGGGCCCAGGATGGCTCACTAGAGCCAGATAATTCCTAACAGAGTAAACAACGTGGTTGCATTTGCTTGACCTATCTGGGCACAGCTGTTCTGCAGATGGGAAATGCACCTTTGCAAGGCGAAAATCCCCCACCAATCTGTATTTCTGCCAAAAGCATTTGTCTTGTCCATTTTAAGTAGCTTAATATATCTCCTGACAGAACAAGACCTTGTTCAGCAGAAGGCTGAAATGAAGTGAAAAACAGCCACAGCACTTTGAAAAGCTCTTTGAAGCCAGAGGACTAAAATCCCTGTAGCCAGAGCTGACTGCAGACGTACGAAAGGGAGCAGACCCAGAGGGGGTGCAGGAGCGGGGCACTAGGCTCAAGCCCAAATCGCTTCCTCATCGATGCCTTGCTGGCAGATTCAAAACGTCTGATGGAGCAGGAGGTTTTTCTTGCTCCCTCAGCTAGGAGCTTGACTTTGCTTTATGCCAGGTATGTATTTATTTGTTTTCTGCCTGCTAGGAGATTTGGGGCTATAACCTCATATTCAGCTGCAGACCAAAACACAAACTTGCCTGCCCACTTTCAAGCCTTAATAACTTTAAACTCCCGAAGACGTACAGTGAAAAGAGGACCCGAGCAATAAAATAGAGAAAAAGAAAGCAAGAGAGGAAATTAATCACTGGCTATTTTGCGACATCCGTTCCATATGTCCAGGAATACATAAGGCTAATTGCATTTTCACTGACGTCAGCCTAATCAACGAAGAGTTTACAAAGCTTAATGCATCCACCTCTGGCTCACTAGGAGATACATATTAACCTTCAACGGAACTTTTAAAACACATTTTACTTGATTAATGTAATTCCCCCCTTTCCTTCCATAAATATATTCATGGTGTTTGCAAGACATCTTATAAAAGACAAGGGTAAATATATTGTATTGTACTCTTAGTCTGTTTACTTTCTTTAACAAGCATTTATGTAAACTGTGCTCCTCTTACAATCAACCATCTGTTTGCTCACAGGAGGGAGACAACTGCTTCTTATAATCCCAGTGAATTTATTACCTCAATTGAAGAGCTTACTTAAAAAAGGGTACATTTTAAAAAAGATTTCATTTTCTGAATTGATAACTGTAATAACTGGAAGAGACAATACTGCACAGCTGATGCAGATTATCAGCTACAGTTGTGCGATTCATGCTTTGTGTGAAAAATCTTGGTGTTGTGTTTAGGGATATAAGAAAACTTGGATATGCACAGTGCTAAGGGCTCAAAGAAGTTTACAGAAACCCTTGTGTTGTGCTGCAAGCTCATAAATACTTTGGTAAAACCCCCCAAAACATTGCAGAGAATCACAGCTCTTCAATGCTTTAAGAAAGCTTTCAAAAGAAAGCACAGATACATTGATAAAATCTGGTACAAGCAACAAAATGCTGTTTCTGCTCTTTCGTGCAATACAACAAACACAAACCTGGATATTTTCACTGAGAAAAGAAAACACAGGTAACCTGGAGTACTGTATGGAACCATGAATCCATCATCATCTTTTTTTTTTCCAAATAATCTTTCTGGCGGGTTCACAGTTTGAACCCGTCAGCCACAGGTGAATGGGACAAGCCCTTCGCAGCCTTATTAATCTTCACTTTTAATTTCTCCCGCATGGTGCTTCATTTTGCAATTTAACTGAAAAGTCCCTCAAGCACAAACTGGAGGGGGAAGAAAGGAGGTAGAATAAGGTCCTATATTACAAACACAAGCCTGGATCTGCGCACAGGGGGTTATTTAAGGAGTCCTCCTTCATGAAGCAGACAATTAACTACTAAGTTATTTAAAACTCTTTCTCTAGGTAAGTTACAGAATGTAGTTATTTCAAAGGCCCTCCAGAGCAGATGCATTTTCTTCATGCTAGTGATCACTGCTGGTCTTTCCTTGCTCTTTCCAGGCCTAAAATAAATATATATGTAGTTCCAGTTTGTTGATTAGGCATTTTAGTGCAGGAGAATTCATATATTTCCCACTTGTCTTAAAGATAATGAAATGGACACGTGCAGTCTAAGAATAAACACTGAGTCTCCTCTGATACCAGTCTCAGCTGGATATTCAACATGTAATTAAACATACAGGGGGGCCTTTCAAAACAGGTCCCCTGCTTTTTCTTTTCCTCCCCACTTTTCTTCAGAAGCAAGCCTGTCTCGAAAGCAGCTCTCCTTGTAGTTTTTTTTTTCCAAAATCTGTTCTTTTTACTACTGTTTTTCCCCCCTCAAGATCATCGAATCATAGAATTCTTAAGGTTGGAAGGGACCTCTAGAGATCATCTAGTCCAACCCCCTGCACACGCAGGGTCACCTAGAGCACGTGGCACAGGACTGCGTCCAAGCGGGTTTGAAGATCTCCAGAGAAGGAGACTCCACAACCTCTC